>NC_053393.1:310690688-311003000 GCF_905171765.1 Bufo bufo
GAAGTGGTCTGTGGTTACCACCTGCAGAACCACTCCTTTATTGGGGGTGTCTTGCTAATTGCCTATAATTTCCTGTTGTCTATCCCATTTGCACAACAGTATGTGAAATTGATTGTCACTCAGTGTTGCTTCCTAAGTGGACAGTTTGATTTCACAGAAGTGTGATTGACTTGGAGTTACATTGTGTTGTTTAAGTGTTCCCTTTATTTTTTTGAGCAGTATATATATATATTTTATGTATAACTTTTTACATTTTTCTTATTTTTGTTTTCTAGTTCTATCTTTATATTTCTATATATATTTTTTATGTTTAGTTGCCTTTATTTTATTTCTAGTTTTTCTTTTTCTTCCATACTTGACACGTACCCCGATCATGTGATCAATATCACATGACCACACATACAGTGCCTCCTAGAACCTCCGACCCCTCCGTGCTGCCAGTTAGATACATGCGCACGTAACCACCGCTAACCCCGCCCCCCCGAACGTGCGTTCCACCAAGGGTTGCACTTTACTATTATTTCTTTATTATCCCATTTGATCACTCTACTTCCGCCCTTTGGAACGCAGTCTGCGTTCCACCGACCGCAAGTGACACCACATCACTTCAGTTTTCGGTCTTTTTGCGCCAAATTCTTAATTGACCTGTGTATTTATAGACCTGACATGTCAAAAGTACAACTGTAGCATACTTGCTCCTGATGAAGGGGATACCTTGATCCCCGAAACGCGTTGAGCCATATATCATACAATAAAGGTGATTTGATCAGAAGCACTCTGCCTCGCTGCCATCATTCACTAAGATTCTACATACGATCCTGGCCAGGGGGGAACCGTCACAGGTGTTTTATGCTTATCCTGCTGACGACCCCCCAGAGAAGTAAGTGCCTCACTGGATGTTTCCCATCCATTTTATCTTATATTTCTTGTTTTTAACCATTTGTTTTTAATCTCCTGCTGATAACGTTAGCAGGAAGTGAACTTCATCTGTTTATCGGTTTCAATCCACTTTGTACTTTTTAAATATACCTTGCATTTTTATTTTATATATTTTTTTTTCAACTTTACATTGTGTTACTATACCACCAAGATACTACCCAGAAAGAAGGCAGGGACAGTGCCCAGGTGTCCCTGCCTTCTGGATCGCTGCATACACAGCGCTCACCGAGCGCTGTGTATGCAGAGCAGGAAGCGCATCATGTGACCGCCGTGACCGGAGAGTGCAGGAGCTGTGTGAGGTCTTTCACAGACCTCGATCAGCCCTGCACTGAGGCTGTACAGCGCAAAATTATGCTGTACAGCCTCTCTGGGGGGTGCATTTCTTCTGTAACTGGGGCTACTATGTCAGTCCCAGTTACAGGAGAAATCAACAGTGAAAAAAAAAAAAGAAAAAGTGAAGTAAATGTCCCCCAGAGGTCTTGTATGACCTTCTGGGGGACGAAAAGTGTAAAATAATAAAAATAAAGGGTTGAAAAAATAAAATAGAAAAAAGGTTTCACATGTAAAAAAAAAAATTCCCCAAGTAAGAAATAAAAAAAAAGGTTAAAAATAGAAAAAATAAAATAGACATATTTGGTATTTCCGTGTCCGTAAAAACCAGCTCTATAAAAATATCACATGACCTAACCCCTCGGGTGATCACCGTAAAACCCCCCCCCCCAAAAAAACGGTGTCAAAACAAGCAATTTTTGTCACCTTACATCACAAAAGGTGCAACACCAAATGATCAAAGACGCGTATGTCCCACAAAATGGCACCAATAAAACCGTCACCTCATCCCGCAAACAATGAGCCCCTACATAAGAAAATCTCTCAAAAAATAAAAAAACTATAGCTCTTAGAACATGGAGACACTAAAACATCATTTTTTTGGTTTCAAAAATGCTATTATTGTGTTAAAGTGAAACAAATAAAAAAAAGTATACATATTAGGTATTGCCGCGTCTGTAAAAACCAGCTCTATAAAAATATCACATGAGCAGGTGAAATATAACCCCTCAGGTGAACACCGTAAAAAAAAAAAATAATTATAATAATGTGCCAAAACAAGCAATTTTTGTCACCTTACATCACAAAAGGTGCAACACCAAGTGATCAAAAACGCGTATGTCCCACAAAATGGTATCAATAAAACCGTCACCTCATCCCGCAAAAAATGAGCCCCTACATAAGAAAATCTCTCAAAAAATAAAAAAACTATAGCTCTCAGAACATGGACACATTAAAACATAATTTTTTTGTTTCAAAAATGCTATTATTGTGTAAAACTTTAATAAATAAGAAAAAGTTTACATATTAGGTATCGACACGTCCGTAACAATCTGCTCTATAAAAATGTCACTTGACTGAACCCATCAGGTGAACGCTGTAAAAATAAATAAATAGAAACTGTGCGAAAAACAACCAATTTTTTGGTCACCTTGCCCCATAAAGTGTTATAATGAATGATCAAAAAATCATATGTACCGAAAATAGTAGCAATTAAACTGGCACCTTATCCCCTAGTTTCCAAAATGGGATCACTTCTTGGGAGTTTCTACTGTAAGGGTGCATCAGGGGGCTTCAAATGGGACATGGCATCTAAAAACCATGTGGAGTTCCTTTTCTTCTGTGCCCTGCCGTGTGCCCATACAGCAGTTTATGACCACATGTGGGGTGTTTCTGTAAACCGCAGAATCTGGGTAATAAATATTGAGTTTTGTTTGGCTGTTAACCATCAATGTGTTAAAGAAAAAAATTGATTAAAATGGAAAATCTGTCAAAAAAGTGAAATTTAAAAATTTCATCTCCATTTTCCTTTAATTCTTGTGGAACGCCTAAAGGGTTAACAAAGTTTGTAAAATCGGTTTTGAATACCTTGAGGGGTGTAGTTTCTACAATGGGGTCATTTATGGGGGTATCCACTATGTAGGCCCCACAAAGTGACTTCAGACCTGAACTGGTCCTTAAAAAGTGGGTTTTGGCAATTTTCTTAAAAATTTGAAGAATTGCTTCTAAACTTCTAAGCCTTCTAACGTCCTAAAAAAATAAAATTACATTTCCAAAATGATGCCAACATAAAGTAGACATATGGGGAATGTTAAGTAATAAATATTTTCTGAGGTATCACTTTCTGTTTTAAAAGCAGAGAAATTGAAATTTAGAAAATTGCGAATTTTTTAAAATTTTTGGTAAATTTGGGATTTTTTTATAAATAAATGTGAAATATTTTGACTCAAATTTATGACTGTCATGAAGTACAATGTGTCATGAGAAAACATTCTCTGAATGACTTGGATAAGTAAAGGCGTTCCAAAGTTATTACCACATAAAGTGAGATATGTCAGTTTTGCAAAATTAGGCCTGGTCAGGAAGGGGGCAAATGGCCCAGATGGCAAGTGGTTAAATAACTTAAAGTGAGAGTACAGATACTCAAGAGAGAAATATATCCACCATTTTACGTTGAATGACAAGATTGAACAGCTGAACCACTATCTTATGCATACTGCCATTTTATGATACTTTATTCAACACGTGTTTTGTACATGGACTATCTGCTGCGGAGGTGGCATTGTTATATGAAGAAAAGTTAATAAAGAAGTTATTTCAAGCATTTGGTGTGCTCTTTCGATTCAATAGTTTTTTTATTAAAGTTTTGCAGCATACAGGAAACATGCCGCATACCCGGGAAACACAGGTATAAGGAAGGTAACATAGTAACCAACAAGAATAGAACAAAAGTGATGCAATTGGAGGGTATCATCCAATGGAATATGAATACCATGCCTGGAGAAGAGGAGTATTAGCTGCACTAAAGGGGCGTTGCAGCCTAAAAGGTATAGCCAAGTCGCAAACAAGTTGATTGAGACAAAATATCAGTGAGTAAGTAGCTCTGATCACTAAGGCCTGGTGAGGGCCTAAGGAAGGGAACAGTATGGGGAGCACCAATTTTGTTGACAGCGAGTAAATCCACCATCACCCATAGAGAGAATCTTCTCATAGGAGTAAGTAATATTAAGTGCTGATATCAATTCGACAAGTTCAGGCGTGTCAGAGGTTTTCCATCTCCTTAGCAACAGCAATTTTGCTGTAACACAGAATATACATAACAAAGCCCTATAAGGGACCGGCACCAGGTTGACCCCAATAAACAAAAGGACCAATTGTGGATACCAATCTATCTCAGTCTGCAAAATCTGGCCCAACAGGTCTCGGCATGCGGCCCAGTAAGGCTGGATGATGGGGCATTGCCATAGGTTATGGAATAGGGTTCCCTTACTTCTGCATCCCCTCCAACACTGATTAGAAACAGAAGTGTACATGAGCGCCAATCTGTCTGGTGTGTAATACCAACGTAGGACCGTTTTTATTGCCGATTCTATATGGGATGTACATTTCAGATGTTGGTGCATCACTCTGAGGGCACTGAGCCATTCTACGTCAGTGAAATTTGGTGTGCTCTTTAAACCTATTGTTTTCATAGAACAGCGCTAGAGGAATTACAAAGTAATAGAAAGTCTGGTTAGACTAAAAGTCAGAGGAATCAGAATTCTTCTAATGCCACAGCGCAAAAGGCACTTCATAGTGCTGTGCCTGCCACAGTGGAACTATTACCCTCAGAGGGCGAAGTGATAGCGCTCCTCAACTTGCACAGTAAAGAGCGCATTAGAGCAGCGGAGCAACTGTTCCCTGAGTGAGCAAACAAAGACACCTCAGCGGAGCTACCATAGAGGCCATAGAACGTGTGCATTAGTCAAACTGCAGCCGACTCTTAAAGTGGCAGAACGGCAAAGGCAAAATAGTCAGAAAAAGAGCGCCAACCCTCCTGCGATCCCTAGAGAGAGAAATAGACGGATGGTGGGAGGCCAAAGTCCAGAGCTAGAGTGTTCGCACCGCTATCCACGGAGAGACCACGTACTGCAGCCAGCTAGTTTCCCGCCACTAGGCCCAAGGTCTGCAGCAGCGTATCCAAGCCAGCGTGTCGCAAGTCAGCACAGAACATTACAAGCAGCATATCCAAGCCAGTGCATCATAAGCATCGCAAATCTGCACAGAGCATCGCAAATCACTGCAGAGCATCATATCAAGAAAAAACATGTCTCCTTTAAGACTGACATTTGTTCCTGCTCTTCAGAATAAGGTCAGAGCTTTCCTTTTATTACTTATCATTGCATATAGGCTTTGACCTAAAGAGACATTTTTTGTGTTCAGAAATAAGATACTTTAAAGTAAAAACAAAGGACAGTTTGTAGTATATGGACTCTAAAGCATTTAAAGTGAGTCATTTATTTCTGCACTTTGTCAGTATTGTATTTAAAGTGAAAGGCATCTTATTATTTGTATTGACTGTTATAGCATTTATAGTAAAATGTCCGAGCCTAGTATTACTATGCCACTGTTAGAGGATAGAAAGGGTAGAAGGTTAAGAGCAAGAGAACCTGTCTGAGTTAGAAGAGTCTAATGCAGCACTAGTCTTACCTCAAACAAATCTAGCCCAAACAAATGAACTAAGACGTTCATCACGTGCCAGAAAACCGACCCCAAAAATGCTGGAAATTTTGGAGCAAGAAGCAGCATTAAAAGAGATAAAGTTCACCTGGATGTATGATAGGTGGAAATCATACATTAAAGACATTCATAGAAAGCTAAAGCAAGAAAGATAATGAACAAGTTTTTTATGAGAGACTATGCTAGGTCCTTAGGGGGAACCACAATCTCAAGTGTGACTTCGTTCGCTAGCAGAAGTGCCACCCACATATCAGAGTCCTCAAGTACTTCAGCCAAAAGAAAGGAATTAGCTGAACAACTTGCTGTCAAGAGAGCAGAAATTGAGATGGAAGCTGCCATCGAGGCACAGCGCTATCAAATGAAGGCACATCGCCATCAAATGGAAGCTGAAATGGAGGAACAGTGCCAACAGATGAAAAGTCTGGAAAGGCAGAAAGAAGTTAAGATCATAGAAGCCAGACTCAGAGTACACAAAGAGGATATGAATCAGAGTAGTCATAGGTTAAAATCTGTACCAAGTGAAGAAACAGACTCCCACTTTCCTTTATACTCCCAGGAGGATGGAAGGGAATCTCCAGCATGTAGTAAAGAAATAAGTTATTATCCTTCCATCCTTGCTCAGAAAAACAAAGAGAGGCCTAGTCCAGTGCCAGGAAAAAGGTGTGTGAATTTACCCTCTATCTCTACCAGAAAAGATAAAGAAAGGGACTCACCTAATTCAGAACTAAGTGAGAAAATAGAACAGGATGATTCTATTCCTAGATGTCACGGCTATGCTCAGGAGAGTGTTACAACCATTGTCCCAGCAAGACAACAGAGAACAGTCCTAGCTAGATTTCCTGTTCCGGACCCTACTGGGGTTACGTGGCTCTCCTGAGGTGTATATCCCCATACTATGGGTATGTAGATATGTAATGCTCTTGTGGAGCTTTGGGGATATGTTTACTGGCTCTGGTGCTTAGCTATACCCACTTGGGTTATCCATAGGTGGATGTTGCCGTGCACCTGAGCCATATCTTTATGTATATTGTTGTCACCACAGTTTCTATTGTGATATTGGACCATTAATGTGGTGACTCTCTATGCACTTGCACTTTAATTTCTTCTTGGCTGCTGTATGTTCCCATACATCTGTTGGAACTATTACACATCCATATGTTGCGGTGTAGTCTGTAACCATTTATTGATGTGGTGTTTTATCATTTGCACTTGCACCTTAGTATTTTTAGGTTTTTTTTTGCCCCCATATACTAAGTAATTGTGGTTACAGAAGTACATGCAGAATTTAGTGAGGCATTGTACTCTCTTTCTCTGCCTCCGTTCTTGTACTCCATTCCTCCCCTTCATGTTTCACCTGTGCTGATATGCCTCCTCAGATGTAGCCATTTTTTATCTGTTGTCTAACGTTCTCGTCTATATATGTTATTTATTCAATAAAGGATTTATTTTTGATGATATACTCGTTTAATCTCAGTTTATTCTCGTTGTTTGGTGTATTTTCAGGAGATATACTGAAGTTCATAGAGTGGAAGGCAAGCTTTGAAATGATCATTGAGCATCATTGCTTCAGTCCAGTTGACAAGAGATATGTTCGTGGGGAAGCAAAGGAAGTTTTTGAAGGTAACTTCTATAGAAGCAAGCTTGGGAAAAATTTAATGCAAGATATGGTCATCCTTTCTTAGTACAAAGAGCCTTTAGAGAGTAACTGAATAACTGACCTAAAATAGGTCCTAAAGAACACTTCAGACTCCAAAAGTATGGTGACTTCCTGCAAGCATGCAGCAATGCCATCCCACATGTTCAAGGACTGGAAGTACTGAACGACTATCTAGAAAACCACAGGATGCTAACTAAGCTACATGAAGATGTGGCTTCTAGATGGAATCGCTATGTGACTAAACAGTTAGATCTAGGTAAGAACTTCCCAAGTTTTAAAGAGTTCTCTGAGTTCGTCAATGAGGAAGCACGGATAGCATGTAATCCAGTAACATCATCTTATGTCTTAAAATCCTTAGAAGAAAGTCCTGCAAGAGAGATAAGACATGCAAGAGCAACTAGCTTTGCAACCAACACAGCAGCTAAAGGTCCAGATACCTACAAGAGCAAGTTCAAAGTCACTACTGGGATCAATAGAGAGATAGAACCGACAAATCTTCAGACTACCTTCAAGTGTATGTTCTGTGGAGAGAACCACTCCATACACAACTGCTAACAATTGAAGGAGAAGTTCCCAGAAGAAAAGAAAATATTTGTACTGGATAACCAACTGTGTTTCAGATGTCTAAGAAAAGGCCATGTTACTAAGGAGCGTAAGAAAAAGTCCACATGCAGCGTTTGCAAAGGACGCCATCCTACAAAACTACATGAAGAACGTCCAAAGAATGATAAATCCTCAATACCTAAATATACTGAGAAAGGAAATAAAGTATCGGTATTCTCTTGCAGAGTGAGGGCAGGAGAAAGCAACGGCACATCAATAGTTGTACCAGTGTGTGCATTTCAAATCCTAAAAGGAGGAACAAGAAGGTATACGCCTATGCGCTACTAGATACCCAGAGTGACGTCACCTTCATTGATCAATGAATCTGCAAGAAATTACAACTGGCTACAGAACCAGTGAAGCTCAAACTCACCACAATGGTGGGGAGAGACACATTAGTGAACAGTCTAAGGGTCAAAGGACTGAGAGTTAGAGGACTTCATTTAAACTTTACATTAGATCTTCCTCTAGCTTATACAAAAGACGATATACCTCTAGATCGACATCACATACCTACCTGTGAAACAGCCAATAAATGGGAACACCTATCTGTCATATCTCATGAAATATCCTCGCTGAAGGAGTTTGGTGTTGGACTGTTGATAGGCTAAGATTGTCCCGAAGCCTTGGTACCACAAAAGGTAATCACAGGAGGGAAGGGTGAACCCTACACTGTTCAAACTGATCTAGGATGGGGTGTTGTTGGAGGAAAACAGCAGATCGCAAACTCAAGACAGGTGACAGGATTGTGTCATCGAACATCTGTCCAAGAGTTACCAACTGTAAGTCCAACAAAAGTAATCAAGATCCTTGAATCCCACTTTGCAGACATAAGTTCTAAAGAAAAGAGTGTATCCCAAAAAGACATAAAGTTCGTACACACTCTAGAAGAAAGTATTCAGCAGAATCAACAAGGTCATCTTTAAATGCCCTTACCTTTTAGAGAACGACCTCGTCTGCCAAATAACAGAAAGCTTGCCCTAGCAAGATTGAAATGTTTGAAGAAAAGGATGGTAAGAGATCCCAAACTGAAGAATGATTATTTGAAATTCATGTAAGGCATCCTTGAAGAAGGACATGCAGAGAAAGTTAATAATCAGCCTAAAGAAGGAGAAGTGTGGTACATCCCACATGAAGGTGTTTAACACTCAAAGAAACCAGATTGAATGATCATCTACTAAAAGGACCAAATCTTACAAACACTCTGCCTGGAGTACTCTGTAGATTCAGAAAGTATCCCGTAGCAGTCATGTGTGACGTTGAAAAGATGTTCCACCAGTTTCATGTGAAGAATAAAGATAGAGACTTCCTGAGGTTTCTATGGTGGGAGGACGGAGATGCAGATTCAGAGCCAGCAGAATACAGAATGAAAGTACACTTGTTTGGAGCAGCATTGTCTCCAGGTTGCGCCAATTATTGTATGATGTACCTGGCCAACCAGAATGAAAAGGATTGCCCATCAGCAGCAAATTTTCTGAAGAAAAACTTTTATGTAGATGATGGTCTTATAAGTCTAGAGTCCACAGAATCTGCAATCAAACTAGTGAAAGAAAGCCAAGAGTTATGCGCAAAAGGAAACCTGCGCCTTCACAAATTCATCTCAAACAACAGAGAGGTACTGGAATCCATCAGTGACTCTGAACGTGCAACAACTTAATTATGATCATCTTCCAGTTCAGAACGTACTTGGATTGGGATGGAATGTAGAGAATGACAAATTCTTCTTTGAAGTATCTATTGAAGAGAAAGTTGCAACTAGACGCACCATTCTTTGCGCAGTGGCTTCTATATATGATCCATTTGGATTCTTGGCCCCAGTAATCCTCAGAGCAAAATAAATACTACAAGAATTATGCAGACAGAAGTTGGGATGAGATGAGCCCATACCTGAAAATTTGAGGCCAAGGTGGGAGAGTTGGATAAGAGACTTGCAAAACTTGAGAGAAGTTTGGATACCCAGATGTTTTGTACCTCATGATTTCGAAAAATACCAGAAAATAGAACTTCATCACTTTTCAGATGCTAGTAGTTATGGTTATAGTCAGTGCTCCTACATCAGAGTGATAGGAGAAGAAAAGATACACTGTGGCCTGGGTATGGGGAAGGCCAGAGTTGCACCTACCAATATTCAGACAATACCAAGACTTGAACTGACAGCAGCCGTAGTTCCAGGACCAGTAAGCAAGTTTTTGAGAGAAGAATTGGAATTGAAAATAGATGAAGAATATTTTTGGACAGACAGACTAAGTTGTCCTAGGACACATAAACAACGAAGCTCGAAGAGTCCATATCTTTGTGGCCAACAGAGTTGATAAAATTCGGGACATAACAAATCCAGACCATTGGCATCACATTGACACAAAGCATAACCCAGCAGATCATGCTTCAATGTCACGGAACCATGAACCAGACGTACAACAAGGGATAAGTGAAAATAAGAAGGCTTTATTGAAAATAAAGCTGTAAAGCAAAAGTCCAAACGGATGGCGAAACCGAAGCAGAGTCTTTGCGAAGCCAGAGGTCAGGAACCAGAAGGGTAGTCAGACGAATCCAGGATCAGGAACCAGCAGGGTAGTCAGATGAAGCCAGGATCAGGAACCAGCAGGGTAGTCGGACGAAACCAGGATCAGGAACCAGCAGGGTAGTCGGACGAAACCAGGATCAGGAACCAGAAGCAGCAGCAGTCTAGAAGCATGTGAACACAGGAGGACCAAGCAAGGAACTGAAGCCACAGACCTCCTATATATATGAGCTAGGCATCCAGCTCCTCCCAGTGGGAAGGAGGAGCCGCAGGGTGGGAGGCTACAAGAAACCCAGAAACCAAGATGGCCGCCAGCACATGTCAAACGAAGGAGAACAGCAAGAAGGTAAGACCATGACAGTACCTCCCCCTCAAGGGCCCCTCCTCCGCGGAGTAAAGAACAGTTTCTGAGGGAAGCGTGCGTGGAAGGCTCGGAGCAAGGCAGGAGCATGGACATCTGCGGAGGGAACCCAGGAACGCTCCTCTGGACCATAACCACGCCAATGGACCAAAAACTGCACCCGACCGCGGACCAGGCGTGAGTCCAGGATATTGCTCACCTCATACTCCTCACGATTACCCACTTGGACCGGACGAGGCCGAGGAACCGAGGAAGTGAAACGATTACACACCAGTGGCTTCAACAGGGAGACATGAAACACGTTGGAGATCCGCATGCCAGGAGGAAGCGCAAGGGCATAGGCTACCGGGTTTACCCTGCGAAGCACTCGGAAGGGACCAACAAAGCGAGGCGCCAGCTTGGGAGTGGGCACTCGAAGGTTGAGGTTGCGGGTGGACAACCATACACGGTCTCCGACCTGGTAGGAAGGAGCAGGCGCTCGTCTGCGATCAGCCTGGAGTCTCTGGCGCTGCGCAGAGACCTCAAGGGACTTCTGGATCAGTACCCAAGAAGCACGTAGGACGGAAAGGTGATCCTCCACAGCCGGAATATCCTGGGGAGAGAATACCTCCGGTAACACGGCAGGTTGGAACCCATAATTGGCCATGAAGGGAGACGTCCCAGAGGAAGAGTTCACCGCCGTGTTCCTGGCAAACTCAGCCCAAGGCAGGAGGTCAACCCAATTGTCTTGGTGATCGGAGACATAGCAACGAAGGAATTGCTCCAAGGCCTGATTGGATCGTTCTGCGGCCCCATTGGACTGAGGGTGGTAGGCCGAGGAGAAGGAGAGATGAATCCCCAACTGGGAGCAAAAGGCGCGCCAGAACCTGGACACAAACTGACTCCCCCGATCCGACACAATCTCCTTGGGCAAACCGTGCAACCGGAAGACCTCCCTGGCAAAAATCGTGGCCAACTCTTGTGCAGAGGGTAACTTCTTGAGAGGAACACAGTGGCACATTTTGGAAAACCGATCCACAATCATGAGAATGACCGTATGGTCTCGGGATGCAGGGAGGTCCACAATGAAATCCATCCCCAGGTGTGACCATGGGCGCTCCCCGGTGGCTATGGGTTGCAGAAGGCCCAACGGAAGGTGCCGAGGGGACTTACTCTGGGCACAAACGGAGCATGCTGCTACATATGCGGCGATGTCGGAACGTAGGGAAGGCCACCAGAACAGACGTGAAACAGCCCAGGACAGCTGATTCTTTCCAGGATGCCCCGCGGTCTTGGAGTTATGGTAGGTTCGCAACAACCGAGTGCGTAACTCCTCAGGCACAAAACATCTGCCGTTGGGTCTCCCAGAGGGAGCACCAGATTGAGCCGCCAAAATCTGCTCACCCAGGGGAGAGGTCAGGCTGGTGCGAATGGCGGCCAAGATCTGATTCGGAGGTATGACCGAAGTCGGAATCGACTCCTCCCTGGACAGCTCGGAGTACTGCCGTGATAAGGCATCCGCCCTGATGTTCTTGGAACCGGGTAGGTAGGAGACCACATAATTAAAACGTGACAAGAACAGAGCCCATCTGGCCTGACGTGGTGTCAATCTCTTGGCCTCAGAAAGGTAGGTCAGATTCTTGTGGTCCGTCAGGATGAGGACCGGAACCACCGAACCCTCGAGCAAGTGCCTCCATTCTTTAAGGGCCTGCACGATGGCCAATAACTCCCTGTCACCAATCTGATAGTTGCACTCCGCGGAAGACAGTTTCCGGGAGTAAAACCCACAAGGAAGCAGAGGACCCTCTGGTGTTCTACGCTGAGACAGAAGGGCGCCTACTCCCGTCTCAGACGCGTCCACCTCGAGGACAAAGGGCAACCCAGGGTTGGGATGCGACAGAATCGGAGCCGACACAAAGGCGGACTTTAGAGCCTCAAAAGCTCAGATGGCCTCGAGCGGCCAGACCTGGGAATTACTGCCCTTCCTGGTCAGATCCGTGAGAGGCTTGGCTAGCATGGAAAAGTCCCTGATGAACTTCCGATAATAATTGGCGAAGCCCAAAAAGCGCTGCAGGGAACGAAGACCACTGGGCTGGGGCCACTGTAAGACAGCCGAAACCTTCTCAGGATCCATGGAGAACCCCTCAGCGGAAATGATGTAACCTAAGAAGGTTACCTGGGATCGGTGAAATTCGCATTTCTCAAGCTTACCGAACAGCTTGTTCTCTCGTAACCGTTGCAACACTCGTCTGACATCCAGAATGTGGGCCTCCATGGATTCAGAATATACCAAGATGTCATCCAAATAGACCACCACACACTGCTGCAACAGGTCACGGAAAACATCGTTGATGAATTCCTGAAAGACTGCGGGCGCATTGCACAACCCAAAGGGCATAACCAAGGATTCATAATGACCGGTCCTGGTGTTAAACGCGGTCTTCCACTCATCGCCCGCCTTGATCCTTACCAGGTTATATGCTGCCCTCAGGTCGAGTTTGGTAAAGACCGTGGCCCCTTTAAGGCGATCGAACAGCTCGGAAATCAAGGGTATCGGGTAAGCGTTCTTGATCGTGATGCGATTGAGACCCCTGTAATCGATGCAAGGCCTCAACTCACCGCCCTTCTTTTTCACAAAGAAAAATCCAGCCCCTGCCGGGGACGAGGATTTGCGAATGTGTCCGCGTGAAAGCGCCTCCCTCACGTACTCCTCCATGGCCTCATTCTCCGCTACCGACAGTGGATAGACTTTGCCACGAGGAGGAACGGCACCAGATTGTAACACTATGGCACAATCGTATGGGCGGTGCGGAGGTAGGGCAACCGCGCGCACCTTATCGAATACATCCCGGTACTCCTCGTATTCAGGAGGCAACAGAGAGTCCGAGGAAGTACACAGCAACTTGACAGACCCATGGATGCAACTAGCCCCACACTGCGGTGACCACGAGAGGATCTCGGCCGATCTCCAATCGAAAGTCGGATTATGCTTCCGGAGCCAGGGGTACCCCAAGACCACCGAGTAGTGTGGAGACGAAATAACCTGGAGGCAGACCGACTCTCTGTGAACGGCACCAATGGCTATCCCCACTGGAAGGGTCTCATGAGTCACGTGTGGCGGCAGAAGGGGTCTGCCGTCTATCGCCTCAAGAGCCAGTGGGGAACCTCGAGCCTGCAGAGGAATGGAATTGGCGGCAGCGAACACATTATCAATGAACAAACCACCAGCACCAGAGTCCACCAACGCCTGGGTCGTCACCGAGCCCCCGACCCAGGAGAGGACAACAGTGATCAGTGGTTTGTCAACACGGGAAACCGGGGACGAGGAGACTCCACCCAAGATCTGCCCCCGACAGGATCTCAGGTGCGAGCGTTTCCCGGACGGTTCGGACATGCCAACCGAAAATGCCCACCGAGACCACAGTACATGCATCGGCCCTCGCGTCTCCGGAGTACCCTCTCCCCCTCGGACAGGCGAGCAAACCCCAGCTGCATGGGTTCACCCCCAGACAAGTCATCCCCAGGAGGCGTGGGAGGAGAGGGAGGCACGGGTGGGACAACAAACGTAGGCGCCAATCTGTTAGAAAACCTCCGCAGGCTCTCCTTAAAGGAAGGTCTCTCCCTGAGTCTGGTGTCAATCAAAATCAGGAAAGAAATAAGAGACTCGAGCTCCACTGGTAGGTCCTTAGCTGCAACCTCATCCTTCAAGGCATCCGAGAGACCATGAGAGAAAGCAGCGACCAGAGCCTCATTATTCCAGCCCACCTCTGCTGCCAGGGTACGAAACTCAATGGCGTATTCAGCTACGGATCGTGAACCCTGTCTGATGGACATAAGGAGCTTCGCAGCAGAGGCAGCACGAGCCGGCACATCGAATACCTTCCGAAGAGAAGCAGCAAAACCGGAAAACTCGGCAACCACCGGATTGTTGTTCTCCCATAAAGGGCTGGCCCAGGCCAAGGCCTTGTCCGAGAGCAGCGAGATCAAGAAGCCCACCTTTGATCTCTCAGTGGGAAAGGCATGTGGCAGCAACTCAAAATAAATGCCCACCTGGTTAAGGAAACCTCGGCACTGAGTTGGCTCTCCCCCAAAGCGCTGTGGGAGAGGGGCAGAACCGGTCATACCCCGAAACACCGCAGGTGCAACAACAGGTGTCGGGGTAGACTCTGGCGCAACAACCGGAGCGGCAGTAGGAGCGGGCCCAGGAGCGACAACCGACCCATCGGCAACGGGAGCGAAATGAGCCGTGCGTTCAAGCAGGGTTTGCAACGCCACAGCGAACCGACCCAACAGGTGATCCTGCTGATCAAGTCTGGCAACCAGCGTGGGTAGCGAGGATGGCCCTGTACCGTCAGAATTCATGGCTTGGTCCTAATGTCACGGAACCATGAACCAGACGTACAACAAGGGATAAGTGAAAATAAGAAGGCTTTATTGAAAATAAAGCTGTAAAGCAAAAGTCCAAACGGATGGCGAAACCGAAGCAGAGTCTTTGCGAAGCCAGAGGTCAGGAACCAGAAGGGTAGTCGGACGAAGCCAGGATCAGGAACCAGCAGGGTAGTCGGACGAAACCAGGATCAGGAACCAGAAGCAGCAGCAGTCTAGAAGCATGTGAACACAGGAGGACCAAGCAAGGAACTGAAGCCACAGACCTCCTATATATATGAGCTAGGCATCCAGCTCCTCCCAGTGGGAAGGAGGAGCCGCAGGGTGGGAGGCTACAAGAAACCCAGAAACCAAGATGGCCGCCAGCACATGTCAAACGAAGGAGAACAGCAAGAAGGTAAGACCATGACATTCAAGAGGCCTGAATATAACAGAATTGAAAAATTCAAACTGGTTCACAGGCCCAGAGTTTCTGTGGGAAATGGAAATCACGCCGAGTAAAGGTTACACAGAATTGTCTATGGGTGATCCAGAAGTAAAAGTTGTACAAATATTGAGCACTGCTGCCAAGTGTCAAGATCCTGCAGAACATAATCTTGTTCTGCAGGATGGTATACTGGAGGTGGGAGGGAGACTGGAAAATGCATCGTTACCTAGCAGAGTGAAGCATCCAGAAATTCTACCCAAAAATTCTACCTTCACAAGATTGATTATTGATCACTACCACAACAAATCCTTGCATCAAGTAAGAAGTTTTACCCAAAGCCGTTTAAGAGAAGGTGGTTACTGGATTGTGAAAGGACGCAAAGTTAGAGCAATGTATAAGTAAATGTGTAGTCTGCAGAAAGGGACGTAGACCTACCGAAGAACAAAGAATGGCATATTTACCGGCAGATCGTGTAAACCCATCATCACCATTTCTTTATAGCAGAATGGATTGTTTTGGCCCATTCATCACCAAACAAAACCACAAGGAGTACAAGAGATATAGACTAATATTTACATGTCTAAGCTCCAGGGCAATTCACCTGGAAATGTTAGAAGATATGTCAACTGATGCATTCATCAACTCCTTGAGATATTTCATAGCCATTACAGCTACTGTCAGAGAGCTTAGATCTGACCAAGGATCTAATTTTGTCGGAGCAAAGAATTAATAGAAGAAAGCTCTAAAAGAGATCGATAAAGTATTTGTTAGAGAAACAGTGTGATTTTCACATGAATGCTCCACATGCAACCCATACAGGAGGAGTTTGGGAAAGACAAATCAGAACTGTAAGAAATGTGTTAAGTTCAGTGTTGAAAAAGAACGCCAGAAGAATGGATGATGCTTCACTTAGGACCCTGCTCTAGAAAGTAATGTCTATTGTTAACAGTAGTCCACTTACAGTTGATAAGATCACCGATCCAACAAGTTTGGACCCTTTAACTCCAAACCATCTACTTCACCTTAAAGAGGAACTTTCACCTTGAAAAACATTGTGAACTAAGTATGCTGCCATGGAGAGCGGCGCGCGGGGATCTCACTGCACTTACTATTACCCCTGGGCGCCGCTCCGTTCTCCCGTTATAGGCTCCGGTATGTTCTCACTAAGTTATAGTAAGCGGTGTCTTCCCTTGTCCTGTGGGCGTCTCCTTCTCCTAGGCTGCAGCGCTGGCCAATCGCAGCACACAGCTCACAGCCTGGGAGTTTTTTTTCTCCCAGGCTGTGAGCTGTGCGCTGCGATTGGCCAGCGCTACAGCCCAGGAGAAGGAGACCCCCACAGAACAAGAGCAGACACCGCCTACTATAACTTAGTGAGAGAACATACCGGAGCCTATAACGGGAGAACGGAGCGGCGCCCAGGGGTAATAGTAAGTGCAGTGAGATCCCCG
The DNA here is from genome assembly GCF_905171765.1 of Bufo bufo. Classification (NCBI taxonomy): domain Eukaryota; kingdom Metazoa; phylum Chordata; class Amphibia; order Anura; family Bufonidae; genus Bufo; species Bufo bufo. The sequence continues at coordinate 310,707,558 of NC_053393.1, forward strand.
GGCGACGCTCTCCATGGCAGCATACTTAGTTCACAATGTTTTTCAAGGTGAAAGGTCCTCTTTAAGTCTGATTACATACAGCCACCACCTGGCAAGTTCACCAAAGAGGATTTATATGCTAAAAGGAGATGGCGAAGAGTTCAATAACTATCAGATCAGTTTTGGAATAAATGGAGAAAAGAGTACTTAGCCAATCTGATGCTAAGAGGTAAATGGCAAACACCCAGAAGAAATGTGCAAGTTGGTGACATAGTGTTAGTAAAAGAAGAATATTTACCTAGAAGTCAATGGAAATTGGACAAAGTTCTAGAAGTTCAAAAGGATGAAGACAGACTAGTAAGAAGAGTGTTGCTACAAGTAGGAGACTCAAAACTTGACAAAAAAAGAAAACGTCTCACTACTCCACTCAAGTTGGAACGTCCTATACAGAAGTTAGTTGTTCTACTTGAGAGTGATAAAAGACATTTGAGAGTTAAGAACATAATGGAAAATTCCTCAAATTCATGTTTAAGTCCTGCCACTAAGAACATAGAATTATAGGTAATTTTGGTGGGAGTGTAGATGGCCAGCAAAGACCTGCCCTAGGTTGCTAATATAGCTTGTGTGTTTATACAGCTAGACTTGCCAATAACCTTAATACAGTTCCTAAAATATAATATGCCTTTACGATTCATTATATAATGTAAGGTAGGCTCAATGACACAGCAAAAACAACAGAAAGCATTGAGTTAAACTGTTGTTGCTGGGCAGGAGTCTTGACCAATCACAGCCAGCCTCACACACACATACAGCAGGAGTTTTGACTAATTATAGCCAGCATCACACACTGCCTGTGGGAAATTCCCCTAGCAGGAGCTGTAAGAAATTATTAAACCAGAGGAGAGGAGCTGAACAAACATTCACTCCACTAAGAGCTGTGTTTTATGGAAGTAGAGAGGCCAAAAAAGGTATTTAGAACAGTTATATAATGTTCATAGGAAAATGAGCGAGCACTCATACACTTGGCAACCAAATTGACATGTGCAGAAAATATTTATTAAATCCCCATAAAATACAAGTAATAAAATTTATAAGAACAATGTAGCAATAATATACAACATTACAATCACATATATTGTGGTAGATATGATTGATACTATATTCGATAGAAAATTCAATGTTGAAATATTCAATAGAATATTCGATACCACTCAATAGTGTCGATAAATTCAATAATATATATCACACCAAAAAACTTCAAGTATATGCTGTTATTTGGGAAAGAGGGGGTATTATCTTCTAGAGCTCTATCCTAATTTGGGAAACTGAATGTCACTGAAAATGTTGTAGGTGTATTCACTGGGAGCGCAATATGTTCATAAAGTGTCCACAGGAATCCTGATAATGTGAAAAGAGGGACTACTACAGAAACAACTCAGACAGTATTGGGAGATAAGGTCCCTACAGCAGTATATAGAGCATGGTAAAATTCCTAAGGGGTTAACCTTAAACTCCAGCACAAGATCTCCTGGATGAGGAGTTTGAGGGGGAATGGAATAGATTACTATTCTCTTGTTCCATTTCACTCATGCAACTCATAATAAAAAGCAGAACAGCACTATTGGAAGTGCTGAATCAAAAAATTGGAAAATTAAAAGACCACCTTAAAAAATTCTCTAGAAATAGTGAATTTGAAATGTGGCAACAAAGACTCTGTAGTGGATTAGATAAAATTGAGAGTGAGATCATTAATAAAAAAAACTAAAAAACACCAGAATACACAGAGAAATCACCAGGGTGAAAGATTTGGGGGACAAATTCCCTTATTACAGAATGAGATTTCAAAAGGGAAGAAAAAGGAAGGGGATAGGGATTGACAGGGCTTATCAGACAGCTACTCAATCTCTGTGACAAACAGATATGAGGAGCTGTCTGATTGGCATTTTTTAGATCATACCCCAGCACATCACAGAGCACGATTACGACACAGAGAAAGGACACCTCCCAATCACAGTTTAGAATCACCGACACATCACTACAATTTAAGACCCAAGAGCACTTATCAATATCAGAACACAGGGAAGGGACAACATCATACATCACAGAGACAGGATCACCATGCACCCCAAAAGATGAACCACATAGAACAAGTAAGATACCAACACTCAAGACACAGAGGAGGGTCAGAAAGACAAGACGAAGTAAGAGGAAGAGACACATATCACAAAAGACATCACTAGCAACGGATCTCAGCGCAATAATCAATTTAAGTTCAACCACCCTGACTAAAACCCAAAATAATCTGTTAGAGAAAGGTCTGAAGTTTGCCCCCACCAATAAGATGGATAAATTCTCTACATATATAGGAGTACAAAAACTAATAAGGAATATCTGCCTCAAAAAATATTTTATCAAAAATCCAATTGTGAGGAATGAGAAAGTGATAGTTGAAAAAGCCATAAAAAAGACAAAAAACCCTAACAAAAACCTCTTAAAAAATAAATCAAATATGTTCCCAAGGAGTGAAATCAGCAAAGAAATAGGAGCCTTTCAGAAGTGTGTAGAGGAAGATATTTGCAAACTAAAAGCTAGATCAAGAGCCACAAACAATCTTACCAGAGGAGAGTTTGAGGCATTGAAACAACTACAAAAAAAACACTCCATCACTATACGCCCCGCAGATAAGGGAGGTGCGGTAGTGGTGATGGACACAATTAATTAGAATAGGGAATGTCTCCGACAACTCTCAGATCGGAAGACCTATCAAAAATTGAGGGGAGACCCCCTTGAGAGATTTGAGTTGGAGCTCAGGAGATACAGTATGGACGGATTGGATAATGGTACAATATCACAGCAGGAACTGGATTTCATTTTGGGCACGCAGAGGAGGCTACCATGCTTCGACTGCCTGCCCAAGGTGCATAAAAATCCGAAAGATCCCCCAGGACGCCCTATCGTCTCAGGGATTGGATCTATCACATCCAAACTGTCCAAATATATAGACGTACAGTTACAGCCAATAGTCAAGAAAACCAATTCCTATATTAAAGATACTACCCAAATCATACAGATTCTGGAAAACTTAGATGTCCAGTCTGGATGGATTATGGGCACACTTGATATTCACTTTATACTGTGATTGAACATCAGCAAGGAATTGATGCTGTAAAAATGCAATTAATAAGAGATGGCTCGTATGGAGCAATAAAAAAAGAATTTATAACGAAAGGAATAGAGTATAACCTGAGCCACAACTACTACTTTTTTGAGGGGGAATTCTTCCTGCAGAAGCGGGGTACCGCCATGGGGACCAGATTCGCCCCCAGCTATGCTAATTTGTTCTTGGCTGAGTGGGAGTACAACCTCATCAAGCCGAGGCTGGGGACGGATCTGGCCCTGTGGCGATGTGGATCTGGAAACAGAGTAAAGAAGAATTGGAAAAATTCCTAGAAACAATTAATATTAATAATTTAAATCTGGTCTTTACCTCAAACATACAGGAGAGCACCGAATTCTTGGATTTATTAATCACACAATCTGGTAATAAATATATATGTGAGACATTTTGTAAATCCACAGCTAGAAATAGTTATATTGATTTTTCTAGCTGTCACCTGCCGAAATGGCTGACAAATGTTCCCTCTGGTCAGTTCCGTAGGATTAAGCGGAACTGCACAGAGGGACATACTTTTGAGATGGAAGACATTGAGATGAAAAGACAATTTATTGAGAAGGAATATCCTGAAAACTTAGTGGAGGAGTCACTCAACCAAATTAGGAAATTAGATAGAAGAGAGTTCTTTAATAAGGAGGACAATAAAGATAAAAATGAGATAGATAATGAGAAAGATAAAACACAAAATAAAGAAGAAGCCATGAGAGTTGTTCTTCCATTTAATGAGAATTATAGGAAGATTCAGAAAATTATTAAAACCCATTGGCACCATGTGTTGAATGACAAAATTGTAGGACACTTACTCCCGACTGTTCCGACGATTACCTTCACTAGGGCACCCAATCTAGGTATCAAGGTGGCCCCTACCGTAAAACCGTGGAAACAGAATAAGTTGAGTTTTTCAGGAACTTGGCTGAGTTTGAAGGGTTTTTATAAATGTGGAAGGTGTATGGGTTGTAGAATGAATAAAAAACCCCGCCTGACGACTAATGTCCCCTCGACTCAGAACAACTTTAATTGGGAGATAGAAGATTGTCTTACATGTGACTCCAGTGGAGTTACCTACCTTCTCCAGTGCCCCTGTAACAGACAATATATAGGACGTACCAAGAGGCCATTAAAAAAAAAAAAAAAAAAAAAGAGTGGCCGAACATATTGCCAACATCAGGAAGGGTTATGATAAACATTCCCTATCTAAACATTATAAAGAGATGCATAATCAGGATCCATCAAGTCTGGTGTTTATGGCACTGGAGAAGGTGGAGAAACACTGGAGAGGCGGGGATTTTATCAGACAAATGTCTAGGATAGAATCCAGCCGCATTTATGAATTTGGATCTCTACAACCGAAAGGCCTTAATCCGGAGTTGGAAATTTTTGGATTTATGTAGGTTGGGTGTCTCGTGGCCGACGGCACGTCGCATGCTAGGCCGTTTATCGGCGCTGCGACGTGTCCTTGGCTCCGAGATACCCACCCTTCTTTCTCTATCAAATCCGAATAATTGTATCAAACTCTAGGATTCCTATGAAACTTTCAAGATTCCTCACATTTATTATTTTACATTCTTATATTGATATTTTAATCTTGAAAATTTGTTTAATATTTTATTATAAAAAGTCATTTTATAAGTGTTAGCAATCAGATATCAAGTTTATATTTCACACAATGATATATCACACCAATTGGGAGATCTGGGCCAAAAAACACATGTGTCCCCAAAAAAACGCATGGAAACTGCAAGTAAAAAATAAATAAAAAAATCAAGGCTGTATAAAATTATCCCCTGATTATGTGGGAGGATTCCCTGGCCAACTGGGAGTAGTATGAACAACAGGTGTCCGAGATTTGGGAAGCAAATAAAGGAATGGATAAAAATGGAGGCAGAGCAGGCAGACACTCGACCACTGAGGAAGGGAGAGTGAATCTACCCGAAATGCGTATGGTGAAACTAGTGATGTACCTGCATTGAAAAGCCTCCGATAATACTGTATGGCCATACAGAAGAAAATTTCTACAGTAAAGGATTAACTATTCTTATCGTCGAAAGCTGCACCGAAGGAAATTGCGGAACAGAGTGGCAACTCCCGCGATCTTTGGAACTCCCGTGAAATTTAAACCAGCTTGCTGTATGGAGTGACTGAATAAGCCGGCAAATATTTAAAGCTCCATTGAAGCAATAGGGAGACAGCAGACGCTAGACGGTAAGCCAAATATCGATTTAAAGTTTTCTTCAATTCAAAGCTCATATCGACCTTAAAAGGATATGCTATAAGAGACTTTTCACATTATCAGGATTCCTGTGGACACTTTATGAACATATTGCGCTCCCAGTGAATACACCTACAACATTTTCAGTGACATTCAGTTTCCCAAATTGGGATAGAGCTCTAGAAGATAATACCCCCTCTTTCCCAAATAACAGCATATACTTGAAGTTTTTCGGTGTGATATATATTATTGAATTTATCGACACTATTGAGTGGTATCGAATATTTCAACATTGAGTTTTCTATCGAATATATTTTTATCGAATATAGTATCGATCATATCTACCACAATATATGTGATTGCAATGTTGTATATTATTGCTACATTGTTCTTATAAATTTTATTACTTGTATTTTATGGGGATTTAATAAATATTTTCTGCACATGTCAATTTGGTTGCCAAGTGTATGAGTGCTCGCTCATTTTCCTATTACTACATTTGCCTTTTAAAGAGGACCTTTCACCGATTCTTACCCTATGAACTAACTATACAGATATGTAGAGCGGCGCCCGGGGATCTCACTGCACTTACTATTATCCCCGGGCGCCGCTCCATTCTCCCGTTATGCCCTCCGGTATCTCCGCTCACTAAGTTATAGTAGGCGGAGATACCAGTCCCTAAGTTATGGTAGGCGGAGTCTGCCCTAGCGCTGGCCAATCGCAGCGCAGAGCTCACAGCCTGGGAGGTTATTTTCTCCCAGGCTGTGAGCTCTGCAATGCGATTGGCCAGCGCTAGGGCAGACTCCGCCTACCATAACTTAGGGAACGGAGATACCGGAGGGCATAGCAGGAGAACGGAGCGGGGCCCAGGGATAATAGTAAGTGCAGTGAGATCCCCGGGCGCCGCTCTACATGTCTGTATACTTAGTTCATAGGGTAAGAATCGGTGAAAGGTCCTCTTTAAGAGAGGGTGGGGCGATTCCCTCTATATGAGCTTGCAGCACCATACCTTAACTACTTGCTAGTGAGCCACCACAACCTACCACTATTTTTTATATAATGTTCATATTGTTAGTATTGTGATTAGAACTGTATACTGAACCAGTTATTTATGTTTACTTACAGTTCCACCATACAAATTACCACCATATAATCATACAATTCCAACAAATTGCATACAAATGTGAACTGCTCATACCAGATTATAAGCAATTGTATAGAGCAAACTGCAAACCAAGTAGAGCAAGTGAACTATTGGTTAACCTCAGATATACCTCTCAGAGAGATCATAAAGTGCTTAAATAACTTAAAGTGACAGTACAGATACTGAAGAGAGAAATATATCCACCATTTTATGTTGAATGACAAGACTGAACAGTTGAACCACCATTTAATCATACCACTATTTAGTGATATCTTTTCAACACGTGTCTTGTACATGGACTATCTGCTGCGGAGGCGGCAGTGTTATATGAAGAAAAGTTGAAGTTAATAAATAAGTTATTTCAGGCATTTGGTGTGTTCTTTAAACCTACTGTTTCCATAGAACAGCACTAGAGGAATTACAGAGTAATAGACAGTCTGGTTAGACTAAAAGTCAGAGATACCAAAATTTTTCTAATGCCACAGTGCAAAAGGCACTTCATTTTTGTCTAACTTTATGCCATATTTTGATTGGCTTAATTTAGACTATATTTTGCAGCAAACTTTTGATGCAATTTGGTACATTTTAAGCCACACCCCTTCTACAAAGCGACACCTCTAGAAAGGTGCAAAAAGTGTCCAAAATAGAGATCTTTTGCAAAACATTTACACCAGTCTTTCTACAGCAAGCCAGAAATCAGCATCAATAATATAATTTGCCAGAACATACCCCCTGTCTCAACCAAGATGTATAAACCCAATGTCTAACCCTGACAAGCTGAAAGCAGAATACAGGCTAGTATTATATCTAGGTATTATATCTAGATGGAAGTTCAATATACCCTCTAGTTGAAAATAAGTATTTACAGGATTAAGTATCACCATACAGTTAACAGTTCAAATAATTAATTATCAACTGATGGATGTGGATGTCTATCTTTTCACAACCTCCTTAAAGGGGTATTCCCATCTGGGGATAATGGTGTTAAATCACTTGGATAAGTCATCAATGTCAGACAGCTGTGAGTCTCACCTATGGGGCCCATTCCTATCTTTAGAACGGGGCCCCCGAAGTGAAGAGAGAGCAGTTATGCATCCATGGCCACCGCTATAGGATTTCCGAAAACAGATGAGCGCCAGCGATCCTAGTGATTTGCTATTGATGTCTCAAATGGGAATACCCCTTTAATACCTAAAGGCTTTAAATATGTTTACTTTACATCACAGCGATTGTCCAATCATAAGATAAATGAAAAGTGTCTGAACTGTTGTGGTCCGACCGCCAGGATGCCACCACTAACAAAAACAGGGTCCCAGAGTCCCATGCTGAGTGATGGTCGCTCAGGTGCTCTGCCACTCTATTAAACTCTATGGGACTACAGTACAGCATTTGGTCAGCTATCTCCAGCAGTCCAATAGAGAAATATGGAGCTGAGAGATCAATGAACCTTCACTCCATTCACTCAATCGGTCCCATGCTGTCAGACCTCCACATATGGATAGACATTGAGTTCTTATACCTTCCATGTCATTAGAAATACTGAATTGTCTAATGTTAACATACCTCTCCAATAATGGTTCCAGCCAGCCTTCATGGCACTCACAATGGCAATCAAGAAAGGTAAGAACTTCTCCTGTTGCTTTGGAGGCTCCAAGGAGACGCGCTCGTACCAGACCTTCTCTCTTGTGTGCACGGATTAGTCGTACCTTCTTTAGCCCTGAGATATGCTTTTCCAAAGGTTCTTTTAGATGATCTAGAAGTACATTTTGCTATTGATTGATAAACTGAACACCATTTTTGCATCCACAAACACATTTTCTCATGCACATCGATATATTTTAGCAAGACCTTGAGATACAGCCAAGGAAAGCAGAATAAAAAGCGGGATTGAATCAGAAAGGGTAATAGCTATTATGAGGCAGTGACAGGCCTCATGGTTGTTAGGGGAGATATATGGCAGGATTTCCTGTGTCTTCCCCAGAATCACCAGGTTTGAAGAAAGACCAGGTGCAGTAATTACCTGGGGATAAAGGACTCCTCAGTGTGAGAGGGGGTGGGGACTTGCACACAGAAGGCTGGAGTGGCTCTGTGTGGTCTGAGAGACCACTATCCCCCAAGAGACACTGGTGTGGGAGCAGCCTGGAGGCTGCTGAAGGTTGGGCTGGGAAAGCCGCATCTCATCATGGGTGTGAACTGCGTTACGCTTTAGGTGAGTCAGGGAAATCTATGTGTTTAGATAGGGCCCAGACGAGCAAGGTATTTTATTTTTGCTTTGTATGTTTTTTCTTTATGCCGTGTGCCACAATAAAGCACAGTTTGGCCCCTAAATCCTGGTGTCAGTAAAGAAGTGTGTGGTTGCAACCCCCGGAAAAGAGCTAATTCCCCCCCACTATGCTATACATCTTGGGTACTAGCAATTTAGTGCAGCCTACAAAATGACAAAGTGGGAATCAATTTTGTTGAAAATAATCCTCATGTATCCCAAATTTAATAACATGGGGTTCTCACACAGCCGTGTTTTATGACCGTAAAAGACATTAAATGGGTTGTCCAAATCCATTAAAAATCTCAGACAAACCCCCCCAATTTGCTAAAATAGATGATGTTATACTAGCCTCTGCCTCCAGCGCTGTTCTCTGCACCACCTGTCCAGTTTATGGCACATGACTGCTGCAGTCAATCACTGTCTTTAGTGCTCTACTGCTTAGGACCTTGATTGGCTGCAACGGTCATGTGCCATACATATGCTCATCACCATCAATGAGGTGTGTACAGGGACATGAAGGTGTAGGTGTACGGCTGTAGAGATCACGTACCATACATCAACTTGTCACTGCCATAGTTTGTAAATAAGCAGGATTAGGAAGATTGGATCAGCGTTGCAGAGAAAGGAGTTGGAGAAAAAGGTTATTACAACATGATTTTTATTTTAGTCAATTGAGGGGCTTGTCCGAGATTTTTATTTATCTCAGACAACCCCTTTAAAGGGTTTCTATCACTTGGTATGACATAATTAGCTGTCAGACACTAGCGATCTGCTAGTGTCTGCTCTGGCCAACCATCCTACTATAATCACTTGTGGGGCAGCGGTTTTGCTAAAAAACTAACTTTTATAAATATGCTAATGAGCCTCTAGGTGCTATGTGGGCGTCATTAGCACCTAGAGGCTCCGTCTACCTTCATACACAGCTGCCGCCCAGCGCGTCCCTCCAGCCCGCCCATGTCCTCCTCCGTGTGACGCTGCGGACGAGTTCTCGCGCATGCGCCGTGCGCGGCTGTATTCGGCGCATTTGAGATCTCAGCTCGGAGCGGTCAGACATTCAATGCGCATGCGCGGCTGTATTCGGCGCATTTGAGATCTCAGCTTGGAGCGGTCAGACATTCAATGCGCATGCGCGGCTGTATTCGGCGCATGCGCATTGAATGTCTGACCGCTCCGAGCTGAGATCTCAAATGCGCCGAATACATCCGCGCACGGCGCATGCGCGAGAACTCGTCCGCTGCGTCACACGGAGGAGGACATGGGCGGGCTGGAGGGACGCGCTGGGCGGCGGCTGTGTATGAAGGTAGACGGAGCCTCTAGGTGCTAATGACGCCCACATAGCACCTAGAGGCTCATTAGCATATTTATAAAAGTTTGTTTTTTAGCAAAACCGCTGCCCCACAAGTGATTATAGTAGGATGGTTGGCCAGAGCAGACACTAGCAGATCGCTAGTGTCTGACAGCTAATTATGTCATACCAAGTGATAGAAACCCTTTAAACCTTAAACAGCACCATTCACCCACTCACTCACTGTATAAATATAAAATTTGGATTGAAAAAGTTAAGCTATGCAAAAAAAACCTTTTTCTGGCCATTAAATGTCCATTACCCATAAGTAAAATAAGCATATATATACAGCTGGCTCCAAGTGATAGGTGATCCAAAGAATAGCTCTATCCACATGTTAACAGCTTTACAGTAGTGCTTGAAAGTCTGTGAACCCTCTAGAATTTTCTATATTCCTGCATAAATTTGACCTAAAACTACATCAGATTTTCACACAAGTCCTAAAAGTAGATAAAAATAACCAATATCACATGTCTGTCAGTGGCAAAAGTATGAATCATTGCTTTCAGTATCTAGTGTGACCACCATGGGCAGCAATAACTGCAACTAAACATTTCCATCTACCTGGTGAGACACCCTGTTAACTGGTTTAATTTGTAGAAAATTGACTTTAAATGTGTTAAAGTATTATTTAGGAGGGAGGCTGCATTATTTGACGGAGCAAATGTTTTCAGCCACCGCCATATTGAACTCAGCTCAGATATAACAATGGGAAGGGGGTCATGTGATATGTCAGTCTTGGCTAGAATTCACTAAGAAACCCACTGAAAGTGTCAGTTTTAACCTATCTTTATATGAGTTAAAGGGTTCTACAGGAATTAAGAAAATGAAAATACTTAAATATTACTTTATTATAAATGTATTCCCAAACATCTTTCATTAGTTAGAATGGCTCATTATCAGGAAAAATTTAATGGCCGCTGTACACACAAAACCTGTCCTAATCACACAGGAAGACAAGTTACTTCAGAACACTGAGCCAAATAGCCAACAATATTTAAATTCAATTCCTGGAGAACACCTTTAAGCAATGTCAAAGTTTTCAAAAAAGTGCTTCACATAATGTATTCTATGTGGCCACCATTCTGCTGGATGCACATGGTTAAAGGTTTAATACAGTCATCATGAACATGCTAAAGAAAGTGATTCTTCTTCACAGAACTGTAGGATTCGGCATTTCAAGTGAGAAATATTGAGCCGTTTCAGGTGAGTCAATATAGCTCACCTGAAATAGCGAATCCTACAGTGCTGTGAAGAATATCACCTGCAGATCTTGGCAGCTGAAACTTTCTCCACTACCAAATAACGCAGTCTCTTTCCCAATTAATAATTTTCTATATGTATACCCATATGTGACGATACAGGGGGGAAATGTATTAAGGCTGGTATTCAAAGCCCCAGTCTTAATTAGAATTGCCCTTGGAGTAAGATGTCGCAATAGTCACAATTTCTGCAGGACTATCCTGTGAACCTGATCACAAGTGGGTGGAGTTTATTCATATTTGCTTTAAAAAGTTGTTTCTGGTCATTTGCCGACATTTTCTGATGTATCCAATCTCTGTCTCTATGTCCTTCTATATCCCTATACCTCCCTGTATATATATTGTCTATCCTTCTATATCTCTAATGCTAATCTACATATATCTTTCTATATGTTCCTCCATATACCTCTGTATGTATAGTTTTTTTAAAATAATTTCCTAACTCCTAACATGACAGTCTTAAAATGTATCAGTCGTTTTAGGTAACTTTTTTGAATATCCGTCGTGTGTAAACACGGGTACTTACATTTTATCTGGCCATTATATTAATTGCTTCCTGCAATTTTCACCATTTTGTTCCCTCTGCAGGCTCCATAAGTTTTCCTTAAGGGGTGAAGACTAGCAGCTATGATGTCTTGACAGACTAGAAGAGATCCTGCTCCCCTTCTCTGTGTAAGCTGTATACACAGAGAAGGGGAGATGGATCTCCTCTATTTCTTGTTATGGCTGATGAATTGTCTTCCACAAGTAAATACTTATTACTTACCTTTGTCACTGTAATCATCAACCAGAAGAATTTCTTCAAGAAGGATGTCTGGAGAAGTTTCCAGGACACTGTGCACTGTTCGAAGAAGTGTTGACCAGGCCTCATTATAAAAGGCAATGACCACAGATGTTTTGGGTAGCTTATAGTAGTCATATTTCACAGTTCTACACCTGCACCAAAAAAAATTTGCGTTAGAAAAAAAAAGTTTACATGTCTGTAATTCTGCAGGAGATCTGCCGCAGATTTCACTCTCTACATTGCGATGCCGTGTGATATACACAGTATATATACACATGCTGCGGTTTTAACATCCACACTCCAAGTCAATTTACACTGCAGATATTTTAGCAAAGTGTGGATGAGATTTGTTATCATCTCATCCACTTTGCTGGCACTGTAAAATGTGTGGATTTGTCACACTGCATTGTGTATATCCTATGTAGATGTACCCTCAAAACAAGTGCCTATGAGAGGTGGAGAAAAGGATTCATTAACCCCTTCAGGACCCTGCCATTTTTCACCTTAAGGACCAGGCCATTTTTTGCAAATCTAACATGTGTCACTTTATGTGGTGATAACTTTAAAATGCTTTTACTTATCCAGGCTATTCTGAGAATGTTTTTTCCTCCCATATTGTACTTCATGACCGTGGTAAAAATTTATTTTTATTTATAAAAAAAAGCCAAATTTAACAAAAATTTTGAAAAATTAGCAAATTTCCAAATTTCTATTTCTCTACTTTTTAAAATAGATAGTACCGTAATACCTCCAAAATAGTTATTACTTTACATCCCCCATAAGTCTACTTCATGTTTTGGATCATTTTGTGAATGCCATTTTAATTTTTGCGGACGTTAGAAGGCTTAGAAGCACATCTTGAGATTTTTCAGAAAATTTCCAAAACCCACTTTTTAAAGACCAGTTCAGGTCTGAAGTCACTTTGTGAGGCTTACATAATAGAAACCATCCAAAAATGACCCCATTTTAGAAACTACACCCCTCAAGGTATTCAAAACTAATTTTACAAACTTTGTTAACACTTTAGGTGTTCCACAAGAATTAATGGAAAATAGAGATAACATTTCAGAAATTCACTTTTTTGGCAGATTTTCCATTTTAATCCATTTTTTCCAGTTACAAAGCAAGGGTTAACAGACAAATAAAACTCAATATTTATGGCCCTAAATTCTTTAGTTTAAAGAAACACCCCATATGTGGTCGTAAACTGCTGTACAGGCACACAGCATTGCACAGAAGGAAAGGAATGCCATATGGTTTTTGGGAGGCAGATTTTGCTGGACTGTTTTTTTGACCCCATGTCCCATTTGAAGCCCCCCTGATGCACACCTAGAGTAAAAACTCCAAAAAAGTGACCCCATTTTGGAAACTACGGGATAAGGAGGCAGTTTTGTTGGTACTATTTTAGGGTACATATGATTTTTGGTTGCTCTATATTACACTTTTTGTGAGGCAAGGTAACAAAAAAATAGCTGTTTTGGCACTGTTTTTATTTTTTATTTACAATGTTGATCTGACAGGTTAGATCATGTGGTATTTTTATAAAGCAGGTTGTTACGGACGCGACAATACCAAATATGATATTTCACATAATAAAGCATTTTGGGCAACAGTCTTGTGTAGTGGCTCATTTTTTCCGGGATGAGATGACGGTTTGATTGGTACTATTTTAGGGTGTATATGACTTTTTGATCGCTTGCTATTACACTTTTTGTGATGTAAGGTGACAAAAAAAGGCTTTTTTGACACCGTTTTTATTTAGGTCATGTGATATTTATTTAGGTCATGTGAGGGGTTAGGTCATGTGATATTTTTATAGTTCAGGTTGTTAAGGATGCGGCGATACCTAATGTGTCAATTTTTTTTTATTTATGTAAGTTTTACACAATATCATTTTGTGAAACAAAAAAAAAATTATGTTTTAGTGTCTCCATAGTCATTGTTTTGTTTTTGGGCAATTGTCTTAGGTAGGGTATCATTTTTGCGGGATGAGATGACGGTTTGATTGGCACTATTTTAGGGTGCATATGACTTTTTGATTTTTAGACAATAACAGCATATTTTAAACCAAAGAAATCGTGTTTTAGTGTCTCCATATTCTGAGAGCCATAGGTTTTTTTTATTTTTGGGGTGATTGTCTTAGTTAAGATATCATTTTTGGCGGGATGAGGTGACTGTTAGATAGGTGCTATTTCGGGGGGCATACGCCTTTTTGATTGCTTGGTGTTGCACTTTTAGTGATGTAAGGCAGCGGTCCCCAACCGCCAGGACCGGGCCCTGGAAGATGGTTTGCCGGGCCGCGGCAATCAGGGCAGTCTTTAACGCTGTACTAATGAAGCGCTTCCATTATGGAAGCGCTTCATTAGTACAGAAGGACCAGGAAGCGGTGAAGGATCTGTACTCACCGCTTCCTGGTCCACGGCTCGGCTATCGGCTGTGCAGGGCTGCGCACAGCGTGAGGTCGCTCTGTGACCTCACACTGTGCGCCTCTATACACAGCCAGCCGACAGCAGAATGAAGAGGATCGCGATGGTGACCAGGAGCAGGAGAGGTAAGTGTTTATTTTATTTTATTTGCACTGGGGGCTGATGGCTGACCTGGGGGACATTTGGCTGACATGAGGGGCTGACTTATGGCTGACATGGGGGGCTGACTTATGGCTGACATGGGGGGCTGACTTATGGCTGACATGGGGGGCTGACTTATGGCTGACATGGGGGGCCGACTTATGGCTGACATGGGGGGCTGACTTATGGCTGACATGGGGGGCCGACTTATGGCTGACATGGGGGGCTGACTTATGGCTGACATGGGGGGCTGACTTATGGCTGACATGGGGGGCTGACATGGGGGGCTGACTTATGGCTGACATGGGGGGCTTATGGATGACACGGGGGGGGGCTTATGGCTGACATGGGGGGCTGATAGATGGCTAAAGGTTTGGGGGTTGATCTGAGGTCTGATTAACAATGGGGGTCTGATTGCTGGTCTGACCTGAGGTGTAATGAAAAATATTTTTTTCTTATTGTTCTCCTCTAAAACCTAGGTGCATCTTATAGGGTGAAAAATACGGTACAGTGAAGAAGAGACCAGTGCAGCAGAGACCATAATCAGTTTATATAGTTGTTATATATTGTTATAAATTTTAATATGCACCTTGTGTTTTGTTATGCGCGTGAATCAGTCAGCCCCGTCCACCCCCTAAGCCCCGCCCCAGAAATCTCCCCCCTTCCCCCGGTCTCTGGGAAAATTGTCTTGCATGAAACTGGTCCTTGGTGAAAAAAAGGTTGGGGACCACTGATGTAAGGTGACAAAAAATGTTTTTGTTAGCACAGTTTTTATTTTATTTTTTTGACAGTGATCACTTGAGGGGTTAGGTCATGCGATATTTTTATAGAGCCGGTCGATACGGATGCAGAGATACCCAATTTGTCAACTTTTCTTTTTTTTCCTATTTTTTACAATTTTGTTTTACTTTATTTTGCATTTACTTTTACTGTAATATACTTACAGCCTGTTGCCTGTGAGATCCAGGGGGCTGTCACAGCAACACGAGGACCCGATAGAAGCTCTGATACCCGCAAGGACATCGCAGGTGGCGCGGTCAGTGCTGACCGCGGCACATCAAGAGTTAATGCGCTGGCATCAGTGATTTCACCGATGCCGATGCATGCAGCAGGGGTCCGGCTATTGGTGACTGCCAGACCCCTGCCGCGGATCGGGCAGGCGCATCTCCTGCACCCGCCCGATCACAGCACCGTGCATGTACGGCGCTGGTCCTTAAGTCACGGACATCTGTGCCTCTACGGGTTAATGCTGAATAAAACAGTTGACAAACGATTTGCTGAATTTTTCGGGAAAAATTCGATTCGATCAGAATATATTTGCAGCGAATTACGTTAAAATAAAAAGACTATTTCCTGGCTGCTGAGAGCCTTTATAGTGGTGTAGAACACTGTGCCTTGCAGTTACACGCATATGGAGTCTGCTTTGGTAGTGAAATAATACTGTGAGTCCATATGACATGCAGATGACAGGCGTCACTTTTAGAATCACTGCACACTTCACTTATTTGTTACGGCAGTATCAGGCGGCCACATAATGGCACAATGACAGTCTGGAGGTGGTGGCAGCATGGAGACCACAGAGTGGCACAATGACAGTGTGGAGGTGGCGGAAGCATCAGGAGGCCACAGAGTGGCACAATGACAGTCTGGAGGTGGAAGCAGTATGAGGAGGCCACAGAGTGGCAAGGTGACATAGTGTAGAGGCCATAGCAGCATGAGGAGGCCACAGAGTTGCCGCTTCGTCTATTCATTTATGGGGAATATGGAACAGAACAGAAGGTTAAAATTTCTCAACTTTACAAAGTGTTGCTTAAAACACGATTTTAAGGCACAAAAGGCTTGTCAAATTGATTGTCCGTGAATTTCCCTTGAAGATTGGGATAATATATTGGAGAATTTAAGTTTACTTTCTTATAATTTTAATCAAGTTTTTGTTCAATTTAATATTCAATATTTAATCAATTTAATGCTAAAAATTAAGTGTTGCCTAAGACAGGAGAGAACCTGCCAGTCTTCTGTTTATTCAACGACGTGGTTACGATGGAGAAAGCATTCCAAAAAACAATTTCTCTCCACCTGGAGACGAATCCTGTCAAGATCGATGCAAGTGCGGTATCGGCTGCTTATTGACTCAGATACTTGTGGGGGAACCTGCCTGGCATTAACAGGCCTCTAGTAGCTACAGACAATGAGAAAACAAAGTGTAAAGATAGCTTTGAGCCCGGAAGAGTCGCAAAGTTCATCAAGATACGTCACTAAAGAGTTTACTGCATATAACCGCAGCGCTGACTGCTGAATACATTTCGTTTTTTTACCAAAATACGTCAATAAAGATTTTACCGCATATAACTGCAGCGCTGAACGCTGAATAAAATTTGTTTTTGAACCAAAATACGTCAATTAAGATTTTACAACATATAACGGAGCACGGAGATGGAGAGGGTCTTTGGATTCCCCCTGCACTATACGAACGTCTCAGAAATGAACCGCTGCTCCCGACAGCAGCTCCTGGGAAGGTCATGGAGCATCCCGGTCATCTGGCATCTATTCGCCCCGCTGAAGGATTATTTTGAAAGTGTGTAGAAGCCACACCAGGCCCTCACGCCGCAGATTTATCATGGAGACATCATGGAGATTTTACCGCATACAATCGCAGCGCTGACTGCTGAATAAATTTAGCTTTTAGACCGAAATACTTCAATGAAGATTTTACCACATATAACCGCCGCCATGAACTGAAAATTTATTTTTATTTTTGTACTGAAATAGGCCACTAAACGCTTATAAGACATATAACCGCTGCCGACGTGAACTGAGAATGTATTTTTCTTTTTGTATTGAAATACAAAATAACACATAACCGCCGCACTGACTGACTGCTACCTCCGCTACTTCCGTGAAACCCTGCACTACTACTTCCAGGGCAGAAATGCGTAGTATGCTATGTTATTCTATCCTGCAAAAAAAAAAAATAACGTACAGAAACGTAAACAGTGATAAACGGAGTCCAAAGCATGACTTTTGAACTACATTTGCCCAATTATAGTCTATGAGTAGGTCAAAGCAATACGTTTCCATACATTTTTTTTTTTGTTTACAAACGGATTTGCTTGACGTACAGCAAAAAAAAAAACTGATGAACAGCCATTTAGCCAGGTCTAGAATGGAAAAAACTGTGAAATAGATTCCTGTACACATCCATTGTACAGTATTAGGGTCCATTCACACCGCAATACACCCGGCCGGCACCCCCCATAGAACTCCCTATTCTTGTCCGCAACTGCGGACAAGAGTAGGACATGTTCTATTTTTTTTCCCGAGTCGCAGCCCGGAAGTTCGGGGCCGAAGCCCGGAAGTTCGGGGCCGCGCTCCCGAAATGCGGATGCAGAGGACACATAGTGTGCTCTCCGCATCCATTCCTGCCCCATTGAGAATGAATGGGTCCGCACCCGTTCCCGATATTGCGGAACGGATGCGGACCCATTTGCGGACGTGTGAATGGACCCGTAGCAGGGATTTTGTAATATAGAACATCTTAGCATCTCAAATAACAAAGAAGCGTTCATTTGAACGTTGATACTATTTAACAAAGCAGGAAACGAACGCTTGTTAGCAATCATCTGCTGAAAAATCGGGCAGTGTTATACAAGCTTAAGGCCCCTTTCACACGGACGAGAATTCCGTGCGGGTGCAATGCGTGAGGTGAACGCATTGCACCCGCACTGAATCCGGACCCAATCACTTCAATGGGGCTGTTCAGATGAGCAGTGATTTTTCACGCATCACTTATGCGTTGCGTGAAAATCGCAGCATGCTCTATATTGTGCGTTTTTCACGCAACGCAGGCCCCATAGAAGTGAATGGGGCTGCGTCAAAATCGCAAGCATCCTCAAGCAAGTGCGGATGCGGTGCGATTTTCACGCATAGTTGCTAGGTGACGATCGGGATGGGGACCCGATCTTTATTATTTTCCCTTATAACATGGTTATAAGGGAAAAAAATAGCATTCTTAATACAGAATGCTAAGTAAATTAGGGATGGAGGGGTTAAAAAAAAAAAAAAAAAAATTAAACTCACCTCATCCACTTGTTCGTGCAGCTCAGCTCATCTTCTTTCTTCTTCTTTGAGGACCTGGGAGGAAAAGGACCTTTGGTGAGGTCACTGCGCTCATAACATGGTCAATCACATGGTCCATCGCCATGGTGATGGACCATGTGATGCGCGCAGTGACGTCACCAAAGGACCTTTTCCTCCCAGGTCATCAAAGAAGAAGAAAGAAGACGAGCCGGCCTGCACAAACAAGTGCATGAGGTGAGTTACATTTTTTATTTTTATTTTTTAACCCCTGCATCCCTAATTTACTTAGCATTCTGTATTAAGAATGCTATTTTTTTCCCTTATAACCATGTTATAGGGGAAAATAATAAAATCTACATAATACCGATCCCAAACCCGAACTTCTGTGAAGAAGTCCGGGTTCGGGTCTAGGTACCAAACATGCCGACTTTTCTGACGCGCGTGCAAAACGCATTAAAACGTTTTGCACTCGCGCAGAAAAATTGTGCATTTTCCTGCAACGCACCAGCATCTTTTCCCGCAACGCCCGTGTAAACCCAGCCTAAGAGTGTCAGGCTTATGACATTTCGCTTTCATTTAGGTGAAGTAATTTATGTTTTTTAAGAAGGTCTTGTGAGTGTTCATTTACCTCTATTGTATACAGCTCTTTAAACTAGTACCCTACTGCAGTTTAACATTACTGGATATTAAAGGGGTTGTGCAACTGTGGGGTTGGGAGAACTGCATACTTACCTGCTCCCCTTACGTTATGTCAAATGGTCACAGCAGCGGCGTCAAAATGGAATTTTACATCCTGGAAGCACAGCAGAGCAACCAAGGATGATGAGAAAAGGAGCAGGGAGCCAGCGCCATGAAGCAAGTTTGCTTCCTTTCACAGGTCTGCCCAGGAGGGGAAGTTTTGCAAAAACCCCAAAGTTCCACAACCCCTTTAAGGGATGTCCACTTCTTTTATATTGATGGCCTATCCTCAGGTTAGGTCATCAATATCTGAATAGTGAGGGTCCGACATCTCACATACCCATCGATCCGCTGTTAAATAAAAAAGTGTCTGAAAGCTGGACAACCTCTTTAAAGGGAACCTGTCACCGGGATTTTGTGTATAGAGCTGAGGACATGGGTTGCTAGATGGGCGCTAGCACATCCGCAATACCCAGTCCCCATAGCTCTGTGTGCTTTTATTTATGCAAATTAACCTGAGATGAGTCCTGTCCCTGAAATGAGTCAGGGACAGGACTCATCTCAGGTAATTTGCATATGTATCAAATTGTTGTTTTTTTTACACAATAAAAGCACACAGAGCTATGGGGACTGGGTATTGCGGATGTGCTAGCGGCCATCTAGCAACCCATGTCCTCAGCATTATACACAAAATCCCGGTGACAGGTTCTCTTTAAGACACAGAATTGGTAAATCGAGGGTTATTCCCTTAAATGGGTTATTCAACAAGAAGTATTTATCACCTTTCCACAGGATGGACCCCCATCAATCCTGAGAACGTTAGGTACTCTGAATGGAGCAGTAATGTGCATGTTGGTCCACCACTCCATAACAGTTTATCAGCACCGTCTATGTCATTCCCATAGAAATGAATGACGCCATGGTCTGACATGTACATTACTGCTCCATTTAGTGAAAATGAAACACAAAAGTGACCACAGAAATTATGGGGGGGTTGACACTAAGCCTGCACGATATATCGCCAAAGCAATCGTATCGCGATAATCGACGATTGCGATATGGAGATTTGGCCGACCCAAAAATGCTGCGATTATATTACCTAGGTGACGGGTCACGGCAGGGGATTCTGTGGCGGCGTCAGGGGCTCATACGGCGGCAGCATGGCGTCCTATGGCGGCGGCATGGACACCTGTGACGTCGCCTTGGTCTCCGGTGGCGCCAACAAGCACTTCTGTGGCGGCGACGGTGATGATTGGAGCAGCAGTCCACCCTGACTGCGCTCCCCTAACCTGATTGGCGGCGGCAGGGTACGTATGCTCCTGTCGTCATTCCTCCCAGCAGTGCTTAGCGCTGGGAGGAAATGATATAAAAAGCCCCTCCCTGCAAATATGTTATTTAATTTAGTAAAAGATGTTTTATTTTGAAAAACACTGTGCATTTCAGTTCTTGAGTTGAGCATAACTACATTTCAGCATTATCAGTAATTTGTGTGTGCTTTGCTTTGAAAATCCAGGCAAATAGACCTCTAGAACAATTCCCTTAAAATATTGCATCACATATCGTTATCGCAATTTTTAGGGCCCTAATCGCAATCGCACAAAATTCCCATATCGTGCAGCCCTAGTTGACACATAGACAGAGAATTCTAATATGTAGTCATTTATTCGTCTTCTATTACTACGCAGTCTTCTTCAGGGTGCTTTAACTTTACAATTCCTTGTAACCAATTTGACAAGATTCCCCTGCAAAGAGATTATCAGTGAAATCCCGACCCACAGCCCAGAGTAAGGAGGTTTAATTGCAGTAAAGCAGATTGTTGAAAGTCCTTCCACTCAAAAGCCATTAAGGGATTGGCATGTAGAGAAGTATGTCAAATAAGAGATACAAGGGCAGGGTGTGTCCACGACTGGGCTTACGTTACAACAGGTGCACAAAGCAACCTTGCTTTACTCACTGAATATCTGTGACACGGCAAGTATCATAGGAATTAAGAACACTAGGCCAACTTATCAAAATTAACACAGACGTCTTTGTGAAAATCAGTCCTACCTTTTTACTGTACTGCAGCTCCATGTAGAAAAATAAAAGTTATACTGAGTAAGAAATACAAGCACTCCAAGCAAATAGTTTGATATCTATAATTTAACATTAAATGGGTTGTCCGCTATTGTGCCGCAGGATAGGTCCTTAAAGGGGTTCTTCGGGAATTAAGAAAATTAAAATACTTAAATATTACTTTATTACAAAATATATTCCCAAATACCTTTCATTAGTTATAGGGGCTTATTTGTCTGGGGAGCAACCATTAGGAGAAATAAAATGGCAGCCGTCTTATTAGTACACACAAAACCTGTCCTAATCACACAGCAGGACAAGTTACTTCACAACGCTGACTTTAGCTGAATCTCTGTGGGAATGGAGTTCTTGAGGAGACAAGAAGTAGAAGATCATAATCCCTGATGAGCAAAGAGGATGAGGCAGCTCTCTTTAGCTCATTGTGGTGAAGCAACTTGTCCGGCTGTATGATTAGGACAGGTTTTGTGAATACTAATAGGACGGTGGCCATTTTATTTTTCCTAATGGTTGCTCTCCAGACAAAATAAGCCACTATAACTAATGAATGGTTTTTGGGAATATATTTTATAATAAAGTGATATTTAAGAGTTTTCACTAATTATATTTTCTTCATTCCCAGAGAACCCCTTTAAAGGGGTTTTCCCATCTCAGACAATGGGAGCATACTGCTAGCATATGCCCCCATTGTCTGATAGGTGCAGGTCTCACCTCTAGGACCCGCACTTACACCAAGAACGGAGCCCCCAAAAGTTCTGGAGGGCGTACTGCGCATGCGCAGCCACAGTCCATTCATTTCTATGTGGCAGCCGTCAACACCATAGAAATGAATGGAAGCAGTGGCCGCACAAGCCAGAGGTGGGACCCGCACCTATCAGAGAATGGCGCAACTCCTGAGAAGGACATTCTTGTACAAGCGCTGCTTTCTCTTCACTGTTTACCTGCTCGCCGTTGCAACTACAGCAGTGAGCAGGTGTAATTACAACTCTGCCGTCCCCATTCACTTCTATGAGACGGCTCTGTCCCATTCATTTGGCCGGGAAGAAGCCGTTCCATTGAAGTGAATTACACCTGCTCACCTCTGAAATCTCTGTGGCGAGCAGGAAAACAATGAAGAGAAGGCAGTGCTCATAAAAGCATGGGCTAAGAGCTGCTTGGCAAGGGTGCCAGGAGTCAACCATGCGCCGATCATACGAGCGTTGCCTTCTCTTCAAACAGCTGATTGGTGGGGGTGTCAGGAGTGAAATCACCCGTGACACAAGAAGATGGCTGCACCCCCCTGTCACCGGATGTTGTGATCTGCACAACGGGAAGATGCAGCGACGGCCATAGAGGGATTTTGAAGGACACAGGCATCGGGGACCAGGTAAGGGGGGGGAAGCATTTTGGGGTAAGGGTTACAGGTTTGGATAACCCCTTTAAATTCCTTATAGCAATTAAAAAACTGATGCATACATTTTATTCTGATAGCACGATAAAGAGATCTGTGCTGCTTATCAGCATGAAAACAGGATCTTAGATGAGAATACATGTACGGGAGAACAGCCTGAAAGTTACACGTCTCAATATTTACTTTACACGAAGTCAAGGAAATAATGGTAAGTACTTCACAGCAATGTTCACTGCCAACAGAATAATATTGCAACACTATACTCTCTATGTGTATTTGCTTATGGAGGAGACAAATGGATGACACGCTGAACAGTTTTACAAGTAGAGCTAAAATCATTAAGTTAAATAAATGTTAGTTGGAAAAAAAATCCACAAAAGGCACTATTTTGCCAGATTTTGCTGCAGAAATGGCAATCAATACAAGTCTATGAATATGTTTAAAATGGTTTGTCCTATCATTAGGACAGGTCATCAATATCAGATTAATGGGGTCTGACATCCCGCACCCCCGTGATCGGGGGGTTTCAGGCAGCTGTGGCGCTGGACAGTATACAGTGTACAGAGCGGAAGCAGAAGTCCCCGAACACTGTGTAGTTCCTGGTGTGGACGTGTTGCAGCTCTGCTCCCATTCACTTGAATGGGATCCGAGCTACAGTACCCTGGCACAGCCACTACACAGTGTATGGAGCTGTCTGCTTCCTGCTCCGTACACTGTATAGTTTTCATGCCGACGGTCGCCTGAAACCGCTGATCATGGGGTTGTGGGATGTCAGACCCCCATTAATCTGATATTGATGACCTGTCCTAATGATAGCCCAGCAATATCTGTATCACGGACAATCTCTTTAAGCCACACTTAACATTTGAGAGAAAACACTTTCTTAAGAACAAAAAGCAGACAAAGGAAATAAAAATGGTATTAAAAAAGCCTACATTTTACATTATAATATGGAAAGGCAAATGGAATTTAGCACAGTACTTCAATTATAGACGCATTACTTTGGTTTACAGTTCTATAAATTTTCTTTTAACATGTTATCTGATACAAATATATACAGATATTCACATACCAATTTGGAAAACAACTTTCTTATGTATGTACAAACAAAAGATGCAAAACAACATTGTATCTATTTTGCTTTTATATTACTTTTGTATCGATTCCTTTATATGATGTATGTTCATATTATTTTGGAAAATTTAATAAAAAGAATATCAGAATACTGCAGATATTTAATTACTTATCTATGGTACTAAAAGGGGTTGTCCAGATTCTAGATATTTCTGACCTATCCTTAGGATCACCATTGTCAGACACCCCTGATGATCAGATGCAGCACCAGAAGCACTGTGTAGTGGCAGTGTCGGGTTACTGTGGCTCACCTCGCACTGCAGCTCTGCTCCTATTCACTAGAATGAGCTGCCTTAGGCTGGGTTCACACGAGCGTGTCCGGATTAGGTCCGGATGCGTCCCGGTGTGTTGCGGCAAACCCGCGCGAGTAGGAATGCAATTGCAGTCAGTTTTGACTGCGATTGCGTTCCGATGTTCAGTTTTTATCGCGCGGGTGCAATGTGTTTTGCACGCGCGTGATAAAAAACCGACTGTGGTACCCAGACCCGAACTTCTTCACAGAAGTTCAGGTTTGGGTTCGGTGTTGTGTAGATGTTATTATTTTCCCTTATAACATGGTTATAAGGGAAAATAATAGCATTCTGAATACAGAATGCATAGTAGGTGATCAATTGAGGGTTAAAAAATAAAAAAAAATTAACTCACCTTCTCCTCTTGTTCGCGTAGTTCTCCCGGTCTTTAGTTCTTTAAAAAGATGAACTATGGGCTAAAGGACCTTTGGTGACGTCAGATCACATGCTCCAATCACATGGTACATCACCGCGGTGATGTACCATGTGATTGGAGAATGTGATCTGACGTCACCAAAGGTCCTTTAGCCCATAGTTCATCTTTTTAAAGAACTAAAGAACGGGAGAACTACGCGAACAAGAGGAGAAGGTGAGTTATTTTTTTTTTATTTTTTAACCCTCAATTGATCACCTACTATGCATTCTGTATTCAGAATGCTATTATTTTCCCTTATAACCATGTTATAAGGGAAAATAATACAGTGTATAGACTGTCACCTAGCAACCATGCGTGAAAATCGCACCGCATCCGCACTTGCTTGCGGATGCATGCGATTTTCACGCAACCCTATTCACTTCTATGGGGCCTGCGTTGCGTGAAAAACGCAGAATATAGAGCATGCTGCGATTTTCACGCAACGCATAAGTAATGCGTGAAAATCATCGCTCATCTGAACAGCCCCATTGAAATGAATGGGTCCAGATTCAGTGCGGGTGCAATGCGTTCACCTACCGCATTGCACCCGCGCGGAAATCTCGCCCGTGTGAACGCAGCCTTATCCCGGCACGACCACTACACAATGGACGCAGCCGTCCTTCTGGCTCCGTTCTTTGTGTTTTTTTCTGGCACCATTGGCTGCTGCAAAGAGCTGGTCAAGGACAGTCCCGGTTGTCGGAACCTCACCAATCTGATATTAATGACCTATCCCAAGGACAGATCATAAATATTTAGAACCTGGACAACCCCTTTAATTGAACACGAGAAGCAAATGTTTTGTTTCTCAGAATATTACCAGACTACCTGGCTGGCACACATGAAACAAGAAGCTCAGAAGTGTGTACTGACCCACGGATTTAAATAAAAAGTGATAGAACTTCTGTTTTGTGTGGCTTCACACATCAGCATGACTATACATTATTTTTTCTATAGAATGTAGTTTTACAGAAGTCTATATATTAAAGGAGTTGTAGACCAACAAGCCAAAATTAATTTATAGGGTTAATCCCATCTCAACATTTGTGCCATATGACCGGGATATACCAAAAATGTCAGATAGGAGTAGGTCCCAGAGGTGGGACCTGCACCTATCTCCCGAACGGATTTCCTACAGTGAAAGAGAGCACATTGTGCGCATGTGCATTGTCCATTCCATTCACTGCTATAGGACTTCTGAAAATAGCAGAGCGAGTGCACTCGGCAATTTTCAGAGGTACCACAGCAATGAATGGAATGCAAGCCACAGAGGCGCAGTCACCTCTCCATTCACTGCCATTGGACTGACGGAAATCGTCTCTTTTTGGAAGTCCCATAGTTGTTAATAGAGGGTGACCGTGTATATGCAGCCGCTCTCCCTTGCCTTTGAGGGCCACATTCCGGAGATATGCAGGGTTCCCAGAGGTGGGACCTGCTCCTATCTGACACTTGTGACATATTTTAGCAATATGTCACAAATGATGAGATGGAAATACCTCTTTAAGGACCGGAATTCATTTAACATACAGAAGAAAGCCACTCACCTGACACTCCATTCCAGTTGGGGACACATCATCACTTAGGTCAGTAAATGGCTGCAGCAGTGCATGTGACAAGGGACCGGAGTGGCTTTCACTTTTATGTTAAATGCATTCTGGCCCTTGATTCATTTTAATGAAAGCCTCAGACAATAATAATAATGGCACAGTGGTGGGCAAATCCGCTCATGAGTCAAAAGAATGCCAGTCTGGTATTTAGTTCAATGTCAAATTGCCACTTAGCTGAGGGTAAAGGTGAGCTGTCAACACTACACACGTGTCCATTTTAGAAACTACTTGTATTCTATCCTATTTTTGAACTCTGGTTTGCCCCGTTCTTGAATATTTATGAATAAATTGACAAGTAGATATTTTCATTCTCCTTCTCAAAGAGGCATAGCCCAAATCACTTGGACACTGTAAGTACTGATTGGACATCCTCAGAGAGTCCTCTTTAAAGGGAAGCTGTCACATTGTACATGGTGTCCAAGCTGCAGGCATCAGGTTACAGAGCAGGAGGAGCTGAGCAGAATGATACATAGTTCTGTGGGAAAAGACTCAGTGAAACTTGTATTGTATTCCTGTAAATTCCTGCTCGTTCTGGTCTCTGAAGTCAAGAAGGTCCTATCAGTGATTGACAGCTAGCTCTGTATACACAGCAATAGAGGGAAGAGAGAATCTTTTCCCACAAAACTATACATCAATCTGCTCAGCTCCTCCTGCTCTGTAATATGCTACTGCAGCCCAGACACCATGCTCAAAGTTTACAGGTTCCTTATAAACTACTGTTCTTTTTCTTTCTTTCTTTCATATTTATGAAATGTTTGTTGAATCTGTGAAACTCTGAAAAGTTTTCTGAGAATAAGAACATTTAAAGAGCATCTGTCAGCTGACCTGTTACATGTCCACTCGGCACCTGAGGGCATCTGTGTTGGTCCCATGTTCATATGTGCCCGCAGTGCTGAGAAATATGATGTTTTAATATATGCAAATGAGCCTCGAGGAGCAATGGGAACATTGCCCTTACACCTAGAGGCTCTGCTCTCTCTGCTCTTTGATTGAAAGGACCAGGTGTGATGACATTTTCACTGTCTTTGCAGAGAATGCTGAGCCTCTATGTGTAATGGCAATGCCCTCGTTGCTCCTAGAGGGTAATTTACATTTATTACAATGTCATTTTTCTCAGCAATGTGGGCACATATGAACATGGGACCAACACAGATGCCTTCAGCTGCCAAGCGTACATGCTAGAGGTCAGCCAGTTTCATAGGTACAGATCTGCTGATCGATGCCCATTAAACTGATCATACTTTCCAAATGTGGCTTCAACATAGTGAATAGGGAAATTATCATTAATATCTACAATAGCCTCACTGACAGATCACCCCAAAAATTTTGGAGGTAAATTTGAGCTTACATTGGATTCCATCTTTCCTCCAGACGACGATGTAAGGAGATCTTGTCACTGAGGTAGATGTTTATCTGATGTTTGCTGATACTTTCCTCTTCCAGCTTCTTTTCTTCCCCTTGAAGATTGAGTCTCACTGCTTGACCGAATTCTCCCAAGGCTTGAGGGTCCAATGGTGGTTTGTCATACACTGGCCTCTTTAACTGCTGATAATCTACTTCCTTTTGAATGACAGGTGCATCTCTACGCCCATGATGTTCCTCGGCTTTCAGACCCCCCAAATTTTGGCTATTATTGTCTTCTGCATTTTTACTGAACAATAGGAAACCAAAGAACAACACACAGGCAATGGCAGCCAGTAGACAAAGTCCCCTCCTTCTCCTCAAAGGTTGCCAAGCAGTTACCAGTACACGTCTCCTCTTAGTCATTATTCACACTCTACAACAGATCTAGAAATAAAAGTGGAAGTCTCAAGGGAGTGTTACCTGGATGTGCCAATTACTGCCTACATTTGGTTCCGTGCATTTCTATGCCCTGCTGAGAGTACTGAATGCTGGCTACACATAAAGGCAGTTCTAGCAGAAGTTCGACAGGATTTGTGGTAACAATAAATACAGCAATCACAACTACAAAAACGGCTCTGTATATTTCAATATCAACCTATTCTGAGTCTTTTAGATAATAAAAAGGTAATCTTTACGAGAAAAACATGTATCTCAAGTGCAGATCTCAGTCCACTTGCACCAGTCAATGCCATGCAATCACTAAAGCAACATCCAACTGCCAATTACATAGATGGAAACTGTCAAATCAAACTTTCCTGAGTGACCCAGTTCTGTTCTGCACTTTCCCACTCACTCTATGGCCACGTACAAACGTCCCGTCGAGTTACTGCACCATCAGCTGAAGCGCAGGCAGACCCTCCAGCAGCCTGCACAGTCCTGTCCTCGGACGTCCTGGATGCAGCACCTTCCTTCCTCCCACCCTAAGCACCACCTCTCCACGTCTTCCTGTTCCTCCAGGCCACGCCCCCGCTCTGCCCTGCCCGCCGCTACTGCCCTCGACCAGGAAATCCAGCTCCTTTTGGAGATCCGTTCATTCAGGATTGGTTCCTTTGGCTGAGAAGTGATCGGAAACAAAGATCTGTTACACAGAGTCTTTACAGCTCCTTGGGTGAATTAGAGTTTTGTTAAAATTATAAATTCATGTTTTAAAAGGGCAATCAGGGTTCTTTCACACTAGCATTAAAAGAATCCGGCAGGCAGTTCCGGACGAAAATCCGTATGCAAACGGATATCTTTTTTTTCCGGATCCGGAAAATGCATTAAAATACCGGATCTCTCTTTCCGCAATTCCTGGAACACTTGGTACCGGATATTTCAATGAAAATGAATGCCGGATCCGACAAGTGCGGTAGTGTTTCAGGATTTTGGCCGGAAAAAATACAGCAAGATGCTGCAGTATTTTATCCAGTCAAATACTGTACAAGGGATGGAACGGAAGACATCCTGATGCATCCTGAACGGATTGCTTTCCATTCAGAATGCATGGGGACAAAACTGATGCGTTTTTTCTGGTATTGAGACACTTTACTGGATTTCAATACCGGAAAAGAATAACGCTAGTGTGAAAGTACCCTTATACAAGCAAGATGACAATATATGTAATTCTTAGCACTACTGTTATACAGGGTGGCCCATGTAAAAGTAGCCGGTCTCCAAGTCAAACTGCCTTAAAGTAAATCTGTCTTAGGGTACGTTCACACTAGCGTTAGAAGAATCCTGTAGGCAGTTTCGATGCCGGAACTGGCTGCCGGGTCCGGAAATCCGTATGCAAACGGATAACTTTTTTTTCCGGATCCGTTAGACTTATGCATTGAAATACCGGATCCATCTTTCCGCTTCCGGAGCACTTGGTACCGGATCCGGCATTAATACATTTCAATGGAAATTAATGCAATATCCGGCAAGTGCAGTAGTGTTCCGGGATTTTGGCCAGAAAATACCATACAAGGGACAAAACGGAAGACATCCTGATGCTTACTGAACGGATTGCTTTCCATTCAGAATGCATTGGGATAAAACTGATGCGTTTTTTTCCGGTACTCAGACCTTTACCTGATTTCAATACTGGAAAAGAATAGTGCTAGTGTGAAAGTACCCTTAGTTGACCGTAGCAACCAATCAGAGCTCAGCTTTCATCTTTTTAGCGCCCTGTTGGAACTAAAAGCTGAGCTCTGATTGGTTGCTATGGGCAACTAAGACAGATTTATTATTCAGTTTGATAAAAGTGGCCTATTGTGTCAGAAAGATGGTGTTCTCCCTGGAACAGTGAATAGTGATTGTGGAAGGCTATGTGCAATGCAGATCGATTAAGGAAACGCAAGAGACCTTTGCCAACAAGTATCCAGGAACAAAACCACCAGCTAAACGTTGTATTTAGAGTCTGGTTCAGAAATGGCATGAAACATGAAGAAAACCGAGGCCTCCATTGATCAGGATGACTGAAGTTGTGCATGAAATTCAGCAGTGGATTGCAAGTAACCCCCAAAAATCAACTCAAAGACTGTCTCAGCAAGTTGGTGTCAGAGAGCGCTGAAATCTCTGAACCTGAAACCGTAGCGAAGGAACTGCAGGAACTGAAAGAGTCTGACAAAGCTAAACGCGTAAATTACTGGACTTGGTCGCTGACTATGATTGCTGACAGACATTTGGACCCATTACTGTACTTCATGACAGACAGAGCTTGGTTTCATTTGTCACATAAATTCCCAGAATACAAGGGACTGGTCCACTGAACATCCCCATTTGATTCACGAAACACCACTTCACAACCAGCAAATTGGCATTTGGTGTGCAGTATCAGGAACACGAATAGTAAGCCCAATGTTCTTCAAATCAACTGTGAATACCGCAATTTACCTGAACATCTTTGAACAGTTTTACAACCAACTAACACCAGAAGAAATAATGTCCTGCTTTTTCCAACAAGATGGGGCAATATGCCGCACCTCACGGAACTGGTATGGGTTCATGAACTGTTTATGGAGGAGCGAACTGTGACAAGAGGTTATGGCCACTACGTTCCCGAGACTTATCCCCATATAATTTTTATCTGTGGGGAAATTTAAAAGAAAGTGTCCGCTAACAATTCACATCCCCTGGATGAACTAAAGGAAAACCTCACAAGCAGTATCAGCCAACATAATCCAACGTACCCAAAGATGAATAGACGTGAACGGGGACCACTTTCAGCATCTTTTGGGACCTGTGGGTAATAAAAATGTTAAAAAATCCACTTTTTCGTTCATCGTGTCATGCTATCGCTGGAAGCAGGCTAATTTTTCGTGGGCCACCCTCTATTTTAGTCTAGATTCATACTAGTGTTTCGGTGATCCTCTCTGCATTTGACATTGCCAGGATTGATGGCTTTGACATCCGACCCCATTAACTATAACCCAGCAAATATGGTGAGAATATGCTGGCACATTTGCCGAGTTGCAGCCAGATCTCCTCTTGTCCCTATTATAGATAATGGGGCCGGACAGCATTCATGTAGCTTCCAGCAATGCCGGATCCTGAGAGACCGCCAGGGTATTCCCCACCAGAACAAAAGCTGTATAGGGGATTCTTTACTATAGAGGGTGGGGATGTACTGCAGAAGCAATGAGTCAAGGTAGAGGAGCATTTCCTCCCATTTAGGCCACTTTATTCTAGTGATTTTTATACTCACCCAGTCCCCTTAGGATTATGAGTGAATAGCTTAAAATGTAGCTATTAATACACCTGTTTTAGGCGTAAAAATAGTCGCAAGCCCCTTTTTCAGACTATTTAGAAGTGACGAGTGTGCGATGAACACATTTGCTATATTTTACACCTAAAAACAGGCATAAAAGAGGAGTAAAAACTACTCTAGTCAGGGGCACAAGTAGTTTTTACTCCAGGTGCTGTCAGAAGTGTGCCTAATTCATAAATTAGCCTAATCCTCTGGCATTGCAGAGGGGAAACAAAGATCAGCTTAAAAAGCCGGTCTTTGTAAATAACCCCCAATAAGTGCACCTGAGAAAATCTATCATAGGGTACATGGCGGTACCATTACACGTTGCGATAAATGAAAGAACCAATGGCGTGTCTGTTTGATGCCCGCTGTAACTGGAATAAGGTCGCTGCGGTGAGAGAGCCAAAAGAACAAGCAGATAAATAGGAGATGGTGACTGTGCTGACCCTGTAAGACCTAGCCATTCCAATGGTATAACAGGGTAATCTAAGGCATTGTTTTCCCCTTAGTGCTTTCACACAGTAGTTATGCTCACATTGTGCCCCCTCACAGTAGTAATGCCCATATTTTCCTCCCCTTACAGTAGTTATGCCCACATTGTTTCCCCTCACAGTAGTAATGCCCACATTGTGCCCCCCTCACTGTAGTAATGCTCACATTATGCTCACTCACAGTAGTTGTTCCACCTCAGTGTAGTTATCCCACATTGTGCCCCCTCACAGTAGTAATGCCCTCAATGTGGCCATTTACAGTAGTAATGTCCACATTCTGATGCCTCACAGTAGTAATGGCCAGATTGTGCCCCTTCACAGTAGTAAATCCCACATTGTACCCCCTCACAATACCAATGTCCACTCACAGTAGTAATATCCACATTGTACCCCTTCACAGTAGTAATATCCACATTGTGCCCTCCAGCTCCATTAATAAAATAAAACACTGAATACTAACCTGTTTACCCAATGACTGGGCACATCTGGCATTCACCAGCAGCAGGACAATGCAGTCACATGCACATTGCTGGGATGTGTAGGAGGAGGCTGGTTCCCAGGCCTGCACTCTCCTCCCACACAGCCCAGCATTGCGATGTGTGGCCTGCTGGGGAGCACCGCAGTTCAGCTGAACAGTAAAGCAGGGAGTGGAGAGCTGCCTGCTTTGCCATGTAAATCAACTGCCTGGGTGAACCCTTAACCCTCTGCAGCCGGGGCACATGCCCGCTTCCTCCCCTTCCCCCTGAGCTGCATGCGGTGTAATTTCAGCGTTTTATTTACTACATTTCTATTTGCTGGGTTATTTTGTGTATTCTGCTTTCCTTTTCTAGCAGTAGGAACTAAAAAGCAAGTGGTTAGTGTGACAGTGAGTGTGCTTGCTGAAGCAGCTGTGTCGCTCACTGTCTAACCCTCCCACTTGCTTTAGTTCATGATGAAGTAATCCTTGTCAAGAATGTCAACTACGTAAATGAGTTAGTTCTAGAGATGAACTATGTTAGAAAGCTTCCAAAATGTGTCCCTTATTGGGGGCAGATAGTGTTTAAACACACATGGTTTTATGGGAAGAAAACTGGCTTGTTCGGACCAAGCGTCCCTGTTTATACACACACACATTAGTGTCATAAGACACAGTGGCCCTGCAGTTGTCTCGCCTACTTTATTATACTTACAAACTGTCAGGTTTGACAAGGAGTATAATAATCCAACCAGTTTCACCGTCCTTGGCTTCATCAGTCTGTGTGCTTTTCTCCTTCTCCTGTGCCAAATCCCTCCACCTTTAGGAAAACGGCGCTGGTGAAGTTATTGCCAATTGGGCTGAAAGGTTATGGTTGGTCCCCATGCACAAGGAAGGTGTAGAGAAAGGGGGAATTATATATTTGAACATCGAACCCATGAAGAAAAAGCTAGTGAAGTCAGCACTTTAAAGAGGACCTTTCACTAGAATAAAAAATGTAAACTAAGCATACAGACATGGAGAGCGGCGCCCAGGGATCTCCTTGCACTTACTATTATCCCTGGGCGCCGCTCCGTTCTCCCGGTATAGGCTCCGGTATCTTCATATGTTCAGTTCAACTGGGTGGAGCCTGGCGGCGTCTCCATCTCCCAGGCTGTAGTGCTGGCCAATCGCAGCGCTCCATTAATAGCCTGAGAGAAAAAAAACCCTCTCAGGCTATGAGCTGAGCGCTGCGATTGGCCAGCACTCCAGCCTGGGAGAAGGAGACGCTGGCAGGCTCTACCCAGTTGAGCTGAACATATGAAGATACCGGAGCCTATACCGGGAGAACGGAGCGGCGCCCAGGGATAATAGTAAGTGCAAGGAGATCCCTGGGCGCCGCTCTCCATGTCTGTATGCTTAGTTTACATTTTTTATTCTAGTGAAAGGTCCTCTTTAAGCATGGACTGTGTACTCATACTGTGGAAGGGAAGCTGCACAGGGACACTGATATTTTCAGGGTGAGATACTCTACATTAGGATGTTCTCATTGATTGTTTTTCTGGATAGTGTTTTTATTCTGTTTTATTTTATTATTTTATAATCTAGAAGTAGATTCCTCGAGATTCCGTTCGGTTCAGGTTCACAGAATTTTTAAAAAACTTTGGTTCGGACCAAACGGAAGTTGCTCCAGTTGCTCTAAAAATTGGTACATAAAACCCTCTAGCCTCCTAGGACTAAGTATTTTTAGGAAACATTTTTCTTATTTGCTCAACCCTCCACAAGCTCTCAAACGCAATCAAAGTAAATCATGTCTGAGTGACACTGACATACATAGCTATGGGTAATCGCACGTTTGATGGTGTTAACATATAGCATGTTTAAAAACACACTGCGCTGACACATGTGCTTTGCTTTTTCCTATTCCAAAGCTTCCAGAAATTCTCTCTTCTTGGAGGTTTAAACACACAGTGTTTGGTGTTATAGGAGTAAAAAAAAAAAAGTGGAGAATTATCAAACTGGTGTAAAGGAGAAATGACTTAGTTGACCACAGCAACCAATCAAATTCCACCTTTTTTCACAGCTTCCTTGGAAAATGAAAGGTAGAACCTGATTGGTTGCTATGGGCAACTAAGTCAGTTCTGCTTTACAACAGTTTGATAAATCTCCCCCCATGTCTTTACAGGGTCACAATGCTGCCCATACGACACGTGTTCATTGTCAGAAGAAAAAGTGGCTCGTTGCGAACTAACCTAAAAAAATTCTCCCTTTTAATTGGAGCAGCAGCAGTGCAGTGAGGATGTGGAGAGGGTAATAAGAGGCTTGTGGCCACAATAGTAGTAGCAGCAGCAGTAGCAGCATAGCATAGAACATACAAGGCAGTAGGCCGGCTGTATATAGGTAGTAGTAGTAATAGCAGTACTAGTGGTTGTAGTAGTAGTAGTGGTAGATGCTTTGCATTAATAGTGGTGGCAGTAGTGGGTTAGCAGTGAGGAGCAGCAGCAGCTGAGGCAGTGGAGGCTGCAGGAGCCCCCATATGGTACATGTGTAGTGTCCCACTACGTAAAAGTGGGCACTACTAAAGGTCAATTGGGTCATGTTGTTTCCCACCTCCTGTGGGAGATTGCTTATGGTATTTTGTATTGTATGACTGCATATTTCCCTGTTATTTCCTGTGTACCAGGCCTGCTAGGGGTGTAGTTTCTCCTCCTGAGCTGTAGAGGGAGCTAGGGAACCCCTAGTATATATAGTTAGGCCCAGACAGGAAAGGGGAGTTCTAGTCTAGTCCAGGAGGCTAAACAGTTCAGTCTAGCCTGCCTGAAGTCCTGAGTAAGTGAGGCTTAGAGGTTAGTCCAGGAGAAGAAGATCCTCCTGAGTTATCTTGCACCCTGCAGAGTACAGAGCAGTACTAATCCTATACAGCCAAGTGGAAAGCTGAGGGGCAGAAGTTTATTGTCAGCAATAGAATTGATAGGAGGTTTCCCTACCCAAGGATAAAGCCAGCTATTAGGCATACGGGCCTTGGAGAAAGCCAGACAGGATTCTGCAGAAAGTACAGCCTGATCTGTGAGTTTAATTCCCCCTGAGTTATCTTGCTAGGATTCTACCTGCCACCTGGGTAAAGCCTGCCTGCTACTAAATATTCTTTATATGGAACTGTTTGGAGTTTGTACATAGTTTGAACTGTTCAGTAAAGAAGAATTCTAGTTCACTGCAATCGTGTGTACCTCCATTATTCCTCCTAACAATCGGTGTGCCACCGTTACCAGCACTGGCGTCACGAACTGTAAGGGATCTTGCCACAGGCACGCTAAACCTTCAACACCCAGGACGCCTCACCTATCACCCGGCCTGGTTCCCATATTTAGAGAGTGCCCCAGAGGATCTACGTGCCAGCCTCTTCATCACTGACTGTACGCCTGCCCAGGGTATACTACAAACTGTGAGTACTAAGAGTAACCCTCGGTCTGTTAATTGACCCCTGTGACCTCACACTCGCTCACCCTGAAGGACTGGCGTACTGCATATTTTGGCGTCACGAACAGGATGCAAATATTTCTATGCCATAGTGGAATCTGAACTGTGTGCCATAATTGGCTACTAAGTGATTGATGCCCTATCTGTTTATCTGAAAATTTTGGGGCCAAAGAACTGTGGAAAATCGCGGTATGAAAGTGTGCATTGTGGACTGTTTGCTGGTTTCCGAGCCACCGCTTGCTGAATCGACAGCGTTATGCTTCAAGATGGCCGCTTAAGCTGTCTGGAATTATTGTTGCGTCATTATTGTGTCCGCCTGGCGCGAAAAAGAAGAGAAGGCGCTGCCCTGCCTGCAAAGAAGATACAGCCTACCGCGAATCTTGAAGCTTAGGAAGGCCACGCCTATCTCCTGACGCTGCACTTGGGACCTCCGCACGACGTGATCACGTACCTCGCGAGACTTGGACTGCGCATCACCGGAGCGAGTAAAGCTTCGGTATTAACCGGCTCCTTTGTGTTCAAGTACCGGGGAGATTCCGATCCTTGCTGGAAGTCTGGGGGGAGATCCCTCATTAGTAATAAAGAACTCGATTCGGGGAACGCACGTCCAAATTGGATTT
The DNA here is from genome assembly GCF_905171765.1 of Bufo bufo. Taxonomy (NCBI): domain Eukaryota; kingdom Metazoa; phylum Chordata; class Amphibia; order Anura; family Bufonidae; genus Bufo; species Bufo bufo. The sequence goes on from NC_053393.1 coordinate 310,744,087, forward strand.
TGGCCTGCTCCGCCGCTCCTTAAAGGGCCGTACCCTCTCCATGGTCACCCCTAACAACGGCCTGTGAGAGCGAAGTCCAGCGTGAGTCTGCCTGCAGAGCTTGCATCCCTAGACCCCGCCATGTCCGCATCTGAGGAAACAGGGCAAGTGGCCCCCAACGAGCCTTCTGCAACTAACGCAGCTGAGAACAGGGTGCCCGCCGCTGCGGCAGCCTCTAGCCTGATGCCGCTGACCATGCCATATTATTTTGGGGCCCCCTGGTTCCCATGATATTCCGGGGAAGCCCACAACTTGAAAGACTTTAAAGATCAGATCATGGCCTTATTTCGGCTCTATCCTATCTCCGCTGAGCAACAGATGGAAATTCTCTTAGGGCAGTTAGAAGGGGCCGCCCGCAGGGAGGTCATGTCATGGCCCAGCTCCGAAAAAAATAACATGGAACAGATCTTTGATCGCCTTGGCACCACGTTTGAAGCTCGGACGGTGTCAGAAGTTAAGATGCGTTTTTTAGCAAGAAGCAACAGCCCGGTGAGTCACTCCGTAATTTTGCTTTGTCCCTGCAAGAGACCTTGAGGGCCGTAGTTCAGGTGGACCGCCGGGAGGCTGAGAACCAGGACCAGACCCTGCGAGAACAGTTCATTGCGGGTGTAAACGCTGAACATTTAAAGGGCCAGCTGAGGATGCTGTCGGCCCAACACCCTAATTGTACGTTTCTGGACTTTAAAGGGTTTCTGTCACCCCACAAAACGCATATTTTTTTTTTTGGATAGTTATATTCCTTATAGCGCGATATAGGAGAATATAATAGTCTTACTTACTTTCATGCGGCCGATTCTTTAGAAAACGAAGTTTTATAATATGTAAATCAGGGCTCTACCAGCAAGTAGGGCGTCTACTTGCTGGTAGCCACAGCAGAAAACCGCCCCCTCGCCGTGTTGATTGACAGGGCCAGCCGGGATCTCCTCCTCCGGCCGGCCCTGTCAGTATTTCAAAAATCGCGCGCCTCTGGTCATTCGGCGCAGGCGCTCTGAGATGAGGAGGCTCGTCTCCTCAGCACTCCCTCAGTGCGCCTGCGCCGATGACATCACCAAAAGAGAAGACGTCATCGGCGCAGGCGCACTGAGGGAGTGCTGAGGAGACGAGCCTCCTCATCTCAGAGCGCCTGCGCCGAATGACCAGAGGCGCGCGATTTTTGAAATACTGACAGGGCCGGCCGGAGGAGGAGATCACGGCTGGCCCTGTCAATCAACACGGCGAGGGGGCAGTTTTCTGCTGTGGCTACCAGCAAGTAGACGCCCTACTTGCTGGTAGAGCCCTGATTTACATATTATAAAACTTCGTTTTCTAAAGAATCGGCCGCATGAAAGTAAGTAAGACTATTATATTCTCCTATATCGCGCTATAAGGAATATAACTATCCAAAAAAAAAAAAAAGAGTTTTGTGGGGTGACAGAAACCCTTTAAAGAGCTGGCCATCAGTATCCTGGGTCAAAATCCACCCACAGGGCCGGCGGCCTCCCTTCAACCACCGGTCTGCCAGCCAGTAATTATGGATGTGAAGCTGTCAGGAGCCAATCAAGCCGCCCGGGCTCCAGTAACGGATGTGGTGGCGGCATTGATGGAGCAAGTTAACCACCTCACTAAGAGCCTGGAGAAGGTGTGCAGGAAAATAAAGGAATGGGAGAAACCATTGTTACTGGAAGACGAAGGCCCCCTACTTCAAAGGCTCTTCCCGCCTGCATATAAAGAGGTCTACCCCAAAGATCTCGGTGGACGACCGAGTTACCGGTCTAAGAACAGCAAGCGGCCTGTCTGCACCTATTGTAAAAAATATGGCCATACTGAGACAACGTGCTGGCAGTTAAACATGCCACCCTCGAGGCTGAGGACCGCCCCTCGGGAGGTAGAACAGTAGGTCCAAAAGATCCAAGTTGGATGCCCAGATATGTAGGATCTCTTCCAAAAATTAACATATGCATTAACGGGATACCTTTTGAAGCTCTGCTGGATACTGGGTCTCAGGTCACCACAATCTAACGACCCACCTTTGACAAATTCTGGAACTCAAGTCTCCTCACCCAGCCACCAGAATCCTGGCTGGATATCATTGCTAGCAACGGCAAGCCGGTGAAAGTCCTTGGGTACTGGGAACCTACCCTTCAGGTGGGAGAAGCCACGTTACCACAGCAAGGTGTGATTGTAGTGCAAGCCGGAGATAAAGGGGGCACCCCGTGATCTTAGGGACTAATGTCTTTAAAAATTGTTACTCCGAGGTACTTGAGGCACTGAGCCAATCCATACCTTCAGCTTCACCTGCTTCTAACACAAAAACTGAAAAAATAAATTCAAGTCCGAATTAAAGCAAAACACATTCCTACCAGAACAAAACTGACACCATCTCCTCCAAGAATGAGAATAACCATACCACGTTCTGGGAGCTGTTAAAGTTTTATTTATTTTATCCATGGGCAGCCTGAATTCCCTATTCACCGAATCAATAATGATGCCTAAAAACTCAATTTCTTTACAAGGCCAAACCGTCTTTTTTTGAGCTAACGGGACACCAAACTGTTTGCAAATCTGCATAAAACCGAACAACAAACTTGAGCACTCACTAAATGAACCTAAAAACAAAAAATCGTTCAGATAATGTAACATACTTGACAAACCCACCTTCTCTGTAACAACCCAATGTCAAAAGGAAGAAAATGTCTCAAAATAAAAACAAGACCACAACAAACCCATAGGAAGGCATTTGTCAAAGAAAATGTCACCATTAAATTGAAAACCTAATGAATTAAAGCCATCTGGGTGAACAGGCAGCAAACGGAAAGCTGACTTAATATCTGACTTAGCTAAGAAACAACCTTCACCAAAAGAATTTAATAACGAAACTGCGTCATCAAACAATGAATAAGAGACAGACGCTGCCTCTTTATCTAAAGTATCATTAAGAGATGACTTCAATGGGTATGATAAGTGATGAATTAATCTATAATCATTAGGATCTTTTTTTGGAACTAAACCTAACGGGGACAACCTAAAATCTAAAAAAGGGGGGGGGGGACAAAAGGACCTTCAGCTCTACCCTCTTTAATTTCTTTATCAATTTTCTGTTTAACTATATACAAACTCACATGCCCTCTCACCTGTCCCTTGTGCCGGAATCCATGCTACCGCGGTGGAAGCCGGCTATAATGTATTAATGATTAGCTATAAATATCCTACCTTCTCCTCCTCCCTCACACATGAGTAAAAGGGAATGTTCTCCTGAAACTTTGGCAAGGAGGTCAGAGTGATGTTTGTCTCGGCGTCCCTCATGTTATATGCTTCTATGTTGAAATGGACTTTCTTATAAATCAATTAAAAACATGAAAGGGATTCACCCGTGGATAGTGAGTATTTAATGAATTGCTCACTGAGTAAGCATGGAATACTCTGAGGTAACTTGGAATGTATGAGTCTGCACACTTTGAGACTGTTCCTTCCAGTCCACAACCTCAACCTCCCTCAGTAATAATGTGGTGCCTATGGGAAGCCAGGGAGAACTGTGGCCTGCTATTAGTACTACCTCTGGCCGGATAGCTGGTGCTGCTACTATCCACATTCTAAAGCCTCATTCACACGTCCGTGCTCAAATCCGTGAGAAGGTGGCTAGTGTGGTCTGTGTGTGATCCGTGTTTCGCTGACATTGCACAGCTGAAAAATAATTTTCAAAACATCTCTTCCTAATGAATTGTGAAACATGGATGCAACATGCATGGTATACGTGTTGCATCCGTGGTTTTAATGGACGCATAGACTATAATGGACGTGATGGATCCGTGAATACGGACAAAATAGAGCATGCATCCGTGCTAAAAACACCAACCCACGGACCGTGCTAAAACACTGATGTCTGAATACACATTTAATGTCCGTGCAACACTGACGTGTGAATGAGGCTTAAGTCTGGGATGATGAGGCCTGGGTATTTCCTTCTACACTCTTCCTTTTTCTAGACATTTTGTTATGAGGTCTATAAATTAAAAATCATGGGTTTGGTACACAGATAATTAAATGGTACTAGCAAAATTTAAAGAGTGTTTTCTGTAATTTAAAGACAGAAACACAATTAAATACCCCTCCCCTTTTACAGACACTGTACATTGGTATTGACAATTTACTTTGATAATACAATTTTTTTGTGGTAAAATGTCTTTGAACTATGCGTTCAATAGCACAGTTTTAACTGCAATTTTTGTAGTAAAAAGACTTTTACACGGTCTGATGCAGCAATGCGTTCACTAACTCGGATATAACAATGCAATTTTTCAGTGAAATGTCTTTAAATTATACTGTTTGATGCATTAATGCATCTGCTAACAAGCAGTGGCGTACCTCCAATACAGGCAGACCACACAGCTGCCATGGAGCCTGTGGGGGAAGGGGACCCGGCCGTGGATGAAAGGCCCTACCCCCTAAATTACATTAAATAAAAATGGCTGCACTGCCCAGAGTCCATGTCTAAGGCTCGGGTCCTGTCTTCTTACTCCCTGCTTCCCCTGTGGGTCCCTTACACAATCCATGTCTCACTGGCAGTCACCGTCCCCTCTCGGAGCCTAGAGCACTAGGTCTGCTTGGCGCTGGTCAACATGCTAATCAGCATTTAGCAGTCATCCTGCAGAGAGAGTGACTCGTCATCTCCTGCAGGTTCTATCCCGCCTGCCGCTCTGTCACACAGTGACAGCAAAAACAAGTGCACACTAACTGAGCAGAGTATGGCGGGTATGGCAGGGGCACACTATACAATAATCAGCAGGCACAATTGGATTGGATTAATTGGACAAGACTGTGCACTTTTCTGGTCAGATTCTGGTATTCTGTTCAAGCATATCAGCAGAAGTACCCAAATCACCATATCCAGCATATATCGAACACTGATCCCATTCAATATAATGGGGTCCATTGGGTTTCACTGTGAGTAGGTGAGTCAGATGTGGGTAGTGGGAAGAAGCTAAGAACAGGGCATAGGGGCTCAATCCAGATTCTTGCTATAGAGCCCAATGATTTTTGTGTATCCTCCTGCTAACAAGGATATAACAATAAATTGTTTGTGGTAAACTGTCTATGAACTTTGCATTCTATAGCACAATTAAAAGAAAAAGTCTGGTACCATTGTTCATTTCTGTCATTAACCGCCTCCGGACCGCCTAACGCAGGATCGCGTTCCGGAGGCGGCAGCCCTGCGCACAGTCACGCATATATGCGTCATCTCGCGAGTCGCGAGACTTCCTGTGAATGCGAGCACACAGGCTCGCGCGTTCACAGGATCGGAAGGTAAGCGAGTGGATCTCCAGCCTGCCAGCGGCGATCGTTCGCTGGCAGGCTGGAGATGCGATTTTTTTAACCCCTAACAGGTATATTAGACGCTGTTTTGATAACAGCGTCTAATATACCTGCTACCTGGTCCTCTGGTGGTCCCTTTTGTTTGGATCGACCACCAGAGGACACAGGCAGCTCAGTAATAAGTAGCACCAAACACCACTACACTACACCCCCCCCTGTCAATTATTAACCCCTGATCACCCCATATAGACTCCCTGATCACCCCCCTGTCATTGATCACCCCCCTGTAAGGCTCTATTCAGACATTTTTTTGGCCCAAGTTAGCGGAATTATATTTTTTTTTTCTTACAAAGTCTCAGATTCCACTAACTTGTGACAAAAAATAAAAACTTCCATGAACACACTATGCCCATCACGAAATACCTTGGGGAGTCTTCTTTCCAAAATGGGGTCACTTGTGGGATAGTTATACTGCCCTGGCATTTTAGGGGCCCGAATGCGTGAGAAGTGGTTTGAAATCAAAATCTGTAAAAAATGGCCGGTGAAATCCAAAAGGTGCTTATTGGAATGTGGGCCCCTTTGCCCACCTAGGCTGCAAAAAAGTGTCACACATCTGGTATCACCGTATTCAGGAGAAGTTGGGCAATGTGTTTTGGGGTGTCTTTTTACATATACTCATGCTGGGTGAGAGAAATATCTCAGCAAAAGACAACTTTGTATAAAAAAATTGGAAAAGTTGTCTTTTGCCAAGATATTTCTCTCACCCAGCATGGGTATATGTAAAATGACACCCCAAAAAACATTGCCCAACTTCTCCTGAGTACGGCAATACCACATGTGTGACACTTTTTTGCAGCCTAGGTGGGCAAAGGAGCCCACATTCCAAAGAGCACCATTTTTTACACATTTTGATTTCAAACTACTTTGCACGCATTTGGGCCCCTAAAATGCCAGGGCAGTATAACTACCCCACAAGTGACCCCATTTTGGAAAGAAGACACCCCAAGGTATTTCGTGATGGGCATAGTGAGTTCATGGAAGTTTTTATTTTTTGTCACAAGTTAGTGGAATATGAGACTTTGTAAGAAAAAAATAAAAATAAAAATCATCATTTTCCGCTAACTTGTGACAAAAAAATAAAAAGTTCTATGAACTCACTATGCCCATCAGCGAATACCTAAGGGTGTCTACTTTCCGAAATGGGGTCATTTGTGGGATGTTTGTACTGTCTGGCCATTGTAGAACCTCAGGAAACATGACAGGTGCTCGGAAAGTCAGAGCTGCTTCAAAAAGCGGAAATTCTAATTTTTGTACCATAGTTTGTAAACGCTATAACTTTTACCCAAACATTTTTTTTTTATCAAAGACATGTAGAACAATAAATTTAGAGAAAAATCTATATATGGATGTCTTTTTTTTTTGCAAAATTTTACAACTGAAAGTGAAAAATGTCATTTTTTTGCAAAAAAATCGTTAAATTTCGATTAATAACAAAAAAAGTAAAAATGTCAGCAGCAATGAAATACCACCAAATGAAAGCTCTATTAGTGAGACGAAAAGGAGGTAAAATTCATTTGGGTGGTAAGTTGCATGACCGAGCAATAAATGGTGAAAGTAGTGTAGTGCAGAAGTGTAAAAAGTGGCCTGGTCATTAAGGGTGTTTAAGCTATGGGGGTTGAGGTGGTTAAGAGAGACAAAAGTGGGTAATTTACAATCAGAAATATGCTTATATTAAGTGTATTTCTGGTGCAGATTGCGGCACAAATAACATTGTACCGTGACGTTTTCCCACTCATGCCAGGTCTAAAAAATTTGGCGTGGCATGGGCATAATTTTCTACGCCTGTTTTAGGTGTAGAAAATGGTCTAATTGGAAGCCGGCTTACATTTAGACCAGCGCTGGATACGCTAAAGTTATGTAGAGGCCAGTGCCCCTACATAACTTCAGCAGAAGCGCTGCCAGCGCAGGGGCTTATTAAGACCAGTGTCTAAAACTCTGGTGTTAATAAATCATCCCCATAGTTTGTAAGGCTGAAAAAAGACATCTGTCCATCAGTTCAGCCTGTTATCCTGCATGTTGATCCAGAGGAAAGCAAAAAACCCTGTGAGGTAGAAGCCAAGTTTCCTCTTTTTAGGGGAAAAAATTCCTTCCCGACTCCAATCAAGCAAACAGAATAACTCCATGGATTGACGACCTTTATCCAGAAGTCTGGTAACTGTAACCTGTAATATTATTACACTCCAGAAATACATCCAGGACCCTCTTAAACTCTTTTAGTGAGTTCACCTTCACTACCTCCTCAGACAGAGAGTTCCATAGTCTCACTGCTCTTACAGTAAAGAATCCTCTTTTATGTTTGTGTAGAAAGCCTCTTTGCGATGTCCCCTTGTCACAGTCCTAGGGATAAATAGATGCTGGGAGAGATCTCTGTACTGACCACTGATATAGTTATACATAGTTATTAGATCTCCCCTCAATCGGTTTTTTTCTAAACTAAATAACCCTAATTTTTATAATCTTTCAAGGTACTGTAATCCACCTATTCCAGCTATTAGTTTAGTTGCCCTCCTCTGAACCGTCTCCAGCTCTGCTATGTCTGTCTTGTTCACAGGAGCCCAGAATTGAACACAATATTCCATGTGTGGTCTGACTAGTGATTTGTAAAGTGGCAGGATTATGTTCCCATCACTTGCATCTATGCCCCCTTTGATGCACCCCATAATTGTATTGGCCTTGGTAGCAGCTGTCTGACCCTGGTTGCTACAGTTAAGTTTTCTGTCCACTAAAATGGTCCTTTTCCATGTCAGTGTTACCCAGTGTTTTACCATTTAGTATGTGCTGGTGACTTGCATTATTCCTTCCCATGTGCATAACCTTACATTTGTTAGTGTTAAACCTCATCTGCCACTTTATCTTGGGTCAAGGTATTTCAAGACCTGGTACGGCAGGCCATAGCTTTTGCAAACTACTTTCCATGTCATTATGGTAGAACACTTTTGAATGAAGTGTGTAATAGGCTGCTTAATTTCCAGGGTCGTGCTAGAGCAGATTCTATTGTATAGTTTGAGTAGTTACTGGATTCTTTGATCTAGTCAATACAGTGGCGTAATAGGCTGGCTAAATTATATGAACTGATGTCAGGTAAAGCTATCCCTCCCCTCTCTTTGGTTAGCTTCAGTTTGTAAATTGATATCCTACTATGTTTAGATTTCCAGATTCCAAAATTTAAATTCCTTCTCAAAGAGTTTTATATCAGTGTGTTTCAGCATTAGGGGAATGGTCTGTAGTGGGTATAGAAGTTTTGGGAACTCATCATCTTTAGAAGATGACATCTACCCAAGAAAATTAATGGCAGATGATGCATCTTCTCAAGTCTCCTACTATTGACCTGATTAGAGGTGGATAGTTTAGGGAATATATGGTTTCCGGTGTTCTACCAATTGAATGCCTAAGTATCTAAGTATCTAATTTTTGTTCTAACGACTTTTATAAACCATCAATATATAGCGCGGTTCCCGTATCTAATATTTACTTTGTCATTAAGGAGACTGAACCTACTCTATTAAGGGCACCGCTGCTTTGTCCAGTCCCTCACACTAAATATCATTTGTTTTGCTATCTAATGGAAGTCTTGCTAATGTGGATCTGGTGGTCTATACCCTTCCATGTGCTCTGGGATGTTCGGGGAGATAGATCTGGAAGCTCACATTTATTTTGGTTGACTTTGAAGCCCGAGAATTTCTCAAAATGTGAAAGCAGTGCAAATACATGTGATAGGTCCCTGTGTGAATGTGTCAGGAAGAACAAGATGTCATCTGCAAACAGTGCATGTTTGACCTCTTCTTTTCCTATCTGTATGCCCTGTATGTTCCCTGCTAGGAGGATGGCTCTGGATAGTGGTTCTAATGCCAGATTGAAAAGCAGTGGTGAGAGCGGACATCCTTGTCGGGTTCCTTTTTGCAATGGGTAGGATGAGGATAAAAAGCCTGGGGTGTACACCCTAGCATATGGGTTCCCATATAGTGCTGTGAGATATCGAAAGGCTCCATCAATTCCCATTTTATCTAAGACCAAATTTAGCCAACTCCATTTGACATTGTCGAAGGCTTTTTCTGCATCCATCGTCAATATAGCTGGGTGCCTGTATAATTGTGGGTGCCTCGTGACATGGTCAAGAACTGTCATGACTTTTTGGATATTATAAACTGCCACCCTCCCTTGTACAAATCCCACTTGATGGTTTGAAATGAGGCCTGGCAGTATATTGGCCAATCTGTCTGCTAGTATTTTAGATCAATTTAATTTCCACATTTATCAGTAAGATTGGTCTGTAGAATGTATGCTGTGTAGGATCTTTACCTGATTTAGGTAAGACTTTAATATATGCTGTGTTAGAATGTAGTGGCATGTCTGTTCCTTCCATGTATCGCCCATATACCTTTTTCAGTAAAGCTTAGGTTTGTTTATTTAGGATTTTAAAGAATTCGCCAGTATAGCCATCTGGACCAGGCGCCTTACCCAGAGCCAGGTTTTTAATAGTTATCTGAACATCTTCTACAGTTATAGGAACATTTAGGGATCGTCTCAGATCGTTAGACAATGTAGGTAGAGGTATGAAGTGTAACCACTCCCTGGCATCCCCTGTAGATGTTATGGAATCGGAATATAGTTGTTTATCATAGTCTAGCAGAATATTATTTATTTTCCGTGGTTCATGGTGTAATGTTTTGATTTTAGTGCCAGAATTGGTGTAGAAGTAAAGGGGCCATGCACAAGTCTAGATAACAATTTTCAAGCCTTATTTTCGTATCTGCATAATTAGGCCCCCCTTTGGGTACGGTAAAGGTCTTTTTTTTTGTAACCAATTTTTTCATATTGAGATTTGGCTTCTTGCCATGCCTTTTTGTTTGGCGGTGTTGGTGTAGAGATAAAAGCTACATATGCCTATCTCAGTTTTAGGCTGTGTTGGGCTAGTTGAGTAGATGTATATATTTTACTATGTGGCATATAGGAGAGCAGTCATCCCCTTATCACCGCTTTGCCCGCATCCCATAGTACTTGGGGATCTGTGATGGTGGAATTATTGTCTAAAAATTCTTGCCACCTTCCCTTCAGTTTAGAACAGAATCCTTTGTCTTCATAAAGCTGAGTTGGGAATCGCCAGATGTAATCAGCTCCCTTAGGAACGTGATCCTGTATGTTCAGGGTCAGAGGAGCATGGTCTGATATTACCATGTCCTCAATATTAGTTGCTAGACTACAGGTTGCTAGAAGAGGTGACACAAGGATGTAATCTATCCTGGACCAGGAGGAATGGATGTGTGAGAAATGTGTATATTCTCTAACGTCTGGATGTAAAGTTCTCCATAGATCTATGTTATGTGAATCAGTCATTAGTTTCTGTAGTACCTGTTCTCTCCTTCTCAGACCCCCTCTAGTGTCCCCATTTTGCCTTCTATCTTCCGCTGGATTAACCACTGTGTTCATGTCCCCTGCAATCACCTTGCATGATATCGGGTCTTCTAGAACACGCTGTGTGAGGCTCTGGAAGAAGGAGCCATTGGACTTGTTTGGGCCGTACACATTGTAAATACTAATTTCATCTATCAGGGAACGAAGTAGTAAATAATTTAGTCTGCCCATGTCATCTGAGTGTTTAGACTTTTTTGTGAATGGCAAGTTTTTTCGTATCAGTGTGATAACCCCTGCCTTTGATCCAACTGCTGATGAGCCATATACCTCACCCACCCACAGTCTTCACATTCTAAAGAAGTCCTGCTGTGTCAGGTGTGTCTCCTGGAGCAGCGGTACATCTGCCTTCATCTTCCTCAAGTGGCGCAGCACCATAAGACGCTTGTTAGGGGACCTCCCCCCCTTTACATTACATGAAACTACCCTCATAGACCAAACATATTAGAGCCATTTTCTGTCCAACAGACTTGTCTCTGTTCTGTGTCCACATGAGAAATGTCCCCTTAACAGTAATTTTCTATATATAAATTCAAACAGAAATATTAAAATAGAACTAAAAAAACAGACATCCCAGAGGGTTAAGAAGTCAAGATGCACCTCTAGGATTAGATGTCTAAGGACTTCACTTTTTTCCATCACAGATAGCAAAACTATGATGACAGATATGGGATCAATAGCGTTATTACCTCTCCTCTGACAGTTAAAGGGTACAATCAAGTAATAACTGCAGGCGCGTGTCCATTTAGACACTTATCTTATCAAGGTCCTCCACCACTCTTTTCTTTCGTGCATTTTTCCTTTGGGGCCTGTGACACAGTGAGAGGTTTGGTCTGGGAAAACAGGTATTTTCCTCCCAGCATGTGAGGTGAGGTCAAATACCGGACCGGATTTTGGCAGCACCTGGCTGTCCTTAAATAGGCAGCTGGGCTCAGAAGCCAGGTCTCTGTGTTGGGATCTGGGAGCCTTGTGTCTGGATGAAGGCTTGCTACCTGTTTGGCGTGAAAACAGGTTGGTGCTGCTATCAGCAAGTACTCTTTTTATTTGAATATGACTGTTTTGTCACATGCCTAAAGTGTGAATAAAACACTGAACTGTTTGATCCAAAAAACTTGTTGTTGCCTCTATACTGTATCCGATAATCCTGTCTACCAGAGCGAGTCCCCACAGGCCTCAGAAATCTGGACTGACACTGGTATCTGCCTTGGTGCCTCTGTGTCCCAGTCATCTATAGATCCTCGTGGTGACATCTTGGGGTTCCCTGTCGGCGCCTCTCTTTTTTCCAGCATCTCGGCTGCTTCCTCAGGGGAGTGGTACAATGTCGTCGAGCCATCAGGTCTGAATAGCTTCAATATAGTAGGGTACAGAAGAGAGAATTTTATCTTTTTGTTGTAAAGGTCTGTGCAGAGAGGAGCAAAAGCTTTATGCCGCCTCAGGACCTTTGCTGAAAAGTCTTTAAAGACATGTACTTTGTGTCCTCTGATGAGAACGGGCTCCTTCATTTTCTTATATGCCTGCAAGATGGCCGCCTTTTTGGAAAAGTCCAGATATTTGATAATAACTTGTCTGGGGTGTTGTCGCGGCTGGGGCCCTTGGTTGTGGCGATGCGAGTTGTTTTTTCCTTCTCTGAGGTCTGGGCCTATTCGATGTGCCCCTTCCACTTTAATAGTTCCCTGGAGGCCCAAAGCCTCCGGTAGTTCCATTTCGCATATGTTCCCCAACTCGTCGAAGAGCACCAACTCGGGGACCCCCACAATGCAGAGATTACTGCGCCGGGACCTGTTTTCAAGGTCATCTACCTTGTCCCACCATTTTTTTTCTCTCTCTTTCAGCCTGTTGTAGCTTGTTACGGGTGACATTTTTTTTTTTTTAAATCAGATCATTTTTATTGTAAAAATGTACATCAATAAAACATTGTTACAAATACAAACATATTGTATCCCATAGTTTGATATGCAAAGTTAATTCCACTGGTCAATATGATACAACAGGTATCTATATAAATTATAATACTACCACAACATACCCTTCCCACCCCTCCATCCCCCCAACTCCCACTTCAGCACTTTATGGACTTATCTGATTTTATTCGGTGCTAAACCTCCAACGGTCCCACAATTTTTCGTATTTTTGCGGACATCCCCTCTTCTTGAACACCATTTTCTCATAAACTAACATCGTGTTTACTTTCCTTCTAAATTCCTCAATGACTGGAGGGCATGACTGAATCCAATGTAGGGCGATCAACTTCCTTGCCAGATATAGTAGTCTGCCAGCTACAATCCTATCTGTCTCCTCTTTCCCAATATCTGACACATAACCCAGAACACATACTTTTGGTTCCCGAGGTATCTGCAGTGAAAAGATATTTTGAATCATTGTCAACACATCCGACCAGAAGCCATCTAATTGCGAACATTGCCACAGCATATGCAATAAATCAGCTGGTTCTGCTTGGCATCGTGGACACTTTGCATCCGTTCTGATGCCAATACGGTGTAAAAAGACCGGAGTTTTGTAGACTTTGTGTACAATGAAAAGTTGAGATAACTTCCCACCTTCGCTTAATGATAATGTCGGTATGGCTTCTAATATAGCTTCCCACTGCTCCTGGGATATTTCCCCTATGTCTTTCTCCCAGCCCTTCATTCTGGACAGAGGGAACGCTTCCAGATATTTATCTAGTAACATTTGATATATCATTGAAATAATCCCCTTTTTATCTCCTCTCTCCACTATTAAACGTAAGGACACGTCTTTATGTATCTTGGTACTGTCATTTTTACACATCTCATTAAATGCGTGCCTTATTTGTAAAAACTGGTAAAAGCTGTTCTTTGGTATACCATACTCATCCTGTAGTTTAATAAATGTTTTGAGTACCCCTTTCTCCATTATATCTCCAATTTTGGTCACCCCCCTATACTGCCATTGTTTGATAAATCCTCTGAGATGTAAGAATTCAGGTACATTGCGATTGTTCCATAAAGGTGTAAGTTCCGTGATTCCGACTGCACCCCTCAACTGCTTGACCTTCTCCCAAACCTTCCTTATCAGACATAGCAAATGTGAGCGATTGTCTACAAAAGGTGTTCCTGATCCCTCCAATATCCATAATAACTCCTTACCCCCAATGCATGCTTCAGTATTTGACCTGTCATGTCCATCATGGCACTATCTATCCATCCCCTAAAGTGCTGACATTGTGCCGCCAGGTAGTATAACCATGGATTGGGTAATGCCAGACCCCCTGCTGCCTTTGGATATTGTAAGGTCTCTAATTTGATTCTGGATTGGCCTTTCTTCCATATCGAGTCTCTAAATATAGAATACATTTTCCGAAATCTGTCAAGTGGTATCCACATCGGAGCATTGTGTAGTACATATAGTAGCTGGGGCATCATAACCATCTTGATCAGGTTAACCCTGCCTATCACTGACAAAAACAGTTTGCACCATGTCTTGGAGCGAAGCCTGTATTTTGCCAGTATTGGGGACAAGTTCAACTCCTCAAAGTCCGTCAGTTTAGGTGATATGTTGATCCCTAAATATTTAATAGTTTTAACGCAGGGGATATTGTTTAATGTAGCTATTTCCGAGGATACCTGCCCATCTAAAAACATAAGAGCCGATTTGTGCCAGTTTATAGTCAGGCCTGATAGCCCTCCAAAGCGGCCAAGCAACGACATAGACTCAGCCAGGGATGTCGACGTGTCTCCCAGAAACAACAAGTTGTCATCAGCATACATGGTCACCTTATTGTGAACAGAACCATATTTAAATCCCATGATCACCTGTGAACACCTGATCGCAGCCGCAAGGGGCTCAATCGCAAGTGCGAACAACAAAGGAGACAGTGGACATCCCTGCCGTGTCCCCCTAAACAGCTTGAAACTTGATGACAACTCCCCGTTAACTCTAATACGTGCCTTTGGTGCAGAATATATTACGTTTGTGCCCACTTAATGAAGCATTCCCCAAAGCCCATTGTCCGCAGTGTACACCATAAATAACCCCACTCTATACTATCAAACGCCTTGGCCGCGTCTAGTGATAAAATCGCTCTGTCTCCTTCGTTATCCACTGTACACTGTATACTAGCAAATAATCTTCTTATGTTAATAGAGGTGGATTTCTGAGGCATGAACCCAGTCTGGTCAGAGTGCACTACTGTCAGTATTACCTTTTGATAATCTCACCGCCAAAACTTTAGCTAATATTTTAACATCCGCCGCTAACAATGAGATGGGCCTATAGGAATCAGGTAACTTGGGGTCCTTTCCCGGCTTAGGCAGTACCACTATAAGAGCGTCTTGCATTGTAGCTGGAAGACAACCTGCTTCTAAAGATTGTTGGAGAACCTTTAGTAACTCCGGGAGCAGAACACCCCTAAATTTCTTGTATATCTCCGCAGGGAGCCCATCTGAGCCCGGGGCCTTGTCATTTGCCATGGAGTCTAGCGCTACATCCAGTTCCTCTAAGCTAATAGGGGCATCCAGCATTATTCTGTTCTCAGGGGACAGCTTAGGGAGGTCAATGCCATGCAGGAAATCCACAATCTCTGACTCCACACAACTCGTCTTGGATGTGTAAAGATCAGAATAGAAGTCCTCCATAACCTTCAGAATTTCCCCAGTAGTCTGTTTACTCTGACCCCGCTCATTTACTAACTCTGTTATACACGTTGATCCCTGTTGAGCATTTGAAATAACCAAGAGTAAGTGTCCCACACTTTCCCCTTCTGCAAAGAACTGTTGTTTGTAGAACTGTCTCTTCCTATCTGCCACCTGAATCAAGTGGCATCTTAAATCTTCTTGAGCTAACTTTAAGTTCCGGCTCGCTGCCTCTGACGGATCTAAAACAAATGTTGCTTCTGCATCTTTGACAGCTGCATGCATACGAACATCAGTCTCGATAGAGCGAGATTTATGTCTGTTAATCTGTTGGATTAGTACACCTCGTAGAAACCCCTTCATAGCGTCCCAGACAATGTGCAAAGGGGCTGTACCTGTGTTAAAACAAAAATACTCCTTCAGCACCCATTTCACATCCTCCAGTCCACCTAGTGTCTGCAGCCAAAAAGCATTACATTTCCACAGTTTGGAGCCCAGTCTAGCGTTTCTTGTTAAAACCAATTCTATTTTAAGAGGGGAGTGGTCTGAGAGAGATCTAGGGAGATACTCTGCGGAGTGCACCAGAGAAAACGCAGCTGCGTTAATCAAGGCTAAATCTATTCTTGATAACGATGCAAAAGTGGAGGAGTTGCAGGAATAACTGCGAGATCCTGGGTGCTGTATCCTCCAGATGTCCAGCAGTCCCATCTCCGTCATTATATTATTAAGAGGAGACGTTCTCTGATACCTGCCAATATAGTGAACTCTGCATCTATCTATTCGCTCATCTGGGACATTATTGAAATCCCCAATTATCAACCAAGCGACACTAGCATATTGCGCTAAAATATCAAATATTTTCCTTAAAGGGACCACCGAAAATGGAGGGGGAATGTAAACTGATACCAGAACCATGCGCACTCCATCTATTTCGCAGAATAAACATATAAACCTGCCCTCCTCATCTACATGTTCCTGCAAACGAATATTTCTATGTACCATTATGCTTACCCCCCTTAAATGTGAGGAGAACACTGGATGCGACGAAAACCCCGCCCAGGCCTTACTCACAGTGTGCAATGATTGTTTAGTCAAATGAGTTTCTTGTAAGCAGAATATAGCTGGTTGAAACCCCGTCAGATAATTAAACACACTTTGGCGTTTCGTCGCATCAGCTAGTCCCCGCACATTCCAACTAATTATTTTAGTCACTTGAGTCATTGACAATTATGCTTCTAAAATTATGCAACACATTTGTTTGAACTTGTAGGTTCATTGGTGTCTCTCCTCGCCGCTACTGCCATTTAGTGCTGAAGCATGATAACCCCCCCCCATGTTAACTCCCCATTCCAAAAACAGGTAGATTGATTTCTTATACTGAACAACATTTCCCGCCCTAGGTGGGCAGCTACAGCAAACACTACCTAGCTTGCGATGCAGCATAGTCTAGCTCTGTGTTAACTCTCACACAGGCTAGAGTCCTTGGTAAGGTTATGCACGCTGCATGTGCTCCTGCTATCAAAATGTCACCGTCACCATAGAAACAATAATAAAAATTAACATTAAAACTGAACAGGATCCGCACTCCTTGACAGCAGTTTTCTTACTCTCAACGTATCAAAAAGAGTAGAGAAGGAAAAACTACAATCAGGCAGCATGGGAGAAACAAAAAGAAACAGGCCAGAAGATTGTTCTCTCGATAACAAGTGCGGGTTCTCCCCAACCGTAGGGGAACAAGGAGTGCAAACAAAAAGAGTTGGACAACATTACCACCATCATTGTCCACTTCAAGTGTCCGGGTCTTTATGCTTCAGACGCTTTTCATGCAGATCCAGCCACTTTAGCGCGTCTTCCGGATTTTCAAAGAAATTAGTGGCTCCCAAGGCCACCACCCTCAATTTCGCCGGAAACAACATAGAGTGTGGTACTTGAAGGGTCCTCAGCCTTCGTTTTATATCCAGGAAACGCGCCCTGCGCTTTTGAACCTCTGAGGAGTAGTCCGGGTATATTGAGATCGTCGCTCCATTAATGGATAGCTCCGGAAGGTCACGCGCTTTCTTCAAAATAGTGTCTCTATCTTTGTAGTGTAGTATCTTAGCTAGGATCGGGCGTGGGGGCCTCCCCGGAGGAAGCAGTCTATTGGGCACCCTGTGTGCTCTTTCCACAGTATACAATGGAGACAAACCTTTATCTTGAAAGTTTTCCAACAGCCACTTTTCAATAAAATCAGTGGAGTGAGCTCCCTCAGCTTTTTCAGGGACGCCCACAATTCTAATATTGTTGCGCCGCGACCTATTTTCCAGGTCGTCCGTTTTAGCAAACAACTGTGCAATGTCCCGTCCAGACGTCTTGGTAGCCATTTTAAGGGGTGTGATTTCATCCTCTAAGCCAGACACTCTTTTTTCCACCTCAGTGGTTCTTTCAGGCATCTTATGCAGGTCATTTCTAATGATCACCAAATCTTCTCTAAGTCCCCCCACTTGCAATGACAGGGACTTGAGGGTGCTGCTGCACTGTGTCACTACTCTCATGACATCCTGGAGTGTTGGCTCTTTATCATGAGGTGCTTTCCCCCCCTCAGCTGCATGGATCTGCTTACCAGGTCTCACAGAAGCCCGGGCTCCCTCCAGACCGCTCTCTCCCTCCACCGAGGAGTCTCTTTCCCCATCTGAGGACACCTCCGTCTCCTCACGTTCTTTCAAGTCCGCTCGCGCCTCTCCCGAATTGCGGGCATATCTACAGAGCCGCGCTGCCACATTCTGGCTCATCTCTTCCTGCGGGTCCTCCCCCTCGTCCTCCTCGGTGCCATGTTGCGGCCGCTCCTCCCGCCCCTCTCTGAAGCTCACCCGGGATCCTTTGGACATTTTCGCCGGCTTCTGCGAACTCCTGATTATTGTCCCCACGATCGTACGGCTGTTACACCGCTGCAGCGTGTCGGTAAGTGCCTTGTTGGTGATTTTAACAGGATAAACGGCAGGAGCTCTTAACATGTGCGCCTTACTCCATGCCGCGCTAAGCCACGCCGTTACGGGTAACATTTAAATCTAAAAGATAACAGCCTGATGAACGTTTAAAATTAAAAAACAAAACCTTTATTTAAAGTCTGTTTAAAAATAGGGTAGGGAAAGACACATATGTCACAGTCTGTGACCATCAGGCAACTGGTCTTCAATTAACATAGAGGCTAAGACCTGACTTGCTAGCTAGGATTGCTGGAGTATGCAAGTCAGGAAAACGGACACAAATAACAGTGTGAACGGATGCAGAGTGTGTGTATACCAATAAACCTGTGGACTGTATATGAGAACAATTACGGGTGAATACCCACTGGTATACAAATCTCAGCACACTAAGTCTCACTACCTCTATTGAGTAGAAGTGTCAAAGGATTTGAGACCACTAGATATAACGTTTGGATGTGTATATGGCCTATGGTCAGGACCTAAAGTCGCAACTCTATGCCCGCAGCCAATATTGGCTAGATACAGTCACTCAGAGCTAGTATATTTTAGCTCCATACACACAGCAAAAGCCAGTATGTTTTGGCTCATCCATTCATCACATGCATACTCTGAGGCTAACTAAAAAGTAATTTGCATCTTGTGCAGTCCTGCCTAGAGAGCTGTGTCCTAGTACATTTACAGCAGCTCTACGCGTTTCCACGTGATCTATACATTATCACGCTTCTTCAGGAGCTTGTTTTCAGTACATATGTCAAAGACAGTTGGAGCCGCACTGTAGTGTGCTATGGCTCATGGCGCTGTAATGGCCGCGTGCGGCCGATAGAACGCCGAATTCATATGGCCGAGGCCCCGCCCATCAAGAGGTGTGTAGGTAGCACCTCCAATCAGAAGTATGGGCGGGCTCAATGGCTCCACCCTCCGACCGGCCGATGCCGAAAATGATACTGACACCTTCTGGCGCATGTAGCGCTTTTACAGTAACAGGGGGAATGAAAATCGCGGCCCGCGCAATGCCATTAGATCCAGAGCAGATTTACTGGACGGGGTACCATAAGGATTCATAAACCGAACCAGCAGGTACCGCTCACCATCCATGTCATGTGACATCCACAGGGAGGAGTTCTATCAATCAATACATTGCCAGACTTGAAGATATATATTACTGCACATCACAGCACAAATGCAATATGCAGAGTATATCCTCAGCATGCATAGATCTAGATCAACAAATATGCTGGCTGCAGTAGATAGAGAGATGGAAAAAGAATCGAACCAATTTCATTTACATGTTTGTAATATAAGGCAGCATTAGGAACATAGATATGTGCACCAATATAACACCAGACATACAGTTCTGATATAGGAAAACGCATACCATTCCATATGTATAAGAGGCTGTGTTTAGATGAAGCTGGCAAAAGATATGGACTCATTAAGCCCAAATGGTTGAACTGTCTGCAGCTTATATGTCCACATCGCTTCTTTTCGTTGTAGGGGTATATCAATATCCACATTTTCACTTGGTCAATCCCCTGCACTTTTAACACATCAGGGTTACCGTCATGCATGTCGCATACATGACATGCCACTGATGTGTCACGCTTATTGCGGATGTCAGACAAATGTTCCCCAAATCTGCGTCTCAGTTCACGTCTTGTTTTACCGACGTATTGTGACCCACATCGGCAGCTGATTAGATATACAATACCCACAGAGGTGCATCTGATGAATGACCGTATCATATACCTCTTACCTGTTGTATGGCTAGTAAAAAATTCACCTCTCAAGATGTTTCTGCAGATGATGCATGAGCCACAGGGAAAGGTACCTTTAAGGGTGTTTCTCAACCAGGTCTCAGATTTAGGTTGTGTATATAAACTATGCACCAGGTGGTCACGTAGGTTAAGGCTGCGACGGTACGTGATTGGGGGGATATCCGGAATAAGATCCCCAATATCTGGGTCAGATTGCAAGATGGACCAGTGATTTAGTAAAATGTTGCGAACATTTTTATGAGCCTTATCAAAGGTTGCGATAATTCTGGGCGTAGAGTCCGCAGTGCTTCTGGGTTTCGGAATCAAGAGCTGCGTGGGATCTGTACTCATAGAGTGATGGAACGCTTGTTTCAAAGTATATTCTGGGTATCCCCGATTAAGGAATCGGTCTCTAAGGTCAGATGCTGCAGCTCTGAAATCACCTAGGCCTGAACAATTCCTGCTGGCCCTGAGGTATTGTCCCTTCGGGATACCTCTTTTCAGGGCCAGGGGATGACCACTTTGCCAGTGCAGCAAATTGTTGGTCGAGGTCTTTTTCCTAAACAGGTTAGTGGTGATTTTTCTGTCAGTACCTATGGTGATCATCAGATCCAGGAACGCTATCTGTTGCTCTTGTACTTCAGAAGTAAAAAATAGCCCCATCTGATTTACATTCAATGCCGCCACAAATGACGCAAATTGTTCTTTCGTCCCCTTCCACAGTATCAGCAAATCGTCGATGTACCTCATCCATAATTGTACATTCGACGTGTGCTGCTCCATCTCATCACTGAACACAACCTCCTTCTCCCACCAGCCCAGGTACAAGTTGGCAAACGTCGGGGCACAGGGACTGCCCATCGCGACGCCCCTGAGCTGGTGGTAGAAGTGTTGGTCAAAAAGGAAGACGTTGTGGGTGAGGACAAAATCCAGTAACTGTAAAAGGAAGATGTTATGCCGGCGACATTGTTCACCTCTCTGTTGGATGAAGGCCTCGACAGCCCTATACCCAGATTGATGGGGTATAGAGCTGTACAAGGCCTCAACATCCAAGCTAGTGAGGAGGACGCCTTCCTCGCACTGGATCCCATCCAGACGTTGTAGCACATCCATCGTGTCTCGGGCATAGGATGGCAAAGATACCACGAATGGACGTAAAATTATGTCCAAGTACGTACTTACATTGGCAGTAAGGCCACCTATGCCCGAGACAATGGGCCTGCCTTTCAGTACTGGTCCTGCTTTATGCAGTTTGGGCAGACTGTAAAATGTTGCTACAACTGGAGAATTGGGAAGCAGAAAATCCAGTTCATTTTTGCTGATAAGCTTATTTTCAAAAGCATTATTCAGCAAATTCGCGAGTTCTTGCCTAAATACAGAGGTGGGATTGGTTGAAAGACGTCTGTATGTTTTAGGATCCTCCAGCAACCGGAGACACATTGAGCGATAATCCTCCTGCTCCATCACGACAATGTTGCCTCCTTTGTCGGAGGGCTTAATAACAATAGATGTATCCTTCTCTAGTGCTTCCAGAGACCGTCTTTCGGCCGATGTAAGGTTGTCCCTTCCCAGAGGTATGCCCTCTAATTTTTGGAGGTCCTGTGTAACAACATACAGGAAAGTATCAATCGGAGTGGTATCACTAACCGGGGGAAATATTTTTGACGGATTCCTCAACTCCGTAAATGGACCATCCCCTATCATTCTGTCACCCTCTTCCGATAGGCCTGCTAATAGCAGAACATCCTGCAGCTCCTCCACCTCTATACCAAGTTCCTGACATCTTCTCCTGTCGTGGATTTTAAAAAACTTTTTCCATTTGAGTCTGCGTGCAAAAAGTTGCAAGTCTTTAACCCAATTAAATAGGTTAAACTTCTGTAGGGGTACAAAAGAGAGTCCTTTCTTCAACAGACTCATCTCTGTTGTGGAAAGTACACGTTTAGACAGGTTGACAACTTGTAGTTCATCTACTTGGGGACCTAGGGTGCCTTCTTTTGGCGCAGTAGGTAGTCGGATACCGGAGGAAAATCTAAAAAAAAAACCCGAGACCCTCTCCCAGATCTACCTCCCTGTTGGGAGCCACGCGCTCTACGATTTCCTCGTCTGTAGCCACCTCGTCCTCTTGTAGATCCACTACCCTGTTCGGCGTCCATGTCACATTCCGAGGACGACACTTCTGTGTCCACCTCAGCCGCAACCCGACGTCTAGGTCCAAAGTCAAACATTTAAATCTACTTCCATCTGGCTAGTGGTGGATTCCATCGTGTCAAGCCTGTGTGCATGTTGCGTCACCTCAGCCTGTAATTGTAGAAATGACTGTGCCACAGTAGATGTCAGCGACTCCTCTAAATCAGGTAGGATCCTTGTTGCTACCTCCATAGCCAGGCGCTTGTAGTCGACACGAGCGTGATCTTCAGATTCCTCTCCATCAGACGCTCTTGGTGTGTCAAGGCGTGGAGGGCTTTCTGGATTTACTTTGTCCGCCATTACGTCCGCTATTGCTGATATACTTGGCGCGGCTTTCCCTGTCTTTCCAGTACCCTTTGCTTTAGTCTTGCTCCCCATGGTGGTCAGATACTTTTCCATGTATATGGAGGGCCGTGTAAAATCCTACATGATGAGGACTGGGTGTCCCTCTCTAGCGGGGGTGTTAGTTTTCCGGGCAGTTTGGGAGAGAGCTCTCACCACGCGCTGCCAGCCTTGATGGCGCAGGAACCGGACGTCCTCCTTACAGTTTTTTAATGCTTCCTCGCTATCTTCCTCTTTTAGTGATTTAAATGCTTTCTTTTTGTCAATTATTGCTCCCTTTACATTTCCACTTGTTTTTTTTTTTTCTTGTTCCTCACCCTTTTATTCCCATAAGGTTTGTATCTCTCACAATTACAGTTTAGGATTGGTCACTATTGCCGAGGTGTCTCCCAACCTGCACGTCTGTTGTTCTGTCAGGTCTATTGGGTAATACTAAGACCAGTATGGCTGTCCCTCTAGTTGGATCTTGAACCAGTTGGAAAAGGTAATTGTCTTTTGTTATTGCCAAGAACCTGTTTCCTTTATGAGATATACAGGTTTAAGTTTCCCAGTCTATATCTGGGTAGTCGAAGTCCCCCATAATAAAAATCTCATTATGATTTGCCACATCATCTATTTCTCTTTGTAGTAGTTTCTGTGGACTCTGGTATATTAGGTGGCTTATAACAAATTCCTATCAGTATTGTATTATTGTTTTAAAAGGTATCATAGGATAATACTACAGTCTCTGAAGAAACAGCTATATACAGTTGCAAGAAAAAGTATGTGAACCCTTGGAATGATATGGATTTCTGCACAAATTGATATTAAAATGTGATCTGAATAGACAATACCAGCGGCTCAACTTCTCACCTTAGATGGATAAGGTGCTCACCTAAATGACCCACCCTCAGGCCCAGAATAGAACGTGAATGGTAAATGAAAAGGGGCACACTCAGACTCAGATGGGGGCACTAAATCAGCAGAATTTGTACAATTTATTAAAACATATACATATAATCTATATGTTTTAATAAATTGTACAAATTCTGCTGATTTAGTGCCCCCATCTGAGTCTGAGTGTGCCCCTTTCCATTTACCAAAATGTGATCTGATCTTTATCTAAGTTACAACAATAGACAATCACAGTCTGCTTAAACTAATAACACACAAAGAATGAAATGTTACCATGTTTTTATTGAACACACCATGTAAACATTAATGCAGGTGGAAAAAGTATGTGAATCCTTGGATTTAAAGGGAGTCTGTCAGCACATTTACCCCTTTTTAACAGTTCCCATAGCGCTGTAGCCGCAACACAGATGATTAAAACGGTACCTTTATATGCTTTTGTGGACTGCCAAAAAAACTGCCAAAAAAGAACTTTGATGCATATGTAAATGAGGGCTCGCAAGTGCCCAGGGGCGGCGTCCATCGCGTTGGTGTCCAGGCATCTATGCCTCTTCGGCTCTTATCCCCGCCCGGCCTCTTCTTCTGCCCGCCCATCTGTTTTCTCTCCCCCTCAGCGAGATCCTGCGCCTTCCTTGGCCGGGGCATGTGCACTGCCATGCCCATTGCTGGCACGGCATCGCAGTAGCTTATGCGCATGCGCCGGCTAATGGATCATACAGTAAAATTTACCTCTCTTGGCTCTCTGTGACAGCTGCTCGCTCGGCTTTCCTCCTCTTCTCCTGCGCCGAAGGACTGCCTCCTTTCTGCAGTTTTTGCGCCGTTAGCCGGCGCATGCGCATAAGCTACTGCGATGCCGTACCAGCAATGGGCATCGCAGTGCGCATGCCTCGGCCAAGGAAGTCAGCGCGCAGGCGTGGGATCTCGCTGAGGAGGAGAGAAAACAGATGGGCGGGCAGAGGAAGAGGCTGGGCGGGAATAAGAGCCGAAGAGGCAGAGATGCCTGGGCACCAACGCGGTGGACGCCGCCCCTGGGCACTTGCGAGCCCTCATTTACATATGCATCAAAGTTCGTTTTTGGCAGTTTTACAAGTCCACAAAAGCATATAAAGGTACCGTTTTAATCATCTGTGTTGCGGCTACAGCGCTATGAGAACTGTTAAAAAGGGGAAAATGTGCTCACAGACTCCCTTTAATAACTGGTTGAACTTTCTTTGGCAGCAATAACTTCAACCAAACGTTTCCTGTAGTTCCAGATCAGACATGCACAATGGTCAGGAGTAATTCTTGACCATTCCTCTGTACAGAACTGTTTCAGGTGAGCAATATTCTTGGGATGTCTGGTGTGAATCGCTTTCTTGAGGTCATTCCACAGCATCTCAATCGGGTTGAGGTCAGGACTCTGGGCCACTCCAGAAGACGTATTTTCTTCTGTTTAAGCCATTCTGTTGCTGATTTACTTCTATGCTTTGGGTCGTTGTCCTGTTGCAACACCCATCTTCTGTTGAACTTCAGCTGGTGGACAGATGGCCTTAAGTTCTCCTGCAAAATGTCTTGATAAACTTGGGAATTCATTTTTCCTTTGATTATAGCAATCCGTGCAGGCCCTGACGCAGCAAAGCAGCCCCAAACCATGATGCCCCCTCCACCATACTTCACAGTTGGGATGAGGTTTTGATGTTGGTGTTCTGTGCCTCTTTTTCTCCACACATAGTGTTGTGTGTTTCTTCCAAACAACTCAACTTTGGTTTCATCTATCCACAGAATATTTTGCCAGTACTGCTGTGGAACATCCAGATGCTCTTGTGCAAACTGTAAATGTGCAGCAATGTTTTTTTTGGACACCATTGGCTTCCTCTGTGGTATCCTCCCATGAAATCCATTCTTGTTTAGTGTTTTATGTATCGCAGATTCGCTAACAGGGATGTTAGCATATGCCAGAGACTTTTCTAAGTCTTTAGCTGACACTCTAGGATTCTTCTTCACCTCATTGAGCAGTCTGCGCTGTGCTCTTGCAGGTATCTTTACAGGACTGCCACTCCTAGGAAGAGTAGCAGCAGTGCTGAACTTTCTCCATTTATAGACAATTTGTCTTACTGTGGACTGATGAACAGCAAGGCTTTTGGAGATACTTTTATAACCCTTTATGCAAGTCAACAATTCTTAATTGTAGGTCTTCTGAGAGCTCTTTTGTGCGAGGCATCATTCACATCAGGCAATGCTTCTTGTGAAAAGCAAACCCAGAACTCGTGTGTGGTTTTTTTATAGGGCAGGGCAGCTGTAACCAACACCTCCAATCTCATCTCATTGATTGGACTCCAGTTGGCTGACACCTCACTCCAATTAGCTCTTGGAGATGTCATTAGCCTAGGGGTTCACATACTTTTTCCACCTGCATTGTGAATGTTTACATGGTGTGTTCAATAAAAACATGGTAACATTTAATTCTTTGTGTGTTATTAGTTTAAGCAGACTGTGAATTTCTATTGTTGTGACTTAGATGAAGATCAGATCACATTTTATGACCAATTTGTGCAGAAATCCATATCATTCCAAAGGGTTCACATACTTTTTCTTGCAACTGTGTGTGTGTATATGTATATATATATATATATATATATACACACACACGCGGACAGAATTATTGGTAGCCTTCCGATAAGAAAGTAGGGCTAGCTACTGGAAGGAGCGCAGACCCACGGGAGTGAATACTATGGATTTTGTGAGGGAACTTAAAAGGTTTCTCTAGGAATTAAGAAAATGAAAATATTACTTTATAATAAATATATTCCCAAATACATTTCATTAGTTATAATGTCTTGCTTTGTCTAGGGATCAATCATTAGGGGAAATAAAATGGCCGCTGTCCTATTACGCACACAAAACCTGAGCTAATCACACAGCAGGACAAGTTACTTCACAACATTGAGGTAAAGAGCTGCCTCATCCTCCTCTCTGCTCCACCGGTCAGGGATTATGATCCTGAATACAGCTAATAAGAACTTTCACTGAATCTCTGGGGAATTTAGTTTATGAGGAGACATGAAGTACAGAGAAGACAGACAGGACAGACTGTGGTGATATGGAGCTCTGGAAATGGAGACTGCATACAAGAGCTGCTGCTCATTAGCCTCATTCCCAACCTCCTCTCATGTCTCATTATCTCCATTCCCACAGAGATTCACCTGTATTCAGGATGATAATCCCTGACAAGCAGAGCAGAGAGAATGACGAGCCAGCTCTTTGGCTCAGTGTTGTGAAGAAACTTCTCTTTCTGTGTGATTAGGACAGGTTTTGTGTGTACTAATAGAACGGCTGTGAGATGGGGAAACAGCTCTCCTTGTCTGAGCACTGTTTGTGTAGATTAAATTAAACGATCTGGACTGACATTCTGCTGTTTGGCCTAAACACAGCTACACACTGCATATATGTCCA
The DNA here is from genome assembly GCF_905171765.1 of Bufo bufo. NCBI lineage: Eukaryota > Metazoa > Chordata > Amphibia > Anura > Bufonidae > Bufo > Bufo bufo. Next base: position 310,771,066 of record NC_053393.1, read on the forward strand.
TATTCATGAGAGGTGGGGTTACACAGAGCCTGGAGAGGAAGAGAAAGAGAGCAGTTATCTTAGACAGAGCTGAGACTGAGGAACTGTGTAAGCAGAGGAATCCGACGGCATCCAGGTGTGAGAGCATCCCTCAGTGACCAGAGCTGCAGGTAAGTGAAGCAGATTGTGTCCAAGACCCTGATCCTGTCTAGAGGAATGAGGATTGCTTCCAGGAATGCTGATGAGAGCTGAGGAGCCAAGCTACATACACTGTATCACCGCATGCTTGTTGGAGAGGCATTTGTTCAGTTCTGAGAAACCAGCGGAGGCAGAGTAGACCCAGGTCGGTAATATCGTGCACGCACCTCATCACAGTGTTGGCGCCTAGAGATTGAGACAGGGCCTGTAGTTAGTTAGGGTCTCTGTTTGTGTCAGGCCACAAGTGTTGCTATTGTTCATTGCAAGGACTCCATAACTTAAAGTGACATTTCACACTGGAGAGCTGATAAACTTCCCACAAACTCAAACCAGGCTGGCGTTTTGCTCAGAAGGAATACTCAGGCACGTGCTACAGGACCAGTTATGGGAGGGGGAATTCTGTAGAGTTTTGTAAGATTGTAAGCTGTTGTGCTGCACCGCAGGCTAGCCTGCACCACACACCCATACAGTTATTCTTGTTTTTTAGGGTAATAACAGGTAAGGTGTGGCGGTTTCGTCATGCCCACCAGTAGGTAAATTAACCCGCTATTCTCCTGAATCCATCGGAGGGCGTCGTGTTGTGCAGCACAATTGTCTCCGTCTTTGGGCTGGGTGTATGTAAATTTATTGTTTGTTCCCAGCATTTGTGGTTGTGTTCATTACCACGTTTAAGCAAAATTCTGTTTTGGCAAAAGCTGGTGGTGTAGTTGTTTTCCTCGTCTATGACTTTGCTCTATCCTGGGGAGCCCACTCCGGTAAACGGCTTACACGGCGGCCACTTTATTTCTCCTAATGATTGCTCCCTAGACAAAACTAGCCATTATAAATAATGAACTGCATTTGGGAATATATTTATCATAAAGTAATATTTTAAGTATTTTCATTTTCTTAATTCCCGGAGAACCCCTTTAAAAAAGATCTTTCACCAAACAATTCAATGCAATCTGACAGTACCATGTTATAGAGAAGCTGAGCAGATTGATATATAGTTTTGTGGGAAAAGATTTAGGAGCTATTGGTACAGGGAGGTGGAGTTATCAGTGATTGATAGCATTGTGTGTATAAGTGTGCATAGAGAGATAGCTGTCAGTCACTGATAACACCTTCTCCCTGTACCGATAGCACTTTACAGGGCTGCAGATGGAAATGCAAAAAAATTACAAGTTTTACTGACTCTTTTCCAACAAAAATATATATATCAGCTTCTCCCCCTCTATAACATGGTGCTTTCAGATGGCATTGCATTTTTTGGTGACAGGTTCTCTTTAAGGAACAGCAAAAAGACTTAGGTGGGTGAAGTTAGGCAAAGTCAGACCCAGGGAGGATGGACAGTGGAAGGTATGGTAGAACTCAGAATCCAAACACCACGACCGTGTGTTTGGATCCTGATAGCGAGGGTTCCAGAAGAAACAAAAAAATGGATGGAAAAGAAAGGGGTTGAGAAGAAGGTGATGACTAGGGTTAAGACGGTAGAGCAAAGGGGATATCTGTGGTATGGCAACAAAACTGTGATTATATGAGCATTTCACTGCAGAATTGGAATTCCTATGAGTCTGATAAGCGCATCTCAACCACAGGTGCCGCAGCCTACCTTCGCTCCCTTTGTACAACTTCCTCCTCTCGCTGTCACACCACAGCCACCGATGGGCTAGAATAACCCATTTGAAAGCCAATTGCTCCAATCTACCCTCTTCCCCTTCCCCTTCACAGAGGGAAAACGTAAGGGAACGATAGGAGATCTTACTACTCAAACCAACAGAGGATGTAAGGCCAAGAGCTAGATGCTAGTCAATCGCATAATCAATCTAATATCACCAGATCACCCCCTAATCAGGATATTGAGATCCAGTCACTGGATCTGTACAGAAAACAAATAACACCCCTTAGAAGAGAGTTTTTGCCTCTCCTCTGGTGAACAATGCCCACACAGAGGTCCCATATAATGTTTGACAGCACAGGAATTGAACTCTCTCCCCACAGTACCTCCCAGCTACTTAGTGGTATCCCAAGCTGCCATTGCCACTGCCCTGCATCCTCCAACCCTCCACTACCCCTTCTCTGTACCTGTGTTGTGTGCCCCACCCCTTACCTGTGCAATATGTCTCTATAGATCTGCCAGGTCTGGTCTTCTTGATCCTGTCAAATAGATAAATCAATTTTTCTGTCTCTGTACTAAGTCTGTCTGTCTGACTTGACTTTTGCCTGTGACCCTAATCTGTTCTTCTGCCTGTTGGCTGGATTCTTACCTAGTCCCACCTTCCCTAGCCCTGTTGTTTGAATGTATTCTGCCTGCCTGACCTCAGCATGTATGCGCTGTCTGTTCTTCTGGTGCCTTGCACAGGTGTCGTCTCTGACCTCCCTGATTTAGCTGCCAACTAAACCGGGACTATTCCAAGTAGTGGCAGTCTGGTGGCTTCCCTGCAGCGAAGACCGGATCCCTGTATAGGGGTTAAACAGTGAAAACCAAGGGACTGCCAGGACAATGCCCTCAGGAATAGCCAGGTAGTTGGCACAGAGGTTCCACAGCCGTTGTTTGTAATACAAGGTTCTAGAACCTTGCTCCCTTCCAATTTCAACTGCCTACTTCTTACCTTGTTGATGGGGACATTTATGTTGAGCATCACTGTCTTAACTGATTTACTTGTTTTATAGATGTGTTTTGTGAACTATCTACAAAATTACCTTGACTGATCATGTTCATGTCTTTTCCTCAAGGCCGATAAGTGATCACATGGAAACAGGTCTGGAGGATCTACAGCTCACTTAACCTAGGCACAAGTCGATCATCCCCACTCCCTTTTCCCAGGACAACAGCAGGAGATGCCCGGTGTGTGATGGATGTAACCCAAACATTGATATTTCTGTATATTGCGGAAACCCCTCATTATCATCTTCCAGCTAGTGGTAGGGAGAATTAGGGATAATTAGGGCAGGACAAGGTTCCAGAGGACTCAGAGACCTACCACCAGGGGTTGCTGGGATCATAGGCAGGGGCATACCGTTAATGAGGTGAAGTGAGGCGGCTGTGTCAGGTGGAACTATTTAGAGGAAAGCAGGGGGGAAGTTGTGGTGGAGATCTGAAAGACTTCAGTGACAGTGCAGTACTCTATGAGCTGATGAAAGACCTGCCTCGCCCTCAGGACGTGCTACACACACAGGTACTGCTCTGATGACTGGAGTGGCATGTCCTGACAGACAGCTAGCACCCTGCACTACATGCCCACTGCCACCGCTCTTGTCCATTTCACAGTAGCGCTCTCTGTGCCAGTCACTTCCTCTAGTTCAGGAAGTGCTGCACGGTGCACTGCTGTATTGAACAGAGCAGTACTACTGAGCTCACTTTCTTTTGCCTCTTACCCTGTTGCCGGTCCCCGCTCTGTCCTGTCATGATGCTTTAAGCACCAGGTGAAATATAAGCAGGTGGGCCGGTGTAGGTGAGTGAGCAGCAGCATGAGGAACTCTATGTCATTGTAAAAGGGGGAGGGGAAGCTCCAGACACCGACACTGAGCAGTTACAGTACAGACCAAAAGTTTGGACACACCTTCTCATTCAAAGAGTTTTCTTTATTTTCATGACTATGAAGGCATCAAAACTATGAATTAACACATGTGGAATTATATACATAACAAGCAAGTGTGAAACAACTGAAAATATGTCATATTCTAGGTTCTTCAAAGTAGCCACCTTTTGCTTTGATTACTGCTTTGCACACTCTTGGCATTCTCTTGATGAGCTGCAAGAGGTAGTCACCTGAAATGATCTTCCAACAGTCTTGAAGGAGTTCCCAGAGATGCTTAGCACTTGTTGGCCCTTTTGCCTTCATTCTGCGGTCCAGCTCACCCCAAATCATCTCGATTGGGTTCAGGTACGGTGACTGTGGAGGCCAGGTCATCTGGCGCAGCACCCCATCACTCTCCTTCATGGTCAAATAGCCCTTACTTTCAAAGTTTCCCAATTTTTCGGCTGTCTGACTGACCTTCATTTCTTAAAGTAATGATGGCCACTCGTTTTTCTTTACTTAGCTGCTTTTTTCTTGCCATAATACAAATTCTAACAGTCTATTCAGTAGGACTATCAGCTGTGTATCCACCTGACTTCTCCTCAACGCAACTGATGGTGCCAACCCCATTTATAAGGCAAGAAATCCCACTTATTAAACCTGACAGGGCACACCTGTGAAGTGAAAACCATTTCAGGGGACTACCTCTTGAAGCTCATCAAGAGAATGCCAAGAGTGTGCAAAGCAGTAATCAAAGCAAAAGGTGGCTACTTTGAAGAACCTAGAATATGACATATTTTCAGTTGTTTCACACTTGTTTGTTATGTATATAATTCCACATGTGTTAATTCATAGTTTTGATGCCTTCAGTGTGAATCTACAATTTTCATAGTCATGAAAATAAAGAAAACATTTTGAATGAGAAGGTGTGTCCAAACTTTTGGTCTGTACTGTATGTCTGGGCTGCCTTCCTATTTCATCTGCCAGAAGAAAAGTTAAATGGAAATATCTGTGTAAATGTTTGTATATTCACAAGTGGACAAAATAAAAATTTACTGGAAATAAACTCAAGAAAATCAGACATTGCTTTTGAATTGTGGTTCAACAGAATTTATAAAACAGACTAATGAAACTGGCCTGGATAAAAATGATGGTATCTTTAGCTTAATATCTTGTTGCATAACCTGTTGAGGCAATCACTGCAATCAAGGGATTTTTGTAACTCTCAGGCCTCTTGCCCACGAACGTAAGGGCACCGATCGTGGTGCAGCCGCATGCGGATCGTCCCGTCCACTTGAATGGGGTCCGCGATTCGTCCGTTCCGCAAAAAGATAGAACAAGTTTGATTTTTTTGCGCAACGGAAGCACGGAATGGAACACCACGGAAGCACTCCGTAGTGCTTTCGTGGGGTTCCGTTCCGCACCGCATCTCTGGATTTGCGGATCTATTCAAGTGAATGGGTCTGCATTCATGATGCGGAATGCACACAGCCGGTACCCTGTGTATTGCGGAACCGCCGTATGTGGCCCGCAATACGGCAACGGGAGCACTACGGCTGTGTGCAAGAAGCCTCAATGAGACTTCTGCAGCTGTCCACAGGTAAGTTGCTCCAGCTCCTTCCACAAATGTTCAATAGGAATTAGATCAGGGCTCATCGAAGGTCACTCAAGAATAGTCCAATGCTTTGCTCTTAGCGATTCTTGGATGTTTTAGCTGTGTATTTTGGGTCATTATCCTGTTGGGAGACCCTTGACCTGCAACTGAGACCAAGCTTTCTGACACTAAGAAGCACATTTTGCTCCAGAATGCCTTGATAGTCTTGAGATTTCATTGTACCCTGTACAGATTTAAGGCACCCTGTGCAAAATGCAGCAAAGCAGCCCAAAAACATAACCAAGCCTACTCCCTATTTCACAGTAGTTACAATGTTCTTTTCTTTATATGATTCATTTTTGCGTCTGTGAGTTGCCAAAAAGCTCCAGTTTTTGTTTTATCTGTCCAAAGGACATTCTTCCAGAAGCTTTGTGGCTTTTCAATATGCATTTTGGCAGATTCTAGTCTCGCTTTTTTATGATTTGCTTTCAACAGTGGTTTCCTCCTAGGTCTTCTTCCATTAAGTCCGCTTTGGCAAAGTCAGCGACGGATGGTGTGATGTGACACTGATGTACCTTGACCTTGGAGTTCACCTCTAATCTTTTTGGAAGTTGTTCTCGGCTCTTTGGTTACCATTTATATTATCCATCTCTTCAATTTGTCCTCAATTTGCCTCTTGTGGCCACGTCCAGGGAGGTTGGCTACAGTCCTCTAGACCATAAACTTCTGTTTTGTTTTAAAATAGTTTTTATTGTTTTCCAACATGAAATAAACAACAACATAAAGGTCAGCATTATTTCAAGCTTTTGAAAGTATACACATAACCTGAGCATACAGCATAAACGTATAGTCATATAGTTGCACATACCAAAGAATAACATGCACATTGTTTTCCAAATGATATCATCTAAGAAAACGCCTCTGTTCATCTTAATCTATCAGGTATCTGAGTATCCACTATATATTTAAATGGACTGACCCTAAATACATAAACTTCTGAACAATATGTGTAACTGTGGTAACAGGAATATCAAGCTGTTTGGAGATGGTCTTACAGCCTTTACCATAAAACATGTTTCTCTATAATTTGCTTTCTAAGCTCCTGAGACAACTCTCTTATTAGGCCTGTTGCACATTTGCGGTAAACAGATCCGTGAATACCAGGTGCAACAATGCGCTGCCAAGATACTGTCCGGCCGCATTCACTTTAATGGGGACCGGCGTAGATTGGGCCGCTACCTGGCAAGTATGCAGAGAAGTGGCCAGATGAAAACTGCTGCATGCCAGACGGTACTTTGGCAGAGCATGATTGCGCACAGTATTCTCGGATCCAGCAGGCTGCCGGATCTGGATCTGTTTGCTGTAAATGTGAAACAAGCCTTATATTTCTTTGGTACATGTTCAGTGTGGTACACACTATGATACCAAACAGCACAGTGACCACTTTTCACCCTTTAAATAGGCAGACTGACTGATTACAAGTTTGAAGACACTTGTGATGCTAATTACAGGACACACCTTATGTAACGGGGTGCCAAAGGCACACTCGGTCTCCCATCAGCCGCAGACCTGCTACTTAGCTTCGGGACCGAGGATCTGTGTTTGACCTCGTTCCCAGGACGGCTTTGCTAGCTGGGAGGCTCCCTGCTCCTAGGTCTGCCTTGAGCGCCAAGCTAATCACTCGGTGCTCGACTGGTCGGTCTGACGGTCATGTGACGCTGGCCACGTCACATGACCCTCACTCCCCACTATAAATATAGGCAGCCTGCTGGCCACAGGTTGCCTGTTAATTTAGGTTCCTGGCAGTTGTTGGATACCTGTGTACTTACCTGATCCTGTTCCCTGACGATCCTTTGCCTGCTCCTCCTGTACTGCACATCCTTCCTGGTATATTGACCTCGGCTTCCACCTGACTATTCTTTGCGGACTCCTTTGGTACTTCTCGACTCTCCTGGTATTTATGACCCCAGCTTCTCCTGACCTTTCTTTGCTTATCCCTCTGTACTGCGTTGTCCTCTTGGTTTTGACCCGGTCCGTTCACTATCCGTTATTTGTGTCTTGTCTGTCCTTCCCGCACGTATACTAAGTTAGGGACTGCCGTCCAGTTTTCCCCTGTCATCAGGACTCGTGAGGCAAGTAGGCAGGGCCAGGGGTGAGGGTGGAGCGCAGTGGTCACTATCCTCCCCCCTGTGTGTGTGTGTACGTGACCGTTACAGATTAACAGGCCCAAAAACCACTGTATAATGAATCCTCTGGTGACCCTGACTGACCATGTCTCTAATCTGACGCAGATGGTGCAGGAATTAGGGGAAAAACTCCGTTCTTTTGAGTTAGGGCAAGGTTCTTCCACTCCTCAGGCCTCCAGTCCGCATTTTGAGCCCCAGATTAAGCTCCCAGAACCCTTTTCTGGAGACCGGAAGAAGTTTTTCTCTTTTAAGGAGAGTTGCAGACTTTACTTCCGTTTGCGCCCCGTGTCCTCTGGCCCCGAGAGTCAACGCGTGGGCATTATCATTTCCCGACTACAGGGTGATCCCCAGGACTGGGCGTTCTCTTTACCTGCTGGCGCCAGTTGTTTAACTTCTGTGGAGGGGTTCTTTCAGGCCCTGGGTACCCTCTATGATGAACCAGACAGGGCTCTAGTAGCCGAGACGGCTCTAAAGGCACTGGTTCAGGGCAATCTACCTGCGGAGGATTATTGCACCCAATTCAGAAGGTGGTGTGTCCCCTCAGGATGGAACGAACTAGCCCTGAAGAGTCAGTTCAGGTCAGGTCTGTCTGATAATTTAAAGGATCTTCTGGTCAGTTGTCAACTTCCAGAGACCTTAGAGGAGATGATAACCCTTGTTGTCCGACTTGACAGACTGGTTAGAGAGAGACGACAGGAACAACAGTTCTCTTCCCAGATGGTGGTCCAGCCAGAGGCCTATCCCAGAGACAATGCCGAGGTCTCCACCGAGGAACCCATGCAGGTTGGCATGACCCGAGGGAATCTTCGCCGCAGACGTGGAGAATGCTTTTACTGTGGAGATCCTGACCATTGGATCAACCAGTGTCCTAAGAAGGTCCTCTCTGTCAAGTCTCCTAAGTCAAGGCAACCTAAAGACCAGGTACAGCCTGATTTTTCTAAATGTAAGCTTTTGGTACCCATTACGATTTCTCTGGGGGTAGATAAATGGCCGGGTAAGTCCTTTATTGATTCTGGCTCAGCGGCCAGCTTTATTGACTCTGAGTACGCTGTAAGATTGGGTATTCCAATGTTTGCTTTACCAACTCCTATCCATGTCATGGCTATTGATGCTACTCCTCTTATTGGTGGTACAGTGAGCTCATGTACCTCAGAGATTTCTCTAACCGTGGGTGTGTGCCACTCAGAGAGATGTTCCCTTTTAGTCCTGGAGAACCTACCGGCTGAGGTGGTACTAGGGTTGCCTTGGCTCAGACTACATAACCCCACTATAGATTGGTCCAAGGGGGAGTTGGTGAGATGGGGGCCTAAGTGTGACTCGTGCTTTTCCGTGGTACAGGCTGGGGTCCCAGTAAAGTCTGATACTTTACCCATTGTTGCTAGGGAATATTCTGATGTATTCTCATCACCAACCCCGGAGGTTCTAACCCCCCATAGACCTTATGATTGTACTATAGAGCTAGTAGAGGGGGCCAAGTTTCCTAAGGGGCAAATTTATAATCTTTCTAAGCCCGAACGCAAGGCCATGGAAGATTATTTTAAGGAGAGCCTTGGTAAAGGGCATATTAGACCTTCTGTCTCTCCTATGGGGGCGGGGTTTTTCTTCGTTAAGAATAAAGATGGTGGTCTTAGGCCATGTATCGATTACCGGAGATTAAATAAAATCACTGTCCAGAATAGATACTCCCTCCAATTGATTCCGGATTTATTTAACCAGGTTCTGGGGGCAACCTGGTTTTCCAAGATTGACCTGAAAGGGGCATACAATCTAATCCGAATCAAGGAGGGAGACGAATAGAAGACGGCGTTCAATACTCTGGCAGGACACTTTGAATATCAGGTGATGCCTTTTGGACTCAGCAATGCCCCAGCTGTGTTCCAAAACTTCATGAATGACATTCTTAGGGAGTTCTTAGGTAAATTTGTTATTGTCTATCTTGATGACATTTTGATATTCTTTCCTGACTTCGAATCCCATGTGTCTCATGTTAAACAAGTATTAGAGGTGTTGAGGGAGAATCAGCTATCCGCTAAGCAAGAGAAATGTGTCTTTGGTGTACAGAAGATTCTGTTTCTAGGGCATGTTCTGACTCCTCACGCCTTCAAGATGGATCCTGGTAAGGTACTAGCAATTAAGGAATGGGTAAGACCTTCATCCTTAAGGCCTTACAATGGTTCTTAGGTTTCGCCAATTACTATCGTAAATTTATTATGCATTTTTCCGTAATTGCTAAACCGTTGACCGACCTTACTAAGAAAGGGGCGGATTTGGAGAATTGGTCTACTGAGGCCATTTCTTCATTTGAAAAATTAAAAAAGGCATTCAGTAGCGCTCCCATTCTGATCCAGCCTGATCAGGAGAGACCTTTTATTGTGGAGGTGGATGTGTCCGAGGACGGCGCAGGAGCAGTCCTTTCACAAGGTCCTGCTAGCCTCACTAACCTGAGACCATGTGCCTTCTTCTCCAGGAAATTCTCTCCCACGGAGAGAAACTACGACATAGGGAATAGGGAGCTGCTGGCCATTAAATGGGCATTTGAGGAGTGGAGGCATTTTCTGGAGGGGGCAAGGCATTGTGTAACTGTTGTCACTGACCATAAAAACCTTATGTTTCTCGAGTCTGCTAAGAGGTTGAATCCCCGTCAAGCCAGATGGGCTCTGTTATTTACTCGTTTTGATTTTTCCATTACGTTCAGGCCGGGAAGTAAAAATGTGAAGGTGGACGCATTATCTCGGAGCTTCCATGCTTTTCAACCTACTGAGGTACCACCTGAATCCATCCTACCAGCAAAAATCTTCATAGCAGCTCTTACCCAGGATATGTCGGCTCGCATTAGGTCTGAACAACATCTGGCACCGGTATCCACCCCAACAGATAAGTTGTTTGTTCCCGTACAATTTCGTCTCTAGCTGTTGGGTGAGTGTCACGATTCTGCCTTTTGTGGACATCCGGGTGTTGAGGGCACTAAGGATCTGGTTTCTAGATCTTATTGGTGGCCCACTCTAACCAGGGATGTCAAGTCCTACGTGTCAGCCTGTGAGGTTTGTGCCAGGTCTAAGACACCTAGGACTCGCCCTACTGGTAACCTACGACCCCTACCCATTCCCAGTAGACCCTGGTCCCATATCTCGATGGACTTTATAACTGACCTACCGCCGGCGGAGGGTAAGACTGTAGTTTGGGTAGTGGTCGATAGGTTTAGCAAGATGATCCATTTCATTCCCCTGTCTAAACTCCCGAATGCCAAAACCTTGGCGTCTATTTTTGTGAAAGAAATTGTTCGATTGCATGGTATCCTGGAAAATATTGTTTCTGACAGGGGTGTGCAGTTTGTGTCCAAATTCTGGAGGGCCTTCTGTCAAAAATGTCAAATTTCATTGTCTTTTTCCTCTGCCTACCACCCTGAGAGTAATGGGCAGACTGAACGCCTTAATCAGTCTGTGGAACAATTCTTGAGGTTGTATGTTGCTGATGACCAGCAATTATGGGTGAAATTTCTTCCATTGGCTGAATTTGCTTTGAATAACCGTGTCAATTCTTCTGCTGGGGTTTCACCTTTCTTTTGTAACCATGGTTTCCATCCCCGTTTTCATTCTGGGTCATCCGTCTCCTCCTCTAACCCTGAGGCGGATAGGCTCTCCTCTGAACTGTGCACAGTTTCGGCCCGGGTTCAATCGAACTTAGAAAAGGCTCAAAGTTCTCAGAAACTCAAGGCCGATAGGAGACGTTCAAGGGGGGTGAATTTTCAGGTTGGGGATAAGGTATGGTTGTCTTCCAAGAATCTCTCTCTTAAGGTAGATTCTAAAAAGTTTGCTCCTCGTTTTATTGGACCATATAAGATCACGGAGGTGATTAACCCGGTATCATTTAGGTTGGAGCTGCCTGAGTCATTCCACATTCATAATGTGTTCCATAAATCTCTACTTAAAAAATATTTTGAACCGGTAGTACCATCGAAAGCCTCGCCTCTGCCGGTTCTTGTTAATGATGCTGTCGAGTATGTGGTGTTTAAAATAGTGGATGTCAGGAAGGTGCGTAATTCCTTGAAGTACCTGATTCACTGGAAGGGGTGTGGACCTGAAGAGAGATCTTGGGTACCTGCCAGGGAGGTTCATGCTCCCAGACTTGTTTGAAAATTTCATCTAGAACACCCTGAAAGGCCATCGCCTGAAGTCTTGGGTCCGGTGGCCCCTCGTAAAAGGGGGGGTACTATAACGGGGTGCCAAAGGCACACTCGGTCTCCCATCAGCCGCAGACCTGCTGCTTAGCTTCGGGACCGAGGATCTGTGTTTGACCTTGTTTCCAGGGCGGCTTTGCTAGCTGGGAGGCTCCCTGCTCCTAGGTCTGCCTTGAGCGCCGAGCTGATCACTCGGTGCTCCACTGGTCGGTCTGTCGGTCATTTGACTCTGGCCACGTCACATGACCCTCACTCCCCACTATAAATATAGGCAGCCTGCTGGCCACAGGTTGCCTGTTAATTTAGGTTCCTGGCAGTTGTTGGATACCTGTGTACTTACCTGATCCTGTTCCCTGACGATCCTTTGCCTGCTCCTCCTGTACTGCGCATCCTTCCTGGTATATTGACCTCGGCTTCCACCTGACTATTCTTTGCAGACTCCTTTGGTACTTCTTGACTCTCCTGGTATTTATGACCCCGGCTTCTCCTGACCTTTCTTTGCTTATCCCTCTGTACTGCGTTGTCCTCTTGGTTTTGACCCGGTCAGTTCACTATCTGTTATTTGTCTTGTCTGTCCTTCCCGCACGTATACTAAGTTAGGGACTGCCGTCCAGTTTTCCCCTGTCATCAGGACTCGTGAGGCAAGTAGGCAGGGCCAGGGGTGAGGGTGGAGCGCAGTGGTCACTATCCTCCCCCCTGTGTGTTTGTGTACGTGACCGTTACACCTTAGTTTAAGGGTACTTTCACACTAGTGTTTAAGTTTTCCGGTATTGAGTTCAGTCATAGGGGCTCAATACCGGAAAAAAACGCTTCATTGTCAATGGGGACAAAATTGAACTGAACAGAACGGAATGCTCCAAAATGCATTCGGTTTCATTTAGTTGCAATCCCAGACCGGAGAGCAAACCGCAACATGTTGTATTTTGCTTTCCGTCCTGGGAAACTAATCAAGACAGATCCATTTCTCTGCCACAATCTGCCACAATAGAAAATGGATCCGTCCCCCATTGACTTTCAATGAAGTTAATGACGGATCCGTCTTGACAATGTTAAAGATATGTTAAAGATAATACAACCGGATCCATTCATAACGAATGCAGACGGTTGTATGATCAGTAACGGAAGCGTTTTTGCTGGACCCTACCGGATCCAGCAAAAACGCTAGTGTGAAAGTACTCAAACAGGTCCCTACGGTCAGATTATTTTCAATCTTTTCTAGGGGTACCAGGCCAGCCTCATTATTTTTTTTTTTTATAATTCTGTAATAATACATTGTTAGTGCTTAAAATGTTGAAAAGTGTGTTTCATCTTTAACTTTTTGCCTTTTGGAGATAATTTCATCTTCAACTTGCTTAACTGTTCCCAGTAACAGTAATTTTGACCAGTGGTGCCCAAACTTTTGCATGCCACTGTCTATCTATCTATCTATCTATCTATCTATCTATCACTCCAATTTATTTATTTATTTACACACACAATATAAAAGCCTGAACCAAAAACTGAGCACAGGTGCTGATCAGTGACATACGCACTGATCAGTACTCGGGAATCACAGCTCACATACAGAAAAATGGGTACAGGGTTACAAAAACAAGGAAACAAATGTGACAAACTGTGCAAATGAACAATTGATTAATTTATGATCACTGCAGCATTTCCAGGGACTGTTTTTCACAGTAGATATCAGTGGTGAAGCACAAGTCCCAGCAAGCCAACAAACAGCACAGCGAGGCAGAGAACCTCTCTGCAATCCTGTCACTATGTTACATGCCCCTCTTGTGCTGTGATTGGCTGGTACAGTATACTAGCCAATCGCAGGGATGGCTACTGGGGATGCCAAATAGTGGTGTCCCCTGTGTAACCTTGGAGTTGATTGGTGCTGTCCTGTGCAGCACCAATCCTCCTCCTCTGAGCCCACTTGCCCCTCCTAACTGGCGTTTACAGTGAGGAAGCTGCAAATGGCCAGTCAGCATTGACTGTCCAATCACAGCGAACAGGGCTGCAGGGGGAGGTACAACCCCCATTGGGCTCTTAGCAAAGATGGCTGACTGCTGGGACAGCAGCCATCAATCAGACAAGGTGACAGGTTTTCTTTGTGTAACATCCCGGAGTATGTTATCAAACTCTAGTTCCCTGCTACATCATGCTAGGCCTGTTTTATATATTATGCTGTAATTTCCATGTACACCAGCAGGTGGCAGCAATATGTTTAGCAGGACCTTAGCCAGTTTAGTATATCTAGACTGGAATAGTTCATTCCAGTCTAGCTCCCCCCTCTTTGAGCAGAAGTGGGCTGGCCCATGTCCTGTCTCATGGGGAGGAAGGAAAGTTCTAGTGTGTGTACCAGCCACCCCTGCTAGGGGAAGGCTGTGTTAGTAGGAGCTCCCAGAAATAGGGATCCCAACCCTGGAGCCAGCCTCGGCTGAGGCCAGAGATCTCCATTCCCATACTGAGCCATCAGCCTCAGCTGGTTGACAAGCAAGCAGCACCTCCAGTCCTCCAGGAAGAGAATTGCCTGTGAGCATAGCTGTGAGAACAGATCCAGCGACCAGGAGAAGCCAAATTCCTCCTCAGCCAGTCAGGCCCATATCAAGCAGGAGATAGACAGAGCAGAAGATAGATACCTGCCAGATTCTCCAGGCATATGATAAGAAGCAGAAGAGATATTGATCCCTGCCACATATTGCAAATACCTGCTGGGACCCACGACTGTTGCTGTAACTCGTGTGGATTCATGCTGCCATTCAGTAAAGACAAGTTGGATTATATCACCAGTCTGGATCTCATTTATTGCCACCAAGTTCCTCAATTACTCCTGCTAACAACACTCATTTTATTGCAAGTGAGCCAGGATCCAGGAGTCCAGCCGTACCAAGGTAGGAGACACCGTTGACATTACACAGAGACACTATCCACACTCTGGCATTCCTCACCTGGTACGTGAGTTATAACATCTTAAAGGGCCCTGCAACAGTACCCTGCGCAAGCTGCAATTGGCGTCACTAACAAACCATAGACTTTTATACACATATCCTGACCCACTGCATAATTGGCCACTGTACCACGGTCCTGCTCATTGCATTTGCGCCATATATGTATGGTGCGATGCGGAAACTCACTTCCCGCTGTGCCATACACATACAGTGCACATCAGGAAAAGGTTAAGTAGTGCCACTTAAGATACAAAAAAAAGTCTTGTATTGCAAAAAATAAGCCTTTATCAGGATATGTGAACAGAGAAGAAGAAAAATTATGGGTCTTGGCAAGCAAGAGGGCAAAAACATCCCTCACCTGGTTCTGGGATTAGATGTTAAGCTAGGAACCTGATTGGCTCACTAACAGGTGAACCAGCTTGGCTGGTTGGCATGGCGACTCTTTCAGAACAGCCGTGCACTGGATAGTGGCTGGATCCATTTTACAATAATATCACTACAATTTAGACTACATGCACACGACCGTATGTGTTTTGCGGTCCGCGAATTGTGGATCCGCAAAAAAAACTGATGACGTTCCGTATGGCATCAGTTTTTTTTGCGGATCCGTTTTTTTTTTTTTTTTGCAGATCCATTGTAATAATGCTTATCCTTGTCCGCAAACTAGAAAAAATTAGGACATGCACTATTTTTTTTGCGGGGCAACGTAATGGACATACTTTTTTTTTGTGGACCCATTGAAATGAATAGGTCTGCATCCTATCTGCAAAAAAACCGGAACGGACACGGAAACAAACAACGTTCGTGTGCATGTAGCCTTATTGTGGAATAGTTATAAGCGGGAAGAAATTCCATGAACTGACTTGGAATGGTGGCATCATATTACAGTACCATGCTGCAATTCAGTGAGCTCTAGAACGACCTATTCTTTCATAAATGTTTGTACAGCATGGCTAGGGGCTGGATTTTATACACCTGTAGCAATAGGACTGAATGAAAGACCTGAATTCCATGATTAACAGGTGTGTTCCAATACAGGTATTCATATAGTGTACCTGCATGTGCAATATTAACTAGAGATGGCCTTGTGGTTCGCCCGGCGGTCGTTTCACTGCGAACTTTGCTAGTTTGCGGTTTGCTGAACGGGTGAACATATTCTTTTACATTGTGAAGAACTTTGACCCATGACACATCCATCAGGTGGTATAGGACAGCCAATTGAGACATTTCAGCACATGGACATACCCCCCTACCTTGTAAAAAAATCTGATCTGGCCGCCATTTTACATTTAGTTTTTTGCCAGAGTAGGGAGAGGTTGCTGTGTGGAGCAGGGACAGACTGTTAGGCACAACAAAAGCTAGCTAATAGGGCCAAAAAAGTCCTTTTAAGGACTGGTATAGGTGTGCTATCGATAGGTGTGACTTACTGAGGGGTGTAATATACTTAAAAAATACTTTCTAACATAGAAAGTACATTATAGTGCATTTGTATTGTGCAGCAGTTGTGTGCGGTTCTGCTGCGATACTGCAGCTACACAGAGTGCCAAACGCTATTGAAACAAATAATTTCTACTGGTGTGATATACCAGTTGCCCCCCAAAAAAACTGATTGAAACAGGGGTGTTATAAACCAATAATATACTTTCTATATAGTGCATTTAGGTAGTGCAGCATTTGTTTGCGGTTTTGCTGCGTTACCGCAGCTACACAGAGTGCCAAAGGCTATTGGAACAAATAATTTCTACTGGTGTGATATACCAGCTGCCCCCCGAAAAAACTGATTGAAGCAGGGGTGTGCTATACCAATAATATACTTTCTATATATTGCATTTAGGTAGTGCAGCATTTGTTTGCGGTTTTGCTGCATTTCCGCAGCTACACAGAGTGCCAAACGCTATTGGAACAAATAATTTCTACTGGTGTGATATACCAGTTGCCCCCCCCCCCCCCAAAAAAAAATTTAAATGATTGAGGCAGGGGTGTGATATACCTTCTTCCACAAATACTGCTCTTCTATAGGGACTTTTGTCACAGGGTCATTTTGAAAATGACAGGTAGAGGAAGAGGCAGGCCATTCCACAGGGGTGGTAGGGGTCGGGCAGGTGCACCAGGCCGGAGCCTAAGTGGGAAGTTGCAGAAGGTGCGTGCGATTACGTCAAAGGACGCACCAGACTTGGTTGAGTGGCTCACTCAGCCTTCCTCTTCTGCACCCTCCTCATCCTCTCTATCTGCACCCTCTTCACTCTCTGAGCACCCCCAAAGACACCACCACCACCATATCCCCTCCACTCGAGTCAGAGGAATTATTTTCCTATCCATTACAAGACCTTACCGATGCGCAGCCATTCTGACGACAGTACCCAGATCAGCCAAATGAGGGTGGTTCCCGCTGTTGCTACCTACTCCGAGATCTCTAATGTCAGTGGTGGTGAAGGTGATGATGATGACGTGTCGATGGACGTCACGTGGGCGCCCACAAGAGAGGAAGAGGAGGGGAGTTCAGAGGGAGAGACGGAGCAGCAGATAGGAGGAGGAGGAGAAGCAGGCAGAACTTACAGTGCACAGGAGGCAAAACATATATTTCGTTTACCGGTAAATGGCTTTCCAGGAGTCCGGAATGTCAGCACCCATGGAGGATGTCCTTATTGGCTTCTGTAGGGACAGGAAGAGAGACAGTTTAAAAGGCCCCTCCCCACCCCCTCTCTCCAGTGTTCTTATAACTTACTACACCGGATAGTCTGCCACATCTTTATTTTGAGAACAATGTTAATTCACACTGTATACAGTAGCAGTACAAGTCATACAAACCAAATAGTGTACAAAAAGGGGGGGGGGGTAGTATTGGGTGCTTTCATTCCGGATTCCTGGAAAGCCATTTACCAGTAAACTAAATATATGTTTCCAGGACGTTCTCCATGACAGCACCCATGGAGAACTAACAACTTAGAACGTAATCTTAGGGGGGGGACCACTGCCTGTAGGACTTTACGGCCGAAAGCTAAGTCCTTATTGGCCATTGAGTCTAGTCTGTAATGTCTGACAAAGGTAGTGGAGGAAGACCACGTTGCTGCTTTGCAGATCTGATCAATGGAAGCTCCTGCTTTCTCTGCCCAGGTTGTAGCCATGGCTCTGGTGGAATGAGCCCTCAAAGCTATGGGGCAAGACAAATTCTGCAGTCTATAGCATTCCCTGATGGTCTCCTTGATCCAGCGGGCTAAAGAGGTTTTAGAGGCTTTGCATCCTTTGTTTTTACCACCGAATTGGATGAAGAGGTTTGGTGATTTTCTCCAAGGTTTCGTCCGCTTGATGTAGGCAAGGACTGCTCTTCTCACATCCAGACAGTGGAACCGTTCCTCCTGTATGTTTTTGGGAGCGGTACAAAATGAAGGGAGTATTATCTCCTGTTCTCTGTGAAACACTGAGACAACCTTGGGTAAAAAGGAATGATCCAACTTGAGAACTATCCTATCATCTAGGACCTTCAAAAAGGGTTCCCTAACTGACAGGGCCTGAATCTCGCCTATCCTACGGGCAGTAGTGATAGCTAGTAGAAATACAGTCTTGAAGGATAGAAGTTTGTCAGATATATTCTCAATGGGTTCGAAGGGAGAATCACATAAGCTGTTCAGTCCTACATTTAAGTCCCACGAGGGAACCGTCTGTCTTAAGGAGGGCCGCATTCTGGAAACTGCCCTGATGAACCTCTTAACCCACCTGTGTTCTGCTAAGGGAAAGTCTAAGCAGCTACTTAGGGCTGAGATCTGCACCTTGAGTGTGCTAGGTTTTAAACCCATATCAAACCGTCTCTGGAGGAAATCTAGTATGTGGCCTATGGACGGATTTTCAGTCCCTGGGTGATTTTGGGCTAGCCAAGATGAGAATCTCTTCCATATTTTAAGATATATGGCCGAAGTTACTGGTTTACGGCCTTGTTGCAGGGTTGATATTACCTGATTGAAGAGACCCTTCTTCCTCAGGGTCTGCCTCTCAGGATCCAGGCAGTCAGTCTCAGCTTGTTGAGATCGGGATGCTCCAGAGGCCCTTGCGTTAACAGGTCTCTCCTGCATGGAAGGGGAAACGGATCTCTGACTGACATCTCCTTTAAGATAGGGTACCAGGCTCTCTTGGGCCAGTCTGGCGCAATTAGGATCAGAGTGGTAGAGCTGGTCCTCATCTTCTTTAAGACTGCCGGGATTAGGGGCAAAGGAGGAAAGGCGTATGCCAGTTTCATGTTCTATCTTTGGGCTAGGGCGTCTACTGCCACTGGATTTCCACTGGGGTTTAGAGAGTAGAAACAGTCCAGCTGTCAATTTTCCCTGGACGCGAAGAGATCTATCTCTGGTTGGCCCCATACCTGGCAGATCTGTTTGAAAACGCTTGTTCAGGCTCCATTCCCCCGCATTGATCCTGTGACGGCTTAGGAAGTCGGCTCTCGAATTCTGAGACCCTTTTAAATGGGTCGCTGAAATGGACAGAACTTCCCTCTCTGCCCATGTGAAAAATCTGATCTGTTAGATCCTGAAGGAGCAGGCATCTGGTTCCGCCCTGTCTCTTCAGATAACATACTGTCGTTATATTGTCTGATAATATCCTGACGTGTTCACCTTGGAGAAGGTGCTTGGCTGCTCTCAGCGGCTTCAGCACTGCTTTCAGTTCCCAGTAATTTGAGGACCTTATTCTGTCCTGAAGCACCCAAGAACCTTGGAAGAGATGTTGGTACACATGCTCCCCCCAGCCATTCAGACTAGCGTCTGTGGTAACTGTTATGGCTGGAGTCATATTCCACGGGACCCCCTTCTCCAAATTTTCGGGTTCTATCCACCAGGACAGGGATTTCAAAACTCTGGCAATTTTATCTTGGAGTTAAGAGAGCGATGGTCTCTGTCCCAGGCTGTCAATACTGCCTCCTGGAGGGTCCTCGAGTGGAACTGGGCCCAAGGTATAATTGAAATACACGAGGTCATCAGTCCCAGGATCTGCATAGCTTCTCTGATTGAGTGGGTTTTCTTCCTTCTGAACGACTCCATCTTTCCTCTTATATTGATTTGTTTCCTCTTCGGCAGAAAGGAGTGCTGTGTCCTCGTGTCCAGGAGAGTGCCCAGGAATTCTTCCCTCGTGTCTGGTACTAGGTCCGATTTTAGATAGTTCACCAATCCACCCCAGATCTTTGAATAGGGCCAAAGTCTGATGGATGTCCCCCTCCAGCTTTTGTACTGAATTTGCTATCAGCAGAAAATCGTCCAAGTAGGGCACAATTGTAATCGAACTCTGGCGAAGGTAGGCCATAATTTCCAATACTATCTTTGTGAAGAGACGGGGGGCAGATGAAATCCCAAACGGCAGGCACTGAAATTGGTAGTGAAGAATCTCCTCCTTGTACTTGACCGCAAACCTTAGATACTGTTGATGTTGAAGATGTATGGGGATGTGGTAGTACGCATCCTTGAGGTCTAATGTGCAAAGGTGAGCACCTGATGGGATCAAAGGAGTAGCGGACCTTATTGATTCCATCTTGAACCTGTAGTAGGTCACCTACCTGTTTAGAAATTTTAAATTGATGATCGTCCTTACCGACCCGTCTGGCTTCTTCACAAAAAATAGTCTTGAATAGTGTCCTGTGAAATGCTGGGGAGGAGGGACCTGGGTGATGGCTCCCAGAGACAGAAGCTTTTGTACATCTGACAGCAGCTGTTGCTGAAGGAGATGAGACTCGAAGTAAGTCAGCTGGAAGGTTTGTGGGGGAGGATTTCTGAAATCTATCCTGAAGCCGTCCCTGGTGGAGTCCAGGATCCACTGATTGTGGGTAACTCGCTTCCAACTTTCCCAAAAGTGACGAAGTCTCCCCCCTACTGGTCTGGCGTCATGGTTTCTCTGTGTTGGTATTGGGGTTGAAGAGGAAACCCCTTCCCCTGCCACCTTTGGGGTAGCTCCAACGGCCTGATTTACCTTTCCCTCTATAAGACTTGGCCTGACTCTACGAAAGGGCTGCGGTTTTTTAGGTTTTCTTCAGGAAACCCTTTTTTGTTATCAGCCGCGTTTTGGAGGATAGAGTCCAAGACTGGGCCGAACATGAAAGAACCAGAGAATGGTATGGAGCAGAGTCTGTTTTTAGACGCTACATCCCCGGACCAGGACTCGAGCCAGAGGGCACGTCTAGCAGCGTTAGGCCAAATGCACACGGCCGTGTTCCGCGGCCGAGAGCGGTCCGTGGTATGCCGGGCTGGATTCCTGTTCAGAGCAGGAGTGCACGGCGTCATTGGTTGCTATGACGCTGTGCGCTTCATGCCGCCACTGCTGTACAGTAATACACTATACGAGTGTATTACTGTACAGCAGCGGTGGCATGAAGCGCACGGCGTCATAGCAACCAATGACGCCGTGCGCTCCTGCTCTGAACAGGAATCCAGCCCGGCATACCACGGACCGCTCTCGGCCGCGGAAAATGGCCGTGTGCATTCGGCTTTAGTCTGAGACTGTGATTTAGCTGCAAATCTAATAGATTCCGCTGAAGCGTCAGCCAGGAAACTTGAGGCCATTTTTAGCAAAGGGAGTGACTCTAGGATCTCTTCCCTGGATGTCTTAGCCCTGAGGTTATTCTCTAGTTGATTTATCCATAGGACTAAGGCTCTGGAAGCTGAAGTGGCAGCAATATTAGTGTTAATTGCAGCCGCCCCAGACTCCCAGGATTTTTTCAGTAGACCATCTAACTTCCGATCCATGGGATCCCTCAATCCCTTGGGATTGAGGTCTTTTTTTTACTACCTTGGCCACCTGGACATCTACTTTTGGGACCTCGTCCCAGAGATTAGTGTCCTTCGGATGAAAGCGCAGTCTGTTTTTAAATTCTTTGGGAATGAAGAGCTTCTTTTCTCCATCTGCCCATTCTTCTGAAATTAGGTCTTTTAAATTTTTATTTACTGGGAAGACCTTCATTTCCCTGACTTTAAGGCCCCCAAACATTTCGTCTTCAATGGAGCGTACCTGTTCCTCCTCCTCAATAGCCATGGTCTGCCTAATGGCGGTGAGAAGGGGGTCTTGATCCTCGGATGAAAATAAATATCTCCTTTGTTCTTCCTGAGGATAGGACACGTAGTCCTCATCTTCCATTTCATCTGAAACACATAATCCCTCCTCCTCTGAATCAGAGTCTAACTGGATCCTGGCTCTTTTAGAGGGGGGAGGAGATGGTACTGGGTCTGGGTTCTGGCCCGAGGTTGCCACCTGCACCTCCTCTCTTACGATAGCTCTTAAATTCGAGAGTAAAGATGACCGCTCATTCTTAAGAATTTTGGAAAGGCATTCTGGGCAGAATTGTTTTTTATATGGCTCCAGAAGCCTTGTTTGGCAGGTCGCACACTTTCTGCCCTTCTTTTTAGGGTCTCCATGTGATTTGTGCCCTGACTCTTTTGTAGTAGGGGCCTGGACGGGGGAGTCTGAGCAAGTCTCCTGCTTGTTAGACGCCTGGACCTCCATGATGCAACCCTACCAGGTTGCCATCAGACATTTAAATAGGTCTTTCACTTAGCGGTCCGCCCGTCGCCGCCTGGCTCAGCCTCCTCCTGCTCTTCACGGGGGGATTCATTCCAAAGAAGAGTCAATCCCCTAGACATGCGAGACCTACTGATTCGGAAGGTCTCCAGCATGCCGATGCGCACCGCCATGACACTTCCGTTGATGCGTGCTGGCTTCCGGTCACGTGGGAGCGCTCGGCAATCCAGGCCTAGCGCGCGCAGGGGAGCGCAGGAGCCGCGAGCTCCGAAAGGGAGAGGCGGCTTCGGCGTTCCCGATCCTTGCGGCCATGCTTCAGAAAAGGTACAGGGGACCACTTCCCAGAGGGGTGCTGGTTAAGAGGTAGCAGGAGTCTGAAGAGGAAAGGTAAGCACCCCCCGACCAGACTCGCCCCATTCCCTACCTAACTTGCTAGGAGGGAGTTTGTCTCACTCCCCCTATCCCAGTAGGGTAAGTTGCGGTAAGCCCAACACTCACCTAGGGACGACCACCTTAAGAAGGCACCTGGCCTCCTATCACTGAGCCCAGTGGGAGTAACACCGTCAGAACCCAGAAAGCCACACTCCTGGCGCTCCACATCCTGCCTCCTTCTCCTCTCTCCTCCCATTTTTCCTCAACTCCACCTTCCACCGTGCCATTGTCGCGTTCATCTGGTAAAAGGCAGGCTTCCGTGGCCCAAATGTTCGAGCAAAAAAAAGATGATGAGGCCGGATAACCCTCTTGCCTAACGGCTGACCGCTGGTTTATCGGAACTGCTAGCCCGCCAACTACTGCCATATAAAACTGGTGGACTCGGAGGCCTTTAGAAAATTTGTGGCCATTGGCACACTGCAATGGAGGTCCCCGGAAGGAAATATTTCTCCCAGAAGGGCATCCCGGAGCTATATGGCCACGTTCAGTGGCAAGTGAATGTATCTCTGGCACACAGTTTCGGTACAAAGATACATCTGAGGTAAAAAGTTCGAAGGGCCGCGCTGACCTGAGCAGTCTTGAGATGGAAGCACGGACTGTGCTTGGAAAAAGTTTAGAACTGTATGAAAATAAGACGGGATGTCCAGCTTCCAAAAAAGACGTAGTTCTTTATTCCAATAGCACACAGAATAAAAAATCCAACATGGCAAGCAAGTCTACGCGTTTCGGATACATGATCCAATGTAATGAATAGACCTAGAGACAAACTTGTTTTTCCGGACACAGCACAACCCGACCAGGAATTATGTAGGAACAGGAAATCCAATGCAATTGCAAAAAATGTCCCTAGCTTTGTTACTAATTACAGTTTAGAATTCTCACAAATTTGTGCTATAGTTAGAAAACATCTATCTGTTCTAAACTGTGACGAGCAGTGGTCTGACATCAGCTCTGCAGGTGTCAGATGCATTGCAACCCGCCCACCTACCATTGCGCAGAAAATCAGTCCAAGTTTGTTTACTGACAGTGACACAAGTACAAAAGAAAAAAGTGCTTGGTTGAGGCATAAGGGCACATTTAAATGCGGCCACCGCATTTGCACGTGTTGCAATTACATAAAAACGGGCTCTAATATTTTTTTCACAGCCACTCATAACACTTTTAATAACAAACAATATGTGAATTGCAACACGAACTATGTGGTGTACTGCATTACCTGCTCTATATGCAGCTTGCAATATGTTGGATGCACAACCAACAGCCTTAAAGTAAGAATTTGCAAACATCTTTCCGACATCCCATACACCAGAGTGAGGAATGTTTCAGCAGCTGGTCTACACTTCACGGTTTCTCACCAGGGTGATACCGCAGGTTTCCAGGTTCAGGCACTAGAAAGAGTTAATCTTCCTGCGAGAGGTGGGGACTGCAAGCGAAAGCTCCTAAATAAGGAGTCCAATTGGATCTTTCGCATGGGTTCTCGAGTTCCAGCAGGATTGAATCGTAAACATGATTTAATCCTGCATTACTGATCCTTGCTCATAATATATACTTTTAAATTTTATGTTTTTTGATATATCCAGCTTTTTCTATGTGTATCTTTGCTCTCATCCTTACCTGGCACTTGGATAGTAGGCGGATTCAAATTTGTGTGTCCGTTCCTGCGAATCACAATCACCTGTGAGTGCCAGGAAGTTCAGCTATTTAAGAATGTAGTCATTTAGCAACCAACTTTTCATGAATAAGGATCTGTATTAGAGTATCCGAAATGCGTAGACTTGCTTGCCATGTTGGATTTTTTATTCTGTGTGCTATTGGAATAAAGAACTATGTCTTTTTTGGAAGCTAGACATCCCGTTTTATTTTCATAAAGATATATCTGACCACAAACACGTGGTCTAGAAAACACGGGCAGGGAAGGTACATAACTTTTACTGCCCACTGGGTGATTGCCCAACGGATTGCATGCAGGCCTGCCTCTTCTTCTCCTCCTCCTCCTAATCCATACTTCGGCTCCTCCTCAGCTGTCTCCTCTTTTTCCACTGCTGCCGCCTCTTCCACTGCACCCCCCAAGCTCCCCAGAACCTATTCGACGTGCCAGGTGAGATGTTTCCATGCTGTGCTGCGGCTGTTGTGCCTGGAAGCCAAGAGCCACAACGGTCACAGGCCGATCAGTGGCTAACCCCGCTCAATTTGACAGTTGGTAAAGTGGTGTGCGACAATAGTGCCAATCTGCTGAGCGCGCTGAAACAGGGCAAAATGACACACGTGCCGTGCATGGCACATGTCCTGAACTTGGCCGTGCAGCGATTCGTTGCCAAATACCCTGGGGTCCTGGACGTCTTGCGGCAGGCCAGGAAAATCTCTGGCCATTTTAGAAGATCTTACACGGCCATGGCTCAACTTGCTGACGTTCAACGGCGACACCACCTGCCCGTCAGACGTCTGATTTGTGACTGCCCGACGCGCTAGAACTCCACCTTGTATATGCTTGTTAGGCTTCTCCAGCAGAAACGTGCAGTTAACGACTACCTGTACAAACTCTGTGGCAGGACAGGTTCTGAGAAGCTTGGTTTCTTTTCACTACGCCAGTGGCTACTCATGCGTGACGCATGCAGACTTCTGCGGCCATTTGATGAGATCACCAAACTGGTCAGTCGCAGCCAGGACGCCATCAGTGATATTGTGCCTTACGCCTTCTTTCTGGAGCATGCATTGCCTCGTGTCATTGATCAAGCCGCCGAGGAGCAGGAGCATGATGAAGTTGCAATGCTGGATGGATTCCGAGGGGGGGTTACTCCATCTGAGACAAGTCAACAGGAGTCTGAAAAGGAGGATGGTGACGGGGCGGAGGAGGAGCAAGAAGAGCATGCTTTAAACTTTTCTGGGATCCCTGGTGTTATCCGTGGCTGGGGGGAGGAGACCGAGGACGACATTATCCTGGACGATGAGCAGGAGCCAGGCCAGTCCACCGATTCCAGTTCAGTGCAAATGGGGGCCTTCATACTCCAGTGTTTGAAGAGGGACCCCCGTATAAAAAGCATAAAGGACCTGTACTGTTTGGCAACGTACTTAGACCCCTGGTATAAACACAAAATGGCGGACATGTTACCAGCATCACAGAGGGCTGTCAGAATGCAGCACTTCAAGGCCTTGCTTCGAGAAATGCTGCATTCTGCTTTTGCGGGCGACGGCATTGGAATTTCCACTCACAGAGAAACAGTTGCGGGTACCAATCCAACAGCTCATGCAAGAAGAGGGCGGTTTGAAGATGTGTTGGTCACTTCGGATATGAGATCATTCTTGCAGCCAACCCATCGAGAGCCGCCCTCCAGATCCAGCCTCAGGGAACGCCTAGATTGACAGGTGTCCGACTCCATCGGGTTAACAGCCGATGTGGACGCTCTGAGAAGCGAGGAACCCCTGGACTACTGGGTGTGCAGGCTTGACCTGTGGCCAGAGCTGGCACAATTTGCCATGGAACTCTTGGCTTGCCCCTCGTCCAGTGTCCTGTTCCGAAGGGACGTTCAGCGCAGCGCTCACGACAGTGTGGACTACCTCACATTTCTAAAAATGAATGAGGCATGGATCTTGGAGGAATTCAACACATGTGACTACCATGTTTAATTGAATTTCCTCATGACAGCCCACAAATATCCGCCACGACCCAGAACAAATCATGGTCCCTTTCTTAGGTAAATACAGCGGCATCAGGCCCCATTAACACGTCGGCAATTTCGGTCCGCATTTTGCGTAATGGAATTGCAGACCCATTCATTTCTATGGGGCCGCACAATGTGCTGCCCGGATATGGAATTGCGGACCCGCACTTCCGGGTCCGCAATTCCGTTCCCGAAAAAAATAGAACATGTCCTATTCTTGTCCGCAATTGCGGACAAGAATAGGCATATTCTATCAGTGCCGGCGATGTGCGGTCCGCAAAATGCAGAACGCACATTGACGGTGTCCATGTTTTGCGGATCCGCAAAACACGCTACGGACGTGTGAATGGGGCCTAAAAGGCCTTTTCTGTCTGTTGAATGCCTAATGTTTTGGGCCTCAGAGGAATTCAACATCTGTGACGACCACGTGTTTCAACTATTATCATTAGGGTTTTTCTTTTTCAAGAGGGGGAATTTCATTAGCCATGTTTTTAATCTAATTTTATATTTTTAGTTCTTTTAAACATATGTATTTGACCTATATTTGTACTGGCCTTCAGTAAAATTGATATCCATTGACCGTCTAATAGACCTCCAGTCACATACTTACTTGTTCTTTTATGTACGCTGAATGCATCATTTTTGGGGCCTGTAGTCCACTGTTTATATCAACCAAAAGTGTAATCTAGAGCAACCAAAAATCATATGTACCCTAAAATATAGTCCTGATCAAAAGTTTAAGACCACTTGAAAAAATGGCAAAAAATCATATTTAGCATGGCTGGATCTTAACAAGGTTCCAAGTAGAGCTTCAACATGCAACAAGAAGAAATGAGAGTGAGACAAAACATTTTTTGAGAATTCAATTTAATGAAAACAACAAATAAACTGAAACAGGCTGTTTTTCAGCTGATCAAAAGTTTAGCACCACATGCCTTTAAAAGGCCAAATCTGTGCAAAGATGTGGATTCATTGTCATTTTCTGTCAGGTAGTTACTCATTGTGATGGCAAAGGCAAAAAAACTCTCCCTTTTTGAACGTGGTCGGGTTGTTGAACTGCATAAGCAGGGTCTCTCACAGCACGCCATCGCTGCTGAGGTGGGACGCAGTAAAACAGTCATTTGGAATTTCTTAAATGATCCTGAGGGTTATGGAACAAAAAAGTCAAGTGGAAGACCCCAAAAAATTTCATCAGCACTGAGCCGGAGGATCCAATTGGCTGTCCGTCAAGACACTGGACGATCCTCGACCCAAATTAAGGCCCTTACTGGTGCTGACTGCAGCCCCATAACCATCAGACGACATCTGAGACTGAAGGGCTTCAAAAAGAAAAAACATCTTCAAAGACCTCGTCTCCTTGAACGCCACAGAACTGCTCGTTTGGACTTTGCAAGAGAGCACCAAACATGGGACATTCAAAAGGTGGAAGAAAGTTTTATTCTCTGATGAGAAAAAAATTTAAACTTGATGGTCCTGATGGTTTCCAACATTACTGGCATGACAAGCAGATCCCACCTGAGATGTTTTCTACGCGCCACAGTGGAGGGGGCGCCATGATGGTCTGGGGTGCTTTTTCCTTCAGTGGAACAATGGAGCTTCAGAAAGGGCAGGGGCGTCAAACGGCAGCTGGCTATGTCCAGATGTTGCAGAGAGCATTTCTCATGACTGAGGGCCCTCGTCTGTGTGGTAACGACTGGGTTTTTCAACAGGACAATGCTACAGTACACAATGCCCGCAGGACAAAGGACTTCTTCCAGGAGAATAACATCACTCTTTTGGCCCATCCTGCGTGTTCCCCTGATCTAAATCCAATTGAGAACCTTTAGGGATGGATGGCAAGGAAAGTTCACAAAATGGACAACAGTTCCAGACAGTAGATGGCCTTCGTGCCGCCGTCTTCACCACTTGGAGCAATGTTCCCACTCACCTCATGGAAACGCTTGCATCAAGCATGTCGAAACGAATTTTTGAAGTGATAAACAATAACAGCGGAGCTACTCATTACTGAGTTCATGTTTGGAAGTTGGATTTCTGTTTTGGGGTGGTTTAGTTTTTTTTTGGAGGTGCGGTCCTAAACTTTTGATCAGCTGAAAAACAGCCTGTTTCAGTTTATTCGTTGTTTTCATTAAATTGAATGCTCAAAAAATGTTTTGTCTCACACCCATTTCTTCTTGTTGCATGTTGAAGCTCTACTTGGAACCTTGTTAAGATCCAGCCATGCTAAATATGATTTTTTGCCATTTTTCAAGTGGTCTTAAACTTTTGATCAGGACTGTAGTACCAACAAAACTGCCACCTTATCCCATAGTTTCCAAGATGGGGTCACTTTTTTGGAGTTTCTACTCTAGGGGTGTATCAGGGGGTCTTTAAATGTGACATGGCAGCTTAAAATTATTCAAGTGAAATCTGCTTTCCAAAAACCATATGGTGTTCCTTTCCTTCTGCGCAATGCCATGTGCCCGTACAGCAGTTTACGACCACATCTGGGGTGTTTCTGTAAACTACAGAATCAGGGCAATAAATATTGACTTTTGTTTGGCTGTTAACCCTTGCTTTGTTACTGGAAAAAATAGATTAAAATTGAAAATCCACCCAAAAAGTGAAATTCAGAAACTTCATCTAATTTTCCTTTAATTCTTGTGGAAAACCTAAAGAGTTACGAAAGTTTGTAAAACCAGTTTTAAATACCTTGAGGGGTGGTTTCTATTATGTGAGCCTCACAAAGTGACTTCAGGCCTGAACTAGTCCTTAAAAAGTGGGTTTTGGAAATTTTCTGAAAAATTTCAAGATTTGCTTCTAAACTTCTAAGCCTTCTAACGTCCCAAAAAAAGAAAATGTCATTTACAAAATGATCCTAAATAAACTATTTTAGGAGGTTTTAAAAGCAGATAAATTAAAATTTTGAGAATTATTGAATTTTTCCCAATTTTTGGTAAATTTGGCATTAAAATATTTTTTTTTTTTTACATTTTAAATATTTTGACTCCATTTTACCACTGTCATGAAGTACAATATGTGACGATTTAATCTTAGAATGGCTTGGATAAGTAAAAGCGTTCTAAATTTATCAACACATAAAGTGACATGTCAGATTTGCAAAAAATGGCCTGGTCCTTAAGGTGAAAAATGGCAGGGTCCTTAAGGGGTTAAAATGCATCCCAGCATTCCCCATAAGTCTTTCCTCTTGAGGAAGCATCACGCGAAATGCGAGTTGGAGGGGTGTGCCATCTTCACTCACTAAATAGTATGTAGTTACATATAGCGATATGATTTATCATTGCCCATATCTCCTTAAACTCTGTTGTTATTTTTTTTTTTTACATTGCCCATGCGTTACGATACTAGGGCTCATTAGTACAGAAGCACAGCTTTTTTTTTCCCCTAGTGGTCCTGTTTACACACTTCCAAATCTGAGGTTTTAGGGATAAGGTGCAATATTGGTATTCCAGTATTTTTTGGTCTATAAAGTAAATTTGAGTGTTGAAGATGGTGCTTTTTATTTGATTTGGCAAGTAATTTTATAGATTATCATAATAAATGTTGATGATTTTAAATGGGAACAGAGTTGTACTTAACATCAGTAGTAAAAAGCAGACCTTTAACGTACAGACTCCATTCAAACTGTGTTTCAAAGCTCTCCGCACTGAGAGGTGTGCTATGTATATTTGGAGTCAATCAGATTTCTGGTTTATTATAGAAATGAATGGAATGTTCAGGGGTTCAAATTTTAACTGCCATGGATGATGTCTAACTACCATACTGTCTCACATATACAGCACATTCCCTCTTCGCTCTCACACACACACACACACACACACACACACACACTTTCAGCTCTTTTCAAGCAATAATGTATTTCCTTCAAGAAATGCAAATCTATTTTATCTCTTTGTTCCAAATACATGAGTAACATTTTCAAGTTTGCTTAAAGAATAAGACCACATCTCAGCTTGTTGGAAAAAGTTTTTTGTTTTATTTTTTTCATTTTCCAGCAAATAGTTTTCATTTTTTATATGAAATTTAAATTAATCATTTCATTCATACAATTATACCATTAATATTCAGTAGTTTAAAACCCCAAAATCATTCTATATTTTTAAATTCTTAGGGCTCATATTAGCCAGCTTTTAGTATGCAGTATTGTTTGGAACTGAACGCAGCTTAAAAATACATAGGGTTTATATAGACCTCTGGTAAACATTTCATCAGCTTGCATTCAAGCCTCAAAAAAAAGAAAACCATTTTACTTTTGATCTATCCCTTAGTTGAGTGAAAGACACCTGTTTCAGTAGGGATCAATGAAATGCAAGTAAAAGCTGGAGAATTTAGAGCTCTAACATTATTCACACTAAGATGAATTAAAAACTAAGGGGAGATTTATCAAAAGTGCTGTAAATAAAAACTGGCTTAGTTGCCAACAGCAACAGATTTCACTTTTCTTTTTCCAAAAGAGCTCTGAAAAATGAAAGGTGGAATCTGATTAGTTGCTATGGGAAACTAAGCCAGTTTTCCTTTACACCAGTTTTAATAAATCTCCCGCTAAATCCTTTAGCATCAGATTTTCCAGAAACCTGTGCCTAATATAAATCTGCATTCACCCATACCTGGTTGCATAGAAAGCTGGTAATTTTAAATATACAGTATGTAAATGGAACCTGACTATCTTTAGAATGCCTACCCCACCCCACCACCAACCCCTTTCAGCTACTACAGCAAAAGATGTGAAAGGGAGTTATCCAAACTGTGTTTCCGAAGTCCTAACCACTGTGTCAAGGATAGATGGGACCTTGTTCTAGAGATCAGTGCGGATCACAGAGGTGGGATGGGAATAGCCATATAAATCGTACCGATTACAAACCTCTTTTCTCAAATCAACATTACGCACAGTAAAATTTCAATCAAAGGAGGAAAAAAAATGAGGAAAATCATAGATGTATGAGTCTATGGCAAGCTGTGGCTGAAAGGGATGGTCACATCGATATACATCATTTTATTTCTCTGTTTTTAATTGCAACCCCCCTTCAACAATAGCAATGGAAAGATATCCCTTATTTTTTGCTCTTCAATGGGACACCTTCCCTCTTTAAAGTGTAAGTCCACACCATAGGACAGAAATGCTGAATAATTTGTGGAAAATAAAGTGAGGCTTTAAAAGAAATCTCATCCACATGCTGTATAAAATATCTGCAGCAGATTCCTTTGCCTGCAGTGTGGGTTTTAAATCAGCGGCATGTCATTTTAGCTTACGTAATTTCACTGTGCTTTTCACCAATTCAGAGAGTGAAATCAGCGGCAAAGCCATAGTATTTACACTATGAATTCCACAACCTTTTGCTGACCCGCAGCGGACCCATCCAATGTGGACATAGCCTTAGACCAAAGGGCAGGAAAACCCAGGTCAGTTACGGAAAACAGACAAGAACGCATGCTGTGGGTTTCTCTGTGTTGAAAAACTGGAGTTTGAATTTATCATAAGTCATCGTGCAGCGGCTTTCTCTCCTCTCAAGTTCACAACACATTCATGCTCATGTATGAGCATGGGGGGGGGATATCTGGAGAGCAAGCTATCGAATGAACAAATGTGCAGCCGACAGTTATCTGGTGTGTGTGGCCTCCTTAAGCTCAATATATTTATCTAGAAAATGATGTTACATGATTTCATTATGCCATTCCCTCAGTACATCCATAGTACTGACGTATAGTACTAGAAATAATGCACTCCTGGATGTACACTAGGAATTAAAGGAAATATCTATAGATAGTAGGACACCTCCTGTCAAGAATATGGTAATATATTCTATCCAATGTCCACCTGGGCTACAAGAGCCTACCACCCAAACATACCGTAAAAAGGTGCAAATAGCACAAGTGTAATTCTAGCAGTAAGTGATCTTTAGGACACGCTGATGTCTGCTTGAACACATGGTCCTTTTAGGGCTCGTCTTCGTTATGGTGTCAGAACCTGAGCCCACCGGTGGGATTCTCTTGTTCTCCGACAGGCCACTTTGACCTTGGTTCTGTTATTTAAAAATACTTGCAGGCCCATGCACATCTTCTGACTCATACAATTACTCTACTGTTTTTGTTCTTCCACATAAGCAACGTAAAAACATACAATAAACCAATAATTTTTCTGTAAGGAATTCAAATGACCAAAATACATCTTAAAGGGAATCTGTGACCAGCGACCTTCCCTATCCAACTGTTCGCAGTGACACATAGATGTGGTTCACCTAATTACTACTCTGTATTTCATTTGATGATCCAAGGCCCGTTCTGAAGTTCTGTTGTAACTTTTTCTTAATACGCAAATTAGCCCTTTGGTACAATGAGGGCGTCACCATTGCTCTTGTTTTACCAAAGCTCTGATATGTCAATCAAAGCAGCGAGGGAGGGGCTGGCCACAGAAAGGAGCGGAGCTTGGGTGCAACAAGAGGAACGGTGATACCCTTATTGCACCAATGGCCTAATTTGCATATTAAGAAAAAGTATCATAACTCAGGAATGGAGCCTCAGATCAACAGAAGAAAAACAGTTTTAATCAGGTGAACCACAGCTATGTGTGTATGCTAACAGCTGGATAGTGAGGTTGCTGGTCACACATTCCCTTTAATTGCATTGCTCAAGTGTCTGGCATTGGCTGTATAACTGCATGTTATAGAATACCGTTTCATATGATATGAACATGTGTGACTGAAGAAAACTGAGCGCAGATCTCCTCCTTCTAATATCCTGAAATATTTTCTAAAATTGAACATTACACACAAATCACATACTAATAAATAAACATGTGAACAGCCATGTAGAAATCTGTACCGTTGTGTACAAAGGCACTTTTGAATATGGAGAGTAATGTTAAATGCTGGCAAGGCTTTCTGATCAGACGCAGTCCAACAGTTCATTCAAGTTAACC
Organism: Bufo bufo; assembly: GCF_905171765.1. NCBI lineage: Eukaryota > Metazoa > Chordata > Amphibia > Anura > Bufonidae > Bufo > Bufo bufo. Next base: position 310,804,125 of record NC_053393.1, read on the forward strand.
TGCCTCTGTGAAACACATCTTCCTTGCTTGGAGTTTTTTTTTTTGTAAACTTAAGAAAGTTGGATTCAGCCCCTTGTGCATATTTGTGGTTTTCAGACATTTTCTTCTACCTTTCGAACTTCCAAAGTTGATTTTTATCCAAGGCATTACAAAGTTGCATCTGCACATCTCCACGACCTTCTGATGTGCGATACGAACTAAGACATTTATCTGAATTAGGATGATATATTGTTCCATCCTGTACAGAAACAGAAGAGTAGTTGTGTATAAGTTTATTATTCAGGCACAAATATGTAGTGTTACATAAATGTAAAACTACTATGCACTCCCTATAACTTTTCTCTCGGCATTAAAGGGGTTAACTATCCTCACATAAGCCATCCTCAACAATGGAAAATTTTTTGTATTGCCCTCCCAATTCTAAGAATTAATCAATAAATTATATATTTCAATAGTCAACCCTTTCTGAAAAACAAAAAACAAGAAATCATATAGCTATGCCGGTGTAAGATAAAAGTTATGGCTCCTAAAATATGGATGCAAGATAGCTATCCTAAAAGTCAATGTTAAATAGGCCTTGAGACATGACGTGGAGAATAAATAAGCCAGCACCTCATCTGCAGAGAGCTATTTCGGGGCGATTGCCCCCCACCAGTGCAGAGCAGAGAGTACTGGGTGAGAAGTCTAGGTCAGGATTTAGGGGAAGTCTGTTAAAACGTAAAAAAATACAGTACTTATTTGGTATCACTTTATTCAGACTGTTAACTTATTATTACCACATAGTAATAATCCACCAAAAAGTGGAATTTCTGCCCCATCTTCCAAACTGCAGCACAGCAAAAAGTAAAAAGCATATCAGCTGCTGACTTCCAAACCAGCAGGGGCTTACAGTAGTGCAGTTTTGAAGTTTTAGGTTTAAGCGCTCTGTTTAGAAAAATAATGATACTGCTTCAAAAAGATTATTACTCAGACACAGTTTACTGAAATTTTGCACTCGTCCCATAAAAAAAGCTATTAAAGACAACTTTAAAACATGGATAAAACAATAAAATGTAATGCTATTTAAAGGGGTTGTCTCACTTCAGCAAATAGCATGCATCATGTAGAGAAAGTTAATACAAGGCACTTAATAATGTATTGTTACCGTCCATATTGCCTTCTTTGCTGGCTTAATGTATTTTACACCAGATTATACACTGCTTGTTTCTATATGTAAAAAAAGATTGCGCTGATATTTTATATGTTTTATAGTTGTACTTTCTGCTAGTATTAAATAGTTTTTACCTGACCTTTGGTGCGCACCTACTTCTCTTGCGACTTCATCCTTGAGAGCTTTTAACATCGATGTTGGCTGCTATCCAGGTTTTTGAGCTATCTATGAAAAATTCTACAAGATCTAATACACGCACCTGACAAGTGAAGCTCTGTGAGTATAATCTGTTTGCAGGCAGATCAAGTGCTGTGACATACTACACTATAGTTCTCTTTTTCCAGCAGAGTTCTACTTTTCCAGCAGAGTTCTACTGTGATACGAATAATATTTCTACACGCTTTGACAAATCAGGAATCTTGTGAGTATAACCTATTCACATGGTGCGTCTGATACTTGGAACCTGCTACACCATAGTGCGTTTTTTCCATTACCTACAGGTTTCCATACACACGTTGGATTATAAGGTTGGCAAGTGATCCCACTAGTTGAAGATTTTATAAGTGAACTTTTATACACAAAGAAGATTCCTCTCTTGCAGCGCAATCTTTTTTTACATATTTTCTTCAAGTTATAGACTTTTCCCACATTGTCTTCAGATCTGCAGCGCTTGAGGGGACTAGTATTTCTGAACAGAGACTCTATCTATTTATTTTCTGAACTGCTTGTTTCTATGGTTATGACTAGGGATTATCTGTTTTACCGATATTATCGGCCGATATTCAGGATTTTGACAGTTATCGGTATCGGCATCTATTTTGCCGATATTCCGATAACGCATTGGGAACAAGGATCGTGCTGCTCTCAGCGCTCTCCGTGTTCCCTCAGCAGCACAGGGGAGAAGGAAGCAGTGTCTCCCTCCCCCTGTGCTGCTGCTGCCGCCAATGAGAGGAGAGAGGACAAGAGGAGGGCAGGAGCTGTGGCCACTGCGCCACCAATGATATTAACTTACTCATTCATTCAAATTGAACAGGAGGCGGGAGCTGGCTGCACATAGCCGACTCCCGACCTCTATGAGCGGTAGCTGCGATCCGCGGTAGTTAACCCCTCAGGTGCCGTGGATCTCAGCTACCGCTCATAGAGGTCGGGAGCCGGCTATGTGATTTTGCAGCCAGCTCCCGCCTCCTGTATATGAATAAATGAGAGATTTATGTTCATTGGTGGCGCAGTGCGCCCCCCAAGCCCACCCAGTATTAATCATTGGTGGCGCAGTGCGCCCCCCACCCCCACATTAAAAACATTGGTGGCGCAGTGCGCCCGCCCACTCAAGCCCCCCCAGTTTTAATCATTGGTGGCAGTGGCCACAGGGTCCCCTCTCCCCTCCTCCTCCGATCGGAGCCCCAGCAGTGTAAGCCTTGGGCTCCGATCAGTTACCATGGCAGCCAGGACGCTACTGAAGCCCTGGGTGCCATGGTAAGCTCCATGCTGCTGTGTGCACAAAGCACAGAACAGCAGGGACAGTGTGAGGTCCTATTCACCCTGATAGAGATCTATCAGGGTGAATAGGACAAGGGTTCTAGTCCCTAAGGGGGCTAAAAGTTAGTAAAAAAAAAAAAACACCAAAATATTATTATTTTTTTCTTTTTTTATTTCCATTTCATAAAAACATATACATTCTAAACATATCAACTCAGCAATAGTATATTTCAGTATCAGCAGGAAATAGTTACATATTCAATTTGTCAAAACCGACAGATTTTTCTATGCATAAAGAATTATTTTTAATCCCCATTTACCCAGCCACCACCCTTATGGAGGGGGGATAGGCGGGACTACTTAAAAAAAAAAAAAAAAAAAAAAAAAAAATTATATATATATATATATATATATATATATATATATATATATATATTAATAATAATAATAATAATAATAATAAGTTTTTTAACTATCCAGCCCTAAAGTAACCAGTTTTTCCATACTTCATCAATACTTTTTGCTTTTTTACTATGGCCCTCCATCACCCGTTCTTCTTTAATCAGGTTATCAACTGCTTTTCTCCACTGTCCCGCTGTCGGAGGGTCTACCCCTACCCATTTCTTAAGTATAAGGAGTCTAGCTTGAAATAGCACTTTGCACAGAACCGTTCGTGTATCTCTATTTAAGTTCAGGTGTTCAGTTGCCCCTAATATACAAGTCACAGGATCTTCAGATATTTGGACCTTCAAAATTAAATATACAGTCTCTGCTATTTCTGTCCAATATCTGAACAATCTTGGGCATCTCCAAAAACAATGTATTAAATCAGCATTCTCTCCCCCACATTTTAAGCATTTGTCCGAGGCTCTCACACCCATTTTTTTCAATATCCATGGGGATCGATGCAGCCTATGAACTACAAAAAAACTGTGAAATCTTATGTGAACCCCTATTAGAGACCCCAGAATAACTTCTAAGAGCATCTTTCCATTTCTCTTCCGTAAAAGATTGAAGTTCATTTTCCCATTTTTTTCTGGCGAGTATTGTAATCCGTTTCTTTTTTCCCTCCATCAATATCCTATATCTTTTTGCGGTTATTCCTCCTCTTTAGCCCTCATTAGTAAATTTGTGCAATATATCTGATTTTTCCATTCTATATTTGTCATCCTGCACAACTGTCCGCAACGCATTCCTAAGCTGAAAATATTTATACATATCTTTTTTGGGAATCCCAAACTCTCTAACCATTGTATTAAAATCTTTCAGTTTACCCTGTTCGAATATCTGGCCAAGGTATTTCATCCCTTTTTTCCCCCAGTCTATATAGATCTTAATCGTTTGCAATTCCTTGAGATTTATGTTTTTCCAGATAGGTGTATAGTGCAAAAACCCTTTAATCTCTAGTATTTTTTTAATCTCCACCCATATGTATTCCAGTGAATTTAGTATTCTATTTCCTGTATTCTTTTTCCCCAGTGTACCGGATTCCAACACCTCTAAGTAGTTCCATTTCTCTTTCCACCCCAATCTATTTATTACCTGCCTACCCACTAAACCATTTAAACTACCTTTTATATGACCATATTGTGTTATTAAATAATAAAAAAAACAATTCGGAACAGCTAATCCACCCTCTCTCACTGGGATCTGAAGCACTTCTTTCTTTATCCTAGGGATAGCACCTTTCAAAAGAAAATCCCCCATTAAGCTATCAAGTAACTTAAAAATATTCTGCGGTAGCCTCAATGGGGCATTTTGGAGGACGTAGAGTATTTTGGGGAGAAAAATCATTTTTATTAGATTTACCCGACCCTGTATTGACATTGATAATCTTCGCCAAATGTGTATTTTAGTCCTAAATTCTTTTAGTAAGGGGAGTACATTTAATTTTTCATATTCTGCTATATTTCCAGAGATTTGTATACCTAGATATTTGAAATTCTCGTGTTTTTCAAGCACATGCACCCTTAAATCTCCCTGTGGTTGTACATCACCTAACATCAACATATGTGATTTCCCCCATTTAATATTTAATCCAGAAAAAAAAAAAAACGTATCTATTATATCTATAACTCTATTAAACTGATCCCCGGTATTGTGCATAAATAATAAAATATTGTCCGCATACATTAACAATTTTTCTTCTCCTCCCTCATATTGAAAGCCATTAATCTCCCTATCGTTTCTTATTATACATGCCAGGGGCTCAATCGCAATAGCGAATAGTAGTGGGGAGAGAGGGCATCCCTGCCTAGTGCCCCGATAAAGGGCAAGGGGCAGGGACAAGCTCCCGTCCACCATCACTCTAGCCCTAGGATTATAATATATTAGCTGGATCCATCTTATAAATCCCTCCCCTATACCAACCCTTTTTAATACTGCCCACAAGTACTCCCATTCAATACAGTCAAATGCCTTTTGGGCGTCCAGTGAAAGTACCGCTTTCTCCCCCACTTCTAATCTATTAGCTTCGATATTTAGGAACAACCTTCTTATATTTGAATATATCGTTCTACCGGGTATGAAGCCTGTCTGGTCTTCATTTATTACACCCCTAATCACCTTCGATAGCCTATCGGCCAGGAACTTTGCCAAAATTTTAACGTCCGTGTTTAGAAGAGATATTGGCCTATATGATCCAGGGTCTAGTTGTTCTTTACCCTTTTTTGGGATTAGTGTAATAATTGCCTCTTTCATGGAGTCTGGTAGATCACCTATTTTTTTGGCCTCATTCAGTGTTGTTTTTAATTCTGGTACTAACACCTGAGAGAAAGTTTTATATATTTCAAAAGGGAGCCCATCACATCCTGGTGCTTTATCAGATTTTACCTTCCCCAAAACCTCATTTATTTCCACCATCGATATTTATTTTTCTAAATATTCTTTTTGGGCCTGAGATAACTCTCTAAGAGATATCTGGTCTAGGTATAGGTCCAGATCTTGTTTTGAGTATTGTACCCTAGATTTATATAGTTCCTGGAAATATTCCAGAAACACTTCTTTAATTCCTTCCGGTGTACTAATTATTTCACCCGTTTTATCTTTAATCGCCCCTATCCAGGATTTCCCTCTTTGATTTCTTACTATACTTGCCAAAATTTTACCAACCTTTTCTCCCTCTGAGGCTAAGCGGATCCCTTGAAAAAGTAATTATTTCCTACTTCTATCCATTTGATATGCCTTTAACTTTTCCAGTTCTTCCTCCCATATTTTCCTATTATAATCCGTAGGGTGTGAATACATGTTATTCTTGCTTTTTGTACTTTTTTTTCCCAGTGCATTACCTATTTCTCTAGTGCTTTTTTTTCCAATAATTCACCTTTTTAAAGAGCAATCCTCTCAAGTACGCCTTAGCAGTATCCCAAACAATTAGCCTACTAGCAGAATCATTATTCTCCAGAAATTTTTTTTTAGTTCTTCCATTATACTCTCTTTATCTGGGATCATCGTTAACCAGTGGAAGTTGAACTTAAATGGTGGCAAAACATTCTTTTTAATCAGATCTAATTCCATTACCACTGCACTGTGGTCTGATAAAGCCATGGGCAAGTACTTTATCTTAATCCTATTTTGGGACATTAAGTTTTTATTTCCCAGGACCATATCTATTCTTGACCGGGTTTGATGTGTTTTGGAATAGCAGGAATACATGGTTTCATCCGGGTTCTGGAAACGCCAAACATCAACCCAATTGAATTCTTGGGCTAGTTTAAAAAAATCTACTTTTGGTGCTCCTCCCCCTCTGCTAGGCATTCTATCCCTGAGTGGATCCATCACCGCGTTGTAGTCTCCTATCGCAATCATTTTAGATTCCTGTCTATTCAGCATAAATCTATACAATTGATACAAGACATCTGGCTTATATGGTGGTGGAATATATATATTTGCAATAACCATTTTAACCCCTTCTATATTACAATATAGAAAGAGGTACCTACCATAGTCATCATCCTCATATGCCAAACACTCAAATATAATCTTATTGTGTATCAAAATTGAGACCCCTCTAGAATAGGTAGTGTATACTGAGTGGTACCCTTCCACTATCCATCTCTTCCAACCACCTTAAAGATTCCTCATCCAAATGTGTCTCTTGGAGGCAGATGATGGCTGGCAAGAACCTCTTCATCCACTCAAGGATAGCATATCTCTTTACTCTCTCACGTAAACCTCTCACATTCAATGAAAGGATCCTAACCATCTAGCAGAGGTGGAGGAGCAAAAAAAAAAAAAACACGTCCCCCTCTCCCTCCTCCCATAAATACCCCCCCACCCTAGATAGCAACTCCATATCTTAGCATAATGACTCCTTTCCCCTCCGCCTCCCCCAACCTCAAAGGCCCTCCCCATCCGCCTACTCGCTAACCTCCTCCAGAGTCTGAAAAAAAGACAGTCCTACCTTTATATTCTACCCTTAGTTTTGCCGGGAAAAGTAGGCTATACTTTAGACCTGCCTCCCTCAATCTCTTTTTAACAGCAATATACTCTTTCCTATGGGCATTAGAATAGGCCGAATAATCTAACTTAGATTATTCGGCCTAACACCAAAATATTAAGTATAAATAAAAAAGAAAGATTTACAAAAAAAAATAATAATACACATTAACAATAAAAATATTCATTTTCAGCAGATTTGTGTAGGATTTAAAAAAAAAAAAAAAAAAAAAAAAAAAAAGAAATTTCACAGAATATCGGTATAAATTATCAGCTATTGGCCTGAAAGTTCACAAATTATCGTTATCGGCCCTAAAAAAATCTATATCGGTCGATCCCTAGTTACGACCACCCTGCAATCCAGCAGGGGTGGTCGTGTTTGCACGCTGTAGGAAAAATCTCCGGTCTATGCTTACTCCCATGGTCCCAGCCACCCGAGTGGCTGGCCCCTTTTCCATTTGTGTGCAAGCACGGCCACTGCTGCAAGATTGCAGGGTGGTCATAACCATAGAAATAAAAAATGTACAACACAATGGAAAAATAAATCAAGCCAGCAAAGGAAGCAATATGGATAATAATACATTAGAAAGTATCTTGTATTAACTTTCTCTGCAAATGCCACTTGCTGAAGTGAGACAACCCCTTTAACAAGAACTGGCTTAAAACCCAACAGCTACTCACATTAACAGTAACACAACAGATAAATAGTATGTATACAAAATTATTTATTTCAGTACTTACAAGTCGAAACTCCCAAATAATGTTTTGAGGGACTGGACTACCATCTTTAGGGCAATGTCTCATCCCTATGTATGTCTGGTGTTCTGGGACTTCTGCACACAGTTCAGTGACGGAATTAAAACGAATCTCACGTTTTGTTGTGTATTCAAAAAACTGAAACAAAGTGTACAAATAGTTATGAAGACTGCTGCACTATATAAAAGAAAATGATATCTAATAGTCATTTAAATATTGAGGGGGTAATATTTCTGAGGCTGTGAAGTACGACTATCCAACCAACATCCGCAGATTACAAGCAACCCCTCTACAATGTATTTATGTCAATCATTTACAATGAAATACATTCCTATGCACATCACGAAATAGCACCCCCTAAATACAAAAATCTTTGTAAGTCTATACATCTGCAACTTCAAAGCCTTTTTCTAACAAATGAGATCATTTTATAGTCCTCCGAAAAAGTGGTGCCATTCTTTTCAATGCAAATACATTTGAAAACTGTTGCAATTGCTTTGATAAATCTAGCCTATTCTGCAAAAGAGTAAATTGCAAAAGAAATCCAAGTACTTGAATTAGATGGGTAAATAGAGTTCTTTCATGTAAGGCTGCATAACGCTTCATATGCGAGTTAAACACACATACACACGTGAAAGGCTTCACTATACATTTCTATTAGCATAAAGATGACAATACACCAGTCTACAAATGTTTGCAGGTTAGAAAACAAACATTACAGTGCGATACCTAATGCAAATCTACCTGATTGCCACCTTGTCCATGACACCCAAATAGTGAGAGATGAGCTCCAGTAGGGTTGTGATCTGGTGCATTATAATCTAAGCACTCAGATGTTATGCCCAAGCTGCGGACCTGAAAAATATATTAAATATAATTCAATAAAATTTTATATTATGTTATTACACTTTACAATAACAAGTGAACGTGGGTAGCAGTGCTGGGATGGCATGGGACTGAACAATTTATCAACTTTCCTGCTCTCAGCAAAAGTTTTTTAATTTCAAGAAACCCCTTTACATAGCAAAATGAATGTAACTTTCACAACCAGTGCCAGTCAGACAAATAAAATCATAGGATGTATTAAAAAATGCATCAAGCGCACATGCCGAGTACAGTAATACAGTAGTTTTGCCTCTATTAAAATCACTGGCTATACTGGCATAAAATGTGCAACGTTTTGTGGAGAATTTAAAATCTTGTGATTGATGTCCAGCACAAGCCAAAGCAAGGGTAAAACTGGAATATCCTAAATCATATTAAAATACAGATGCACACCCTAAAAATAAGCTTTTTAGGGTGTATGTCTGTATTTTAACATGACTCCATAAATTATAGTTTTAACCTTACCTTTGTTTCTGCTGGGCACCAATCGAATGATTTTGAATTCTTCCCACAAGCTGAAATGCTGCTAACAGCTTATGAGAGATCTAATTACAATGTACATTCTTTTACAAAAACAAACGCACCAAGGAGTTGCTGGAATCAAATGAAAATGTGTGAATGTAATGATGATATATGTGATTACAATATTAGAGCGAAAGTTTATTGGGGGAAAATGTACAATTGAAAGGAGGCTCTAGAACCCTGTTGGGCCACCTCCAGCCTGGAGTCAAGATGAGATACGGTTGTCCATAGAGGCATACAGGTTCTGCATGGCATTCTGGGGCATATTTGCCCACCGATGTTGTAGATGGGCCTGTAGATCCTGCACACTTCTAGACTGCTCTAGTTGGCATCCCAGCTTTCATTGGAGATGAATCTGGAGACTGGGCAGGACAAAGAAGTGTTGCAGTTAGGCGGAGACATTCCTGAGAAACCCTTGCTGTGTGTGGAGCAGTGTGTCACTTCACAGCAAAGGTAGGATTGAAGCTCTGACCACCAGGCCTCTCTATTTGAACCCGACCATCGTGGGATCCCATACAGAACTGGATTCTTCACTAAAGTCAAGTCCTCAGCAGTCCAGGTTTCCCATTCACGACACCACTGCAAATGAAGGTGAAAGTGGCTGGCTGTCAACATCAGGGCATATGATGGCACCTTGACACCAAATGTCCTTTGCCAAATGCCTGGAAATGGTATGGGAAGAGATAGGGGTGTGTAATGAAGACGCCAATTGTGTCTAGATGGTGGATAAAAAAAAACTGTGGGAGCTGTTCATAACTGTCTACGGATTAAATGATCCCCTCTGGTGGTGGTCTGCCTGGGCCATCCAGAACCTGTTCACAGTGTGTGCGTGTTCTCATGTAACCACTGCTCCCAACACCTCCTAACAGCAAGGTCAGAAGGCTGAGATAGTGGGCAATCCGTCAAAATGACCACCCTGCTTCACTCTATTCACTGATGCACCCCCTTTCAAAGTCTGTCAAATGGGAAATGTCTAGTAGCCAACAATCTCTCAAAAGAGGTACACTAATCAAAAGTAAGTTATGAGAACTTTTTTATAAGGCAGAGGGAGAAACATTTTATACCCTCTTGAGGCAAGGTCAGTGTCTTTACATCTGTAATAAGAATCTGCCTGACATAACTGCATGCAGAATTTTACAGAAATTTGACATTTGTGGCTGGGTGAATTTTTGTCATTGAGTTTATATGAAGGGACAGTACAAAGGCCTTTGTAACAATCTTTTTATACACCGACCCTTACAAAGGCGCAATGCTGTACATCTAGAGGAAATAAGGTTTCAAAACTAAAAAGTGGTTTTATGGAACGCAAAGCCACCTTAAAGGGTTTCTACCACCACATTTTGACCTAATTAGCTGTCAGACACTAGCGATCTGCTAGTGTCTGCTGTACCTAACCATGCTATTGTAATTCCTTTCTCTGCAGCGGTTACCCTAAAAAACGTAGTTTTATTGGTATGCAAATGAGCCTCTAGGTGCTATGGGGGCGTCTTTTCAGCACCTAGAGGATCCGTCCACTCACCATTTCTGCCGCCCAGCGCGCTCCAGCCCGCCCCTCTCCTCTAGATTGACAGCCTACTCGCGCCTGCGCCATGTGCTTCTGTATTCGGCGCAGGCGCAGTGACTGTTGGACTGCTCCCTGCGCCGTAATCGGCGCAGGCGCAGTGAAGATGCCGGTGCAGGGAGACAGTCACTGCGCCTGCGCCAAATACAGAAGCACATGGCGCAGGCGCGAGTAGGCTGTCAATCTAGAGGAGAGGGGCGGGCTGGAGCAAGCTGGGCGGCAGAAATGGTGAGTGGACGGAGCCTCTAGGTGCTGAAAAGACGCCCCCATAGCACCTAGAGGCTCATTTGCATACCAATAAAACTACGTTTTTTAGGGTAAGCGCTGCAGAGAAACGAATTACAATAGCATGGTTAGGTACAGCAGACACTAGCAGATCGCTAGTGTCTGACAGCTAATTAGGTCAAAATGTGGTGGTAGAAACCCTTTAACATGTATGGCGGAAGTCCGGTCTTTAAAAATTATGCCCGCTCGCAAGTGCATTTGCTCCTTAGCTCCACACGTTCCTTCTTGGCGCAGTCCTGGCTTTTACCTGCCAGGCCGCAAACTGAAGCTCTGTCTCCCATTAAAAACAAAATTCTGCTGTGTCTCTCTGCCCCTAAGAGCAGAGAGAAGTTCAAGTGGTCCTAGATCCCTTCCTTGAAAGATAGTAAAACAAGTTATTAGTACTAGGGATCGACCGATATTGATTTTTTTGTGCCGATACCGATAATCTGTGAACTTTAAGGCCGATAGCCGATAATTTATACCGATATTTTATATCTCATAATATATATTATATCAGTTGGTAGTCACTGAGGTGGTGGAAATTTGCATTTGGCACTAGTATATTATAAATTATAAATTAATAAAGCCCTTAGTTGGTAGTCAATTTATATTTTACATTTATAATATACTAGTGCCAAATGTACGGGGTCAGAACAGTGCAGCGCGGGCCCCATCAAAGAACACCAGGGAGATTGAGTATCGGAAGCGCTTGCTGTGCTTCTTCTACGCTCCCGGCAACCGATGCATACTAGTGCGCACTTCCATAATGGAAACGCTTACTAGTATTCGCTTTATACACATTATCGGTATATCGGCAAGGTTAGATGCCGATAATGTACAAAATCCTGAATATCGGCCGATAATATCGGTACTTCCGATAATTGGTTGATCCCTAATTAGTACTACATTTTTTGGTATAGGTAACTGATCTAGTAAGGATTTTTCTCATAAGAGGCATCTGGCATCTCGCTTTATGAGGGGTTTTGTCTTCTAGAACAAAACTGTAGGATTATATTTTGGACTTGGTGTCTTTTTCAATGATTAGAGCTCAAATAGTCATAGTTATTATATAAATAAGTGTAACGAATACATATGCTCCACTACTGGTCACATTCCCAGTATATTGCCACAATATCTTACACATACATCTGTTTTCTGTCATTTTCTCAATCAATACAAACAAAATGGGAGAAATTTGGACCCTCTAATACCACCATTTCTGCGTACGCTACAGACCACCAGGACTTGCACCTCTCTCTTATCTGCTGGCTGAGAACAGATTGCCCCGTGCCTGCTAAAGAAATCCCTGGAGCTACACTGTTCCACTCCACCCTAATTGGAGCAACCCAGGACTTAAGCACAAGGGACGCTGAAACAGCAGAGACCAGAGGAAAGCCTTTTTTGCGCTTTGGAGGTAAGGGAATAGTACAGCTCATAAAGAGGTGGGACGCCACCAGAGAGCTGGAATCCCGAATTATTCAAGTTAATCTGTGAAATTGATAGTGTTTCTATAACGGAATATTGACTTTGTGCGCTGACCAAATATATAGTGTTGGATCGATACAACACTTGTAACTCACAGCCAATAATCGAATTGAAACCACGTCCTGCTATCTGGGAAAATTATACAAATGCATTCCAACATGTTTAATGGCGACTACTAATGCCGAATATTTGGTGACCATCCAATTGAGATTCTGGTTTGAATGACTATTCTATCTGTTAACCAGAGTATATTGTGAATTGCGGTTATTGAATTTTTGTGGTTATTGAATATATGGTGATGGTCTGATCGACACCCAGCCTGAATGATCACCTTTATTTGATGACCTGATTACATTTGCTGCTAGGCACATAGGTTCAACGAATACCCTATTCCTCAGCTTTTAACATAATAATCGTCATTTTAGTGACGTTTTAATGGTTTTATTGTGTATTTCTACTACAATTTACGTATCTTGTATGTTGATTTTAGATGCATGATGTTTAGTAATTTGTGACCTGCAGAATATTTGATTATAATAAAATCAAATGTTTGAGCAGTCTTCCTGATATATGAGTGCCATATCTTTCTTGACTATCTTTTTGTACAAACAAAAGTTGCTTTTTTAAAAAAAAGTTATAAAAACAACAACATAAAAATATAATTGCCGACATAAATTCTATGAATGGCATATATCAGAGCATCATAATCAGTATACTTGCCGCTCCATGCCAACCAGGACGATCTTCTGGGACATGTAGATCTGGAAAAACATTTCTCAAGTACCAATCAAAATTCTTGCACTGTAGTCGTTCTCTAATTATTTTCCGATCAGAAATATCTCCATATTTTTCCTAGTATAAAATATTAAACTGTAATTAAAAGATCCTGTAAATTCATTTCATCTAGCATGCCATCATTATTATTTTTTACTATTTATTAATACACTATGAATAGGAGTTTCTTTATGGGTCAGGATCAGATATGCTTGCATGATAACAGAATAGTATGATATGACTGAGCTTTTTGGCACCTACAGCATTTAAGAGGTTGCCCGAGTTACATAAAAACATTTTGTTTCTACACATACCTAGAACTGCTCTGGCCCCTTTGTTTACATGCAGTTTCAGTGCTGTGGGGGCATCTAACAACATTCTGTGAAGTTATTCTTGTGGGTGTCAGCCAAGATTGGCTTCCCCCTCCCCTGGCTTGGTTCTCTTTGCTGACAGATCTATCTTCTCATGCTACAGCTCTTCCCAGACATTCTTTCTTCTGGTTGCTCTCCTTGCCATCTAAATCTAGCTGTTTCTTCCATTTCACCTGTTCCAGTCCAGTAAACCAACCTCCATCCTGTTATCTTTCACTGTGACTGTAATTCCTCTTCTGCTTATTGGGTTATAAAAGCGAATGCTAAGCCATTCTGCCTCCTGTAACATGCAGGGGGGTTGTTAACACCCCTCTGTACCCTTACTGCAGACTACTAGCAATTCATTCATAACTTCTAGTAGAAATAACACAGGAAAGGCACAATATAGAGCCATAAGAATAGATGCTCTATAAGTGTTATTACAAGGCGAATACGTGAAGCTATTAAAACAAGCATGTCAGGAGTGGCGACAGGTCCTCTTTAATAAGGTGGCAGCCCACTACCAACTTTCTCATGGTAGCAGGGCTTTAGAGCTTCCTTTTAGCATTTTTATTTTATCATATGCAATGAATAGGGCATTTCAATGAAGTATTATCTCAATGTACATCCAATAAAAATATTCTTTGTTTTCTTATGTACATTTTCCTGCTGTTTATTCTTCTGGTCTAACTTCTCCTGCATTCTAACATGCTGAGTAGCTTACCTGTTTCTTTCCCTCCCCTCAGAGCTGGAGAAGTGATTTCACAGTGAAGCAGGCCATACAACTCACTCATTCACATACTACTTACTAGACAGTAGAGATGGAAATTGTGGGGCATTACATACCATATGCATCTTTGGGGCTATATGTGCAGGACTATTTTCTATGCAGGGGAGGAAGGAGTTAACAAGAGCTAATGCATCTTTAGAGATGCATGTGCTTAATGTGCTGTTGCCCACCCAGAGAAAGTAAAGAAAGTCTCCAGATAAATGAGTAAAAAACTTTCAAAAAGTTTTAAATCTGTGGGATAATCCCTTTATTGATTCTGTGTACTTCTGGCTAAATGTTTCCTGTAGTATATGACAATCCTTATGATGGGCGTTTTAAATTCCTGTGTTTTTACATAAAGTGTAGTAATATTTAATCAATCACTAGGGTATTTGACCACTGAGCCACCCTACCATTACATGGCACAGGTTTATAATACTTTCAAATGCTCACATTTTAACATAAACTTAATATTTGTTTTATATATGTGATGTCCTCTATACCTTTCTAGCCGGTGGGTTTCTGTTGTAGAAATGTTCCTTATAATCATCCATCCACACTTCAGCAGCACGAGCAGTATTCTGCAGGAAATTTGGTCTAGCATAAGGGGCCTTCTTGGGAAAAACATGCCCAACATGAGAACAAGGGTGGATCTCAAGAGTCCCACCACACTGCCAAACCTGTAAATGTTAAAGAATATGTGAAATTAATATAAATAAGGCCATACAGTGACATACTCAAACAGAATCCCCGGCACACCCTGTCTTTGCTGTTAATCATCTTTATTTCAGTTTACAGCATACATTAGGACATGATTTAGCCCATTCCAGCCTTCCTTAACTATATATATATATAGCAACTGAGGAAGGCTGGGATGGACTGAAATGCGTCCCTACGTAGCCTCTCTAGGACCAGAGTGCTGGCTTCTTACCATTTCCTGTATACAATGGCATACATTGACACCGTTTAAAAATGTATATATTTGCTTTGTCAGTGGCCTCATGTATATAAAAAAAATGCAGCATGCAACTCTTCTGTACATAGTGACATAGATTAAAAAAAACACGGCTTCTTCAAATTTAACCCTTAGGGTATGTTTACAAAAGGCAGATACGCTGTGAAGGGTATTACATTTTAGCGATTGCGCAACAATCAGCCCGTGTGGTTGTACCCTTCCAGTACACCTACCCAAGGAATGCTAAATGCACACTCTCGCCATCCACTGGCTGTATAGGACCCTGTGGATATGTATACTATATGCACAAGGAGTGCCTTCCAATACATACAATGAATGTACAATCTAATCTATAAAAGTGTCCTGACATATGTATCAACTAATTAAAAAAATCTAATGAAAAGAACTGTACTCTTTCAATCAGGCTGGGTTCACATCACGTTTTGAGTCTTACATCAGAAGTGTACGTCTGGAGGACTTAAAATGCATATGGCTCAAACGTATACCACTTTATAGGCATACAATGGGAAACGTCCCCACACAGTCCCTCACTACTTTCCCTTCCCACTAAATTATTTTGCACAATTTAACCTATTGCAGAGCCTCCAGCTGTACTGCTTATGGTAGAAGGGTTTAAACTGTCACAGAAGCTCTCTGAGGCATCAGTTAATTGGAGGCTGGTGAGGGATGCCATACAGAGGTATCCTTCACCCATAAGCCATTATGGCCACCATTAAACAGATTTCTTATACAGGACCCTGCAGGATGGGATAGTGAGGTCTACTACACTATTCCATCCTGCTTTTTTGCATTATACTGAAGTATAGCAGCTGGAAGGGGTCAAAAAGATACTCTTTTGACCTCTGTCTGACTAATGGAGCCCTATGGAAATGTTTAATGTGTATGTCTGGAGGTTCCCGATGTACATGCTAAATGTGAGGGGAAAACGTGATGTGAACCCAGCCTTAAACGGACTTGTGCTCACAGTATAAAGCAGGATAAAAAATGGCCTTCATCCCTAATGATCACTAAAGGGTGGGGTGAATCCCTAACGGGTGGGGTGAAAAACAATGAAGGCAGTTACCACTGTGAGACAATAATTGCTCAGTCTGCATTGTCACATTTTGATGCAAACCACTTAGAAAACACCTGCCGTATCCTGTTTTACTGGACCAACCTGTTAACATAATGCAGACTACTGTGTTAAACAAGCCTTTGTAGCGAACTTATAGAGATAAACCTGATCGGAAATTTGATACTCCTTCTATGTAGTCTTCAGATCGTAGTATGTCTTAAAATGTATCACAACTCATTTTCTTAGCTGCCTGTGCTAAATGAGAAAGGTTATCAAACAGGAAAGGATACTACGTTCCACAAGTCCGTTCCACTTATCTGTTGGTATTCAGTGTTTGCACAGGCCAACAGAAGAGAATATGAGGACTACATATAAAATGTTCCTAAACCTAATAGGTATACACTGATACATACTCTGAATGAAAGCTCCAAGTTTTCACCACCCCAGACTTCCATGCCCATGTCGTAAGTTCCAAGGTATTCAAAGTATTTCTTGCTTACAGCAAACAGTCCACCGGCCATAGTTGGAGACCTGAAAACATAAAAGTAAGTAAACATCCAGAGAAGGAATATAAATAACATACTCCAATCATAAATGTAAAACTATACTGTCAGTCCTCAAACATTCCCACTAAAAGCAGAACAATGTTATACCGTACAGTAATGCTAAACCCATTCTATCTGCAGTCAGCGTCTGCTGTCTACGCCACATCCAAAGTTTAGGTTTAGTTACAGTTTAACTAAACAGGCAGAGCTTCTAATAACTGAACCACTTCACCAGTTCAATGGTGTCCTGGTCTTGAAATCTGAATTGTACATGGCTTTGTCGTCAATCCTGCATAGGTTTATAATCCATGTTATTTGAGCACCTTGTTGTATTTCTTCAAGTTAAGAAAAAAAAGAAAAAAACAGGCAGTGGAGGTTGTGAAATTTATTTTCACATCTTCTGACTGACATGCTAGAAATGCCATACATGGGGGATCTAAAGCCCATGAGCTCCACTAATTGCTAAAGCAAATGGGCAACAGTTCTCCTCCAATTAATGTTTTTCAAATTGCTGAGTCTCTCATTGAAACTTACCATTTAGTTCAATGAGTCTATAAATGTACTCTACACAAAATTAAATTTACAAATGGCTGTAAAAAATAAAATACAAAATGAATGGCATGTGGCCAAAGAGCAAAAAAAAAAGCCCAAAGCATCTTTAAATCCTATATATAAATGCTAAAAACCAATGTCAGAGCAGGTACAGTAGGCCCCCTCAACAATGCTAATAGGGAGATGATCACTGGGGATCAAGAAAAGGCATAGCTCTGTATACACAAAAGAAAAGAACTGATGTAGATGTGCCAGGGGTGTTACTACAACATGTAATATACTAAACTGGCTGCATGTAGATATGGTGAATGAATCTTCACAGGCAGGGCGCCATAGGTACGTACTGCTGTGGTAGCCTTGAGCCTAAGAATCGAGGCTTCCAAAGTGAATTAACGGTTCCCTTGATCTCGCCACAGGAGAGCCATTCATGCCTTGGGAACACAGCAATCCTGGGGTTTTACTGCTCAGATACATGATCAAAATTGACCATGGCAGGGGTTAAATGTCAGCGATCTGCGTGATCGCCAATTAGAAATTGCCTCCAGGTGTCTAATTGGCGATCACGCAGATCGCTGACATTTAACCCCTGCCATGGTCAATTTTGATCATGTATCTGAGCAGTAAAACCCCAGGATTGCTGTGTTCCCAAGGCATGAATGGCTCTCCTGTGGCGAGATCAAGGGAACCGTTAATTCACTTTGGAAGCCTCGATTCTTAGGCTCAAGGCTACCACAGCAGTACGTACCTATGGCGCCCTGCCTGTGAAGATTCATTCACCATATCTACATGCAGCCAGTTTAGTATAAAACAGTGTAAAACAGCAGGCTCCCAGCAGCAATGGCGCCTGCTCATATTTTGGAAGTACAGTTATGAACATTTGCAGGAATGGGTTTAAAGAACTCAGTTGAGCTATTTTTAGAGAGTCTCTAGTGAATGGTACAGAGCCATGCCACTGGCGCAAGCTCAATGTGGTGCCCATTTTCAAAAACTGCTCTAGGTCTTTCCGAGGAAACTGTAAACCAGTTAGCTTAACTTTCATTGTGAGAAAAATGTTTGATGGACTCTTATGGCATTATATACAGGAGTACATGACCATAAATAATATCGTAAGTGACAACCAGCATGGGTTTACCAAGGACAGAAGTTGTCAGACTAACCAGACTTGTTTTTATGAAGAGGGGAGTAGAGGACTGGACAGAGGGGCAGCTGTGGATATAGGGGGGGGATTTATCAAACTGGTGTAAAGTAGAAATGGCTTAGTTGACCATAGCAACCAGATTTCACCTTTCATTTTTCACAGCTCCTTTAAAAAATAAAAGGTGGAATCAGATTGGTTGCTATGGGCAACTTAGCCAGTTCTACTTTACACCAGTTTGATAAATGACCCCCATAGAGTTCTTGGACTTTGAAAAAGCATTTGTCACTGTCCCTCATAGATGTTTAATAGGTAAAACAAGGTCTATAGACCTATAAAGTATAGCTTGTGATTGGATTGAAAACTGCCTGAAGGTCCACTTCCAGAGAGTTGCGGTCAATGATTCCTATTCAGAATGGTCCCTGGTTAGGAGTGGTGTAACCCCAAGGTTTACTGCTGGGTCCACCATTATAAAACTTATTTCTTAATGATCTAAAGCAGGGGGTCAATATCCTCCAGCACTTAGTTGTGGAACTGCAACTCCCAGCATGCTCCATTCCCTTCTGCTCCCCACAGCTGGAGTTCCAAAGGTCGCTGACCCCTGATATAGAGGAGGGGATTAATAGCACTGTTTCTATTTTTGCAGATGACACTAAGCTGTGTAGTACTGACTAGTCTATGGAAGATGTCCATAAAATACAAGCCGATTTGAACACTCTGAGTGATTGGGCATCAACTTGGCAAATGAGGTTCAATGTGGACAAATGTAAAGTTATGCATCTCAGTAGTAAAAATCTCTGTGCTTCATATGTGCTAGGGCAGGCATGCTCAAACTGCAGCCCTCCAGCTGTTGCAAAACTACAACTCCCATCATTCCCGGACAGCCTACAGCTATCAGCCTACAGAAGGGCATGGTGGGAGTTGTAGTTTTACAACAGCTGGAGGGCCGCAGGTTGAGCATCCCTATGTAGGGGATGTAACACTAGGAGAGTCACTTATAGAGAAGGATTTGGGTTTCCTTGTAGATGGTAGATTAAATAACAGCATACAATGTCAATCAGCTGCTTCTAAGGCCACCAGGATATTGTCATGCATTAAATGAGACTCATGGGCAGGAATGCAATAATATTACTTTATAAAGCTTTGGCACGGCCTCATCTGGAATATTCAGTTTGTGCATCAAAAATTCTTCATTGATAGATTTTTATGGCGGATCCACTATATGTTCGAAAAGTACTTTTGTTGGGTATCTGACCCCTGTGTGAGTGTTCAGCTGTTTCTGTATACGCCATCGACTTTAACCTCCTAACAGTCACATTAACCCCTTAAGGACACGGCCATATTTCACCTTTCATATGTCACCATTTTTTGAAAATCTGACCAGTGTCACTTTATGTGTGAATAACTTTAAAACGCTTTGACTTATCCAGGCCATTCTGAGACTGTTTTTTCGTCACATATTGTACTTCTTGACACTTGTAAAAAGGAGTAAAAAAATTTTAATATTTTTTAATATTAAATTTACCCAAAATTTTGAAAAAATTGAAAATTTTCAAGTTTTAATTTCTCTACTTCTATAATACATAGTAATACCTCAAAAAATAGTTATTACTTGGCATTCCCAAAATGATCCAAACAGGAAATAGACATATGGGGAATGTAATTATTTTTTTTGGGGATGTTACAAGGCTTAGAAGTTTAGAAGCAAATCTTGAAATTTTTTAGAAATTTTCTAAAACCCACTTTTTAAGGACCAGTTCAGGTCTGAAGTCACTTTGTGAGGCTTACATAATAGAAACCACCCAAAAATTCTAGAAACTACACCCCTCAAGGTATTCAAAACTGATTTTACAAACGTCGTTAACCCTTTAGGTGTTCCACAAGAGTTCATGGCAAATTGAGATAAAATTTCAGAATTTTGATTTTTTTAGGGAAATTTTCCATTTTAAATCAATTTTTTCCAGTAACAAAGCAAGGGTTAACAGCCAAACAAAACACAATTTTGCGGAACTGGTTTATTTACACCATGTCTCATTTGAAGCCCCCCTGATGCACCCCTAGAGTGGAAACTCCATAAAAGTGACCCAATCTAAGAAACTACACCCCTCAAGGTATTCAAAACCGATTTTACAAACCTTGTTAACCCTTTAGATGTTCCACAACCTTGTTAACCACCTCAGCCCCCAGTGCTTAAACACCCTGAAAGACCAGGCCACTTTTTACACTTCTGACCTACACTACTTTCACCGTTTATTGCTCGGTCATGCAACTTACCACCCAAATGAATTTTACCTCCTTTTCTTCTCACTAATAGAGCTTTCATTTGGTGGTATTTCATTGCTGCTGACATTTTTACTTTTTTTGTTATTAATCGAAATTTAACGATTTTTTTGCAAAAAAATGACATTTTTCACTTTCAGTTGTAAAATTTTGCAAAAAAAACGACATCCATATATAAATTTTGCTCTAAATTTATTGTTCTACATGTCTTTGATAAAAAAAAAATGTTTGGGTAAAAAAAAAAAAATGGTTTGGGTAAAAGTTATAGCGTTTACAAACTATGGTACAAAAATGTGAATTTCCGCTTTTTGAAGCAGCTCTGACTTTCTGAGCACCTGTCATGTTTCCTGAGGTTCTACAATGCCCAGACAGTACAAACACCCCACAAATGACCCCATTTCGGAAAGTACACACCCTAAGGTATTCGCTGATGGGCATAGTGAGTTCATAGAACTTTTTATTTTTTGTCACAAGTTAGTGGAAAATGATGATTCTTTTTTTTTTTTTTTTTTTCTTACAAAGTCTCATATTCCACTAACTTGTGACAAAAAATAAAAACTTCTATGAACTCACTATGCCCATCACGAAATACCTTGGGGTCTCTTCTTTCCAAAATGGGGTCACTTGTGGGGTAGTTATACTGCCCTGGCATTCTAGGGGCCCAAATGTGTGGTAAGGAGTTTGAAATCAAATTCTGTAAAAAATGACCTGTGAAATCCGAAAGGTGCTCTTTGGAATATGGGCCCCTTTGACCACCTAGGCTGCAAAAAAGTGTCACACATCTGGTATCTCCGTACTCAGGAGAAGGTGGGGAATGTGTTTTGGGGTGTCTTTTTACATATACCCATGCTGGGTGAGATAAATATCTTGGTCAAATGCCAACTTTGTATAAAAAAATGGGAAAAGTTGTCTTTTGCCAAGATATTTCTCTCACCCAGCATGGGTATATGTAAAATGACACCCCAAAACACATTCCCCACCTTCTCCTGAGTACGGCAATACCAGATGTGTGACACTTTTTTGCAGCCTAGGTGGGCAAAGGGGCCCATATTCCAAAGAGCACCTTTCGGATTTCACAGGTCATTTTTTACAGAATTTAATTTTAAACTCCTTACCACACATTTGGGCCCCTAGAATGCCAGGGCAGTATAACTACCCCACAAGTGACCCCATTTTGGAAAGAAGACACCCCAAGGTATTCCGTGAGGGGCATGGCAAGTTCCTAGAATTTTTTATTTTTTGTCACAAGTTAGTGGGAAATGATGATTTTTTTTTAATTTTTTTTTTCATACAAAGTCTCATATTTCACTAACTTGTGACAAAAAATAAAAACTTCCATGAACTCACTATGCCCATCAGCGAATACCTTGGGGTCTCTTCTTTCCAAAATGGGGTCACTTGTGGGGTAGTTATACTGCCCTGGCATTCTAGGGGCCCAAATATGTGGTAAGGAGTTTGAAATCAAATTCTGTAAAAAATGACATGTGAAATCCGAAAGGTGCTCTTTGGAATATGGGCCCCTTTGCCCACCTAGGCTGCAAAAAAGTGTCACACATCTGGTATCTCCGTACTCAGGAGAAGTTGGGGAATGTGTTTTGGGGTGTCATTTTACATATACCCATGCTGGGTGAGATAAATATCTTGGTCAAATGCCAACTTTGTATAAAAAAATGGGAAAAGTTGTCTTTTGCCAAGATATTTCTCTCACCCAGCAGGGGTATATGTAAAATGACACCCCAAAACACATTCCCCACCTTCTCCTGAGTACGGAGATACCAGATGTGTGACACTTTTTTGCAGCCTAGGTGGGCAAAGGGGCCCATATTCCAAAGAGCACCTTTCGGATTTCACAGGTCATTTTTTACAGAATTTGATTTCAAACTCCTTACCACACATTTGGGCCCCTAGAATGCCAGGGCAGTATAACTACCCCACAAGTGACCCCATTTTGGAAAGAAGAGACCCCAAGGTATTCGCTGATGGGCATAGTGAGTTCATGGAAGTTTTTATTTTTTGTCACAAGTTAGTGGAATATGAGACTTTGTATGAAAAAAAAAAAAAAAAAAAAAAAATCATCATTTTCCACTAACTTGTGACAAAAAATAAAAAGTTCTAGGAACTCGCCATGCCCCTCACGGAATACCTTGGGGTGTCTTCTTTCCAAAATGGGGTCACTTGTGGGGTAGTTATACTGCCCTGGCATTTTCCAGGGGCCCTAATGTGTGGTAAGTAGGTAAATGACCTGTGAAATCCTAAAGGTGCTCTTTGGAATATGGGCCCCTTTGCCCACCTAGGCTGCAAAAAAGTGTCACACATGTGGTATCGCCGTATTCAGGAGAAGTTGGGGAATGTGTTTTGGGGTGTCATTTTACATATACCCATGCTGGGTGAGAGAAATATCTTGGCAAAAGACAACTTTTCCCATTTTTTTATACAAAGTTGGCATTTGACCAAGATATTTCTCTCACCCAGCATGGGTATATGTAAAATGACACCCCAAAACACATTCCCCAACTTCTCCTGAATACGGAGATACCAGATGTGTGACACTTTTTTGCAGCCTAGATGCGCAAAGGTGCCCAAATTCCTTTTAGGAGGGCATTTTTAGACATTTGGATACCAGACTTCTTCTCACGCTTTGGGGCCCCTAGAATGCCAGGGCAGTATAAATACCCCACATGTGACCCCATTTTGGAAAGAAGACACCCCAAGGTATTCAATGAGAGGCATGGCGAGTTCATAGAATTTTTTTTTTTTTGGCACAAGTTAGCGGAAATTGATATTTTTAATTTTTTTCTCACAAAGTCTCCCGTTCCGCTAACTTAGGACAAAAATTTCAATCTTTCATGGACTCAATATGCCCCTCACGGAATACCTGGGGGTGTCTTCTTTCCGAAATGGGGTCACATGTGGGGTATTTATACTGCCCTGGCATTCTAGGGGCCCTAAAGCGTGAGAAGAAGTCTGGAATATAAATGTCTAAAAAATTTTACGCATTTGGATTCCGTGAGGGGTATGGTGAGTTCATGTGAGATTTCATTTTTTGACACAAGTTAGTGGAATATGAGACTTTGTAAGAAAAAAAAAAAATAATTCCGCTAACTTGGGCCAAAAAAATGTCTGAATGGAGCCTTACAGAGGGTGATCAATGACAGGGGGGGTGATCAATGACAGGGGGGGTGATCAATGACAGGGGGGGTGATCAATGACAGGGGGGTGATCAGGGAGTCTATATGGGGTGATCACCACAGTCATTGATCATGCCCCTGTAAGGCTTCATTCAGACGTCCGGATGCGTTTTGCGGATCGGATCCATCTATCAGTGCATCCGTAAAAATCATGCGGACATCTGAATGGAGCTTTACAGGGGGTTGATCAATGACAGGGGTGTAATCAATGACAGGGGGGTGATCAGGGAGTCTATATGGGGTGATAACCACAGTCATTGATCACGCCCCTGTAAGGCTTCATTCAGACGTCCGGATGCGTTTTGCGGATCTGATCCATCTATCAGTGCATCCGTAAAAATCATGCGGACATCTGAATGGAGCTTTACAGGGGGTTGATCAATGACAGGGGTGTAATCAATGACAGGGGGGTGATCAGGGAGTCTATATGGGGTGATCACCACAGTCATTGATCATGCCCCTGTAAGGCTTCATTCAGACGTCCGGATGCGTTTTGCGGATCCGATCCATCTATCAGTGCATCCGTAAAAATCATGCGGACATCTGAATGGAGCTTTACAGGGGGTTGATCAATGACAGGGGTGTAATCAATGACAGGGGGGTGATCAGGGAGTCTATATGGGGTGATAACCACAGTCATTGATCACGCCCCTGTAAGGCTTCATTCAGACGTCCGGATGCGTTTTGCGGATCTGATCCATCTATCAGTGCATCCGTAAAAATCATGCGGACATCTGAATGGAGCTTTACAGGGGGTTGATCAATGACAGGGGTGTAATCAATGACAGGGGGGTGATCAGGGAGTCTATATGGGGTGATCACCACAGTCATTGATCATGCCCCTGTAAGGCTTCATTCAGACGTCCGGATGCGTTTTGCGGATCCGATCCATCTATCAGTGCATCCGTAAAAATCATGCGGACATCTGAATGGAGCTTTACAGGGGGGTAATCAATGACGGGGGTGATCACCACAGTCATTGATCATGCCCCTGTAAGGCTTCATTCAGACGTCCGTATGCGTTTTGCGGATCGGATCCATCTATCAGTGCATCCGTAAAAATCATGCGGACATCTGAATGGAGCTTTACAGGGGGGTAATCAATGACAGGGGGGTAATCAATGACAGGGGGCTGATCAGGGAGTCTATATGGGGTGATCACCACAGTCATTGATCACTCCCCTGTAAGGCTCCATTCAGACGTCCGTATGATTTTTACGGATCCGATCAGTCTATCAGTGGATCCGTAAAAATCATGCGGACATCTGAATGGAGCTTTACAGAGGGGTGATCAATGACAGGGGTGTAATCAATGACAGGGGGGTGATCAGGGAGTCTATATGGGGTGATCACCACAGTCATTGATCACTCCCCTGTAAGGCTGCATTCAGACGTCCGTATGATTTTTACGGATCCGATCAGTCTATCAGTGGATCCGTAAAAATCATGCGGACATCTGAATGGAGCTTTACAGGGGGGTGATCAATGACAGGGGGGTGATCAGGGAGTCTATATGGGGTGATCACCACAGTCATTGATCACTCCCCTGTAAGGCTGCATTCAGACGTCCGTATGATTTTTACGGATCCGATCAGTCTATCAGTGGATCCGTAAAAATCATGCGGACATCTGAATGGAGCTTTACAGGGGGGTGATCAATGACAGGGGGGTAATCAATGACAGGGGGGTGATCAGGGAGTCTATATGGGGTGATCACCACAGTCATTGATCATGCCCCTGTAAGGCTTCATTCAGACGTCCGGATGCGTTTTGCGGATCCGATCCATCTATCAGTGCATCCGTAAAAATCATGCGGACATCTGAATGGAGCTTTACAGGGGGGTAATCAATGACGGGGGTGATCACCACAGTCATTGATCATGCCCCTGTAAGGCTTCATTCAGACGTCCGTATGCGTTTTGCGGATCGGATCCATCTATCAGTGCATCCGTAAAAATCATGCGGACATCTGAATGGAGCTTTACAGGGGGGTAATCAATGACAGGGGGGTAATCAATGACAGGGGGCTGATCAGGGAGTCTATATGGGGTGATCACCACAGTCATTGATCACTCCCCTGTAAGGCTCCATTCAGACGTCCGTATGATTTTTACGGATCCGATCAGTCTATCAGTGGATCCGTAAAAATCATGCGGACATCTGAATGGAGCTTTACAGAGGGGTGATCAATGACAGGGGTGTAATCAATGACAGGGGGGTGATCAGGGAGTCTATATGGGGTGATCACCACAGTCATTGATCACTCCCCTGTAAGGCTGCATTCAGACGTCCGTATGATTTTTACGGATCCGATCAGTCTATCAGTGGATCCGTAAAAATCATGCGGACATCTGAATGGAGCTTTACAGGGGGGTGATCAATGACAGGGGGGTGATCAGGGAGTCTATATGGGGTGATCACCACAGTCATTGATCACTCCCCTGTAAGGCTGCATTCAGACGTCCGTATGATTTTTACGGATCCGATCAGTCTATCAGTGGATCCGTAAAAATCATGCGGACATCTGAATGGAGCTTTACAGGGGGGTGATCAATGACAGGGGGGTAATCAATGACAGGGGGGTGATCAGGGAGTCTATATGGGGTGATCAGGGGTGATCAAGGGTGAATAAGGGGTTAATAAGTGACAGGGGGGGGGGGTGTAGTGTAGTGGTGCTTGGTGCAACATATTACTGAGCTACCTGTGTCCTCTGGTGGTCGATCCAAACAAAGGGGACCACCAGAGGACCAGGTAGCAGGTATATTAGACGCTGTTATCAAAACAGCGTCTAAAATACCTGTTAGGGGTTAAAAAAATCACATCTCCAGCCTGCCAGCGAACGATCGCCGCTGGCAGGCTGGAGATCCACTCGCTTACCTTCCGATCCTGTGAACGCGCGCGCCTGTGTGCGCGCGTTCACAGGAAATCTCGCGTCTCGCGAGAGGACGCACCGGCGCGTCCACCCAGAACAACAGGACCGCCGCAAAGACGCAATCCTGCGTACGGCGGTCCTGGGGTGGTTAAGAATTTAAATTTTTGGGCAAATTTTCAATTTTAATCCATTTTTTCCAGTAACAAAGCAAGGGTTAACAGCCAAACAAAACACAATATTTATTGCCCTGATTCTGTAGTTTTTAGAAACACCCCATATGTGGTCGTAAACTACTGTACGAGCACACGGTTGGGCGTAGAGGGAAAGGAACGCTGTGTGGTTTTTGGAAGGCAGATTTTGCTGGACTGGTTTATTTACACCATGTCCCATTTGAAGCCCCCCTGGTGCACCCCTAGAGTAGAAACTCCATAAAAGTGACCCCATTTTGGAAACTACGCGATAAGGTGGCAGTTTTGTTGGGACTATTTTTAGGGTACATATGATTTTTGGTTGGTCTATATTACATTTTTGTGAGGCAAGGTTACCAAAAATAGAAATTCTGAAATGTCATCTCAATTTGCCATAAACTGTTGAGGAACACCTAAAGGGTTAATAAAGTTTGTGAAATCAGTTTTGAATACCTTGAGGGGTGTAGTTTCTTAGATGGGGTCAGTTTTATGGAGTTTCTACTCTAGGGGTGCATCAGGGACATGGTGCCAAAAAAAAAGGACATCACAATCTGCCTTCCAGAAACCATATGGCGTTCCTTTCCTTCTGCGCCCTGCCGTTTGGTCATACAGCAGTTTTCAACCACATATGGGGTGTTTCTGTAAACTGCACAATCAGGGTAATAAATATAAAGTTAGTTTTGTTTGGCTGTTAACCCTTGCTTTGGTACTGGAAAAAATGGATTAAAATGGAAAATTTGCCCAAAAATTGCTGTTTTGGCACCATTTTTATAAAAAAAAATTGACCGTGTTCATCTGAGGGGTTAGGTCATGGGGTATTTTTATAGAGCAGATTCTTATGGACGCGGCTATACCTAATATGTCTACTTTTTTATTTATTTTAGTTTTACAAAACTTTTTTTTTGGTGTCTCAAGTCTGAGAACCATATTTTTTTTTTCAATTGTCAGTGGCTAAATGGAATTAAAATTGGGGAAGGGGATTATAAATTTAGTACTCCATGGAAGTGTGGTACTCCCTGAAGCAACCAATAATGCAAGGGCCCGGATGATCGGGGCATGTGTCACACTGAGTGGTGGTGTTCTTCCGTATCCCCCTCCTGTGACACACTCTGCACCTTTTTTGGGTCCGTCCCTTCTTTCCAGTATGGGGGACCACACCTGGAAAGTGTTGTCCAGGGACGATCCAGGCGCCTCCAGTTCCCGAGGTACTCTGGCCTGCTCTTTCCTGGTCAGAAAAGATCAGGTCCTTGAGTACTGCCTCATAGAACTGAAAGAATGTCCCTGTGTTGCCAGCGCTCCGGGACAGCACAAAAGAGTTGCACAAGGCAACCTGTACCAAGTAGACCGCAACTTTTTTGTACTACGCCCGGATTTTGCGCATTGCATTATATGGCTTGAGGACTTGATCAGAGAGATCAACTCCTCCCATATACTGATTGTAGTCGACGATACAATCGGGCTTGAGGACTGTTGCCGCGGTACCTCGCACAGGGATAGGGGGTGATGCCATTACCGTGAATTGTGGACAGTACAAGGACATCCCTCTTGTTTTTATATCTGACCAGAAACAGGTTTCCACTGGTAAGGGCATGGGTCTCACCCCTGGGGATAGGTACCTGGAGGGGGTGGGCAGGGAGGCCGCGTTTATTTTTTTGCATGGTCCCACAAGCAGACATGGATCTGGCGGTGAGGGACTGGAACAAGGGGATACTAGTATAAAAGTTATCCACGTACAGGTGGTAACTCTTACCTAGCAGTGGGTGCTTAAGGTCCCACACAAGTTTCCCGCTAACACCCAGAGTGGGGGGACATTCTGGGGGTTCAATACAGGAATCTCGCCCCTCGTACACACGAAACTTGTAAGTTTACCCTGAGATACTCTCACAATGTTTGTACAGCTTCACACCATACCTCGCCCGCTTAGAGGGAACATACTGGCGGAAAATGAGTCTCCCCTTGAAAGCATGAGAGACTCATCAACCGCGACCTCCCTTCCAGGTACATAGGCCTCCAAAAATTTGGCCCCAAAGTGATCGATGACCGGCCTGATTTTGCTGCATAATGCAGGCATTTCCGAATGGCCTTAAAACGGGAGCGTGTCATGGCCGTACTGTAAAGTGGGGTCTGGTAGAGGACGTCCCCACTCCAGTACAGCCTGACACTGTTTTTTTTGACTAGGCACATGTGCAGCACGAGGCCCCAAAAAGTCCTCATCTCGGCTGCACTGACCGGAGTCCAGCAACCGGCCCTAGCCAAAAAGGAGCTCGGGTGTTCAGCAATGAACTGTTGGGCATACAAGTTTGTTTGCTCCACCATCAGATTCACAAAGTGGTCACTGAAAAAAAGACAAATAGTCATATTCAGTGAAGCCCACTGTGGGAATCTGGATTCCTGGTTGGCCAACAAAATCAGGAATCACAGGCTCAAAATCCTCTGGGGTACACCATGCAAGTTCACCGGTAGGGGGCTCAGGTGGACTTATCTGGTGGGCCGGAAAACTAGTACAAGCCCCAGAGCTGCTCGTACTATTGTGGGCCACAGGGTCCCTGGCATGGAGGTCCCCTTGGCGGCTCATCATCATTGCTAGATGAGGAGGAGGAGGACGCGGACGACAAGAGAAAAGTGGGGTCATCCTCGTCCTCACTGGAGCTCTCGGAGTCCGAGGCAAGCTGGGCGTATGCCTCCACGGCCGAGAACATCCGGCAGCCATAGGGGAGTGTGTGTGTGCGTGGAAAACCTTATTTAGTGTGCGTGTGTGTGGGGGCACGGGTGACTTTGCCCTAAACCTAACAGAAAAAAAAAAAAAAAGATTCAAACCTCGCTGATCAGCTGTCCGAAGCTGATCAGCGGTGGGGTGGGCGATGTGCTAACAGTGGCCGGACGCTAAGAGTGCCGGCCACAGTCAGCGTACGCTAAAAACAAAAACAAAACGCTTGCACCCAAAAAAATGTATGTGTGGGGGAGGGCAGGGGGGCAAGCTGCAGCACCCCTGGGGGGTCTAGGGTGTCTGGACCCCAGACACCCGATCAGGGTGATGCAACAGTGAAACTTTTTTTTTCCCCCTAAACTTTCCCTGAATATCCTTGCCTTTCCCTAACCTGTCCCTAAAGTACCTTTTAGTGCCAGATGGCACTGTGGACGGTCAGAAGTGGGTTGCTGGGCACAGATCCGACGCAGGCTGCTCTCTCTCCTCGCTCCCGTACACAGAATGAAGGAGGAGAGCAGAGCTGCAGTAAGTTAAACCTCCCGCCCGTCCTGCAGCCGCTCGGAAGCGATCCTGAGAGGTGATGTCACCATCACCTCTCAGGATCGCAGGATGAGGATTGGTGGTGTATTATCACACCACCGATCACCATCCTATTCCGGGTTATCGGGTCACAAGAGAACCGAATAACCCGGAAACGCAGCAAACCGCAGGTCTGAATTGACCTGAGGTTTGCCGCGATCGCTTATACAGGGGGGTTTACAGGACCCCCCTGGGCATTGTGACAGAGTGCCTGCTGAATGATTTCAGCAGGCACTCTGCACCGATCACCGCGTGGCGGTGATCGGAAATACACTTGACGTATCGGTACGTCATGTGTCCTTAAAGGGAACCTGTCACCTGGATTTTGGGTATAGAGCTGAGGACATGGGTTGCTAGATGGCCGCTAGCACATCCGCAATACCCAGTCCCTATAGCTCTGTGTGCTTTTTTATTGTGTTAAAAAACTGATTTGATACATATGCAAATTAACCTGAGATGAGTCAGAGTTTGAAAATATGACTCTTCTATGGTCACACAAGTAAGATATGACTCTTATGTTAATTTGCATAAAAGGTGGGAGGTACAAAAATGCATAATACTTATTGAATTCGTCTGCAAATGAAATTAAAAGTGTAATTTATATGTTTAGGGTAACACAATGAACATTTAGAAACGCTCACTGAGGGTAGCATAGTAGAGGTGACAGGTTCCCTTTAAGTACCAGGGCATCATGACGTACCGGTACATCATGTGTCCCCAACAGGTTAAAGGAGTTATCCAATACTATAAACTGCCCCCCCCCCCCCCCATCCCATATGCTGGGCCCCTCACAGGAAATATACTTACCCGGCTCCCTGCGCCGCTCCTGGTCCCCGCACCACCACTGCTGCTTCTCCCCGTTCGCGGATGAAAACATCCAGTGTCGTGTGGGGGAGCAGCCAATGGCAGGCGGGGAAGGTAACAAGCCCCCCTAGCATCGCGGGTGGCACTAGTGAGGCCTGTCCCTGTCCCCGCCTGCCGTTGGCCGCTGCTCCCCCTCCCCAACCCCAGATGTTTTCATCGGCACACGGGGAGAAGCAGCAGTGATGGTGCAGGGACCAGGAGCAGCACAGGGATCGGGGTAAGTATACTACCTGTGAGGGGCCCTGGCATATGGGGGTGCAGTTTATAGTATTGGATAGCTCCTTTAACATTGGAAAAACCTTCCAAAAAAATTCACTTTTTTATTGCAGATTTTTAACGTGTGTCTGCAGTAAATCTTGTTTGCGCTCAGGGGACACGACTCAATTTTTAACCCCTCAGTGACATAATTTTAGCCTTAAGAACCAATAATTTTTTCTCCCTTTGTTTTTTTATTTTTATTTTGCGGGATTAGTTTTTTTTTTTATAGGAACCATTTGGGATATTATATATATATTAGTGTATTAAATAACTTATTTTATTTTTAGGGGGAAAGATAAAAAAAAAGCAATTTTTACATTATTTGGTGGAATTTATGGCAAAAATAACATACCGTAACTTTATTATGTGGGTCAGTATGCTGATAATGCCACGTTTCTGTATATTTTTTACTATTTTTCCTTTCCTCCTGCAGCCTGTCAGCTCTGCAATCGCTCCCCCTCCTCCTCTAGTCTGGTTTGGTAGCTTTGTATTGTTTGAAAGCTGGCATTCCAAGCTTTCAAACAATACCAGAATGACAGCATTATTTTCAGTACAAGGGAAGATATCACTGATATAAAACTGGGATGCAATGAATACAGCTGAAAGTAAAACCTGCTTTTACTCCCAATTATTCCCGACTTGATTTCTAACAGTGATATCTCCTATTGAGCTTAGGCTAATTCTGTCATTTTGGAATGCCAGCTTTCAAACAAGATAAGTTCCATGCTTCTAGCTGCTATCATTCAGCAGATATCAGCAGCTAAAGCATCCCCCCCTCTTCCACTTCTGCCAGCTTCGGCAAAACAGTTAAAGGGGTATTCTCATCTGAGACAATAAGGGCATATCGCTAGGATATGCCCCCATTGTCTCATAGGTGCGGGTCCCAGCGGTCTAAACGGAGCAGGCAAAGTGATGGCTGAAGGACCCTGGTCCGGCCACCACCAAGCGCTCTCCCCATAGAAGTAAATGGGAGAGCACCACACTGTCACAGACGTTCCTGCGACAGGTGGCAGGACATCTGTGAGACTGGCAACACGTGGTTTGATCTGACATGTTTTACTTTTTGGATCAAATTACATCTGTGTTGTTCCTGGTGCTTGCCATACCTTCTATTCCCAGGTGTTGCTATTGTGGTCATTCTACCTTCTCAATTTATTGTTGTTTATCCCACTATGCTATGCGGTTTATAGCTTCTGTTGAACTTGTGGTTAGCTTGTGTTTTGTTCTCGGCTGAGTTCCTGGTTCTACCAAAGCTTCATTGAAGATAAGTGTTTCCGTTCCCTGTTGTTTGTCATTAGGCCTGAGGGAGACTCCTGTTCGTCCTTACCTTTGGAGGAACATATAGACTCAGTCCTGACATTAGTTCCAGGATCCTATAGGGTGAGATTGGATTCTAAATATCCGGTGTATGGACTTGCCTACCCCTTTGGGGCCTGTTCATACTGGTAGTCTGTCAGGACTGGAGTTAGGATTTCCTCTAGGAGGTGTTCATCTTCCTTCCCTAGTTTCCAGGCCTTATTCCGGTATCCCCTTTCCCTTCTATGCTCGGTGTGGTGTTTTCCTCCCACACACGAGCACGACACACGTATGACCGGCCACCGCTCCTATTCACTATGGGCCTGACGGAGCTAGCCAAGCCAGTGCTCTGCTATTTTTGGTGGCCCTATAAAAATGAATGGAGGGTGGCTGCGCATGCACAGTGCGCACTCCACCACTTTCAGGGCTCCGTTTAGGGGATAGGTGCAGGCCCCAATGGTGGGACCCGCACCTATCAGATAATAGGGGCATATCCTAGCAATATGCCCCCATTGTATCAGATGAGATAACCCCTTTAAGTACTTTAATACACTGTCATATCTGTGCACTTTTGGAAAGCATATCATGTGTATCTAAGTACTCTGTATATATTTGAATATTACATATACCTGCTAAGTTGTAGTAGCAGGTGAATCTTCAGCAAGATTCAGAAGCTGCCTGCAGAAGATGTTGTTCCAGTTTGACATGTTAAGATGCCAATTTGACACTAGCGCTAACCAAAGATATCTGAGCTGCTCATTGACAGATTTGCTACTCGCTGGTATCCAAGCACTACAGAGCTCTCCATTGCCTGGTTTTATTTATTTGATGAGTGATAGATGTGGTATTCGCTTAATTATATTGTGAGTGCAGAATATTTATGTCACAGTTTTTTTGTCTAATTAATATTTGCCTCCAGAAATAGACTACCAGGCCTGAATTTATCATTGGTATCATGCCTGTAGTTGTGCAACAGTTTTAATGTTACCTGTTGGTAGTGTTATTCTATGGTGCCCAGCATGTGTTACCTGTAGAACAGCTACTCATCTAATATACTTTAAATTACAGTATCCATTTCTGAAACCGTTAAGTTAAAGCGGACCTGTCACTAGGGATGAGCGAATTGACTTCAATTCGCATAAAACTTAATTCTAATGCTGAACGGAGCAGGAGCTCCATACAGTATTAGAATGTATTGGCTCTGGTGAGCCGAAGTTACTGCTTCGTGAAGTCTCACGAGACACTGCGCAATAACTTCATAAGTTAATTTCTACTGTAAAAAAACATTTCCCGAACTCGGGTTCGGTTCCAAGGTACAAGTTAATTTATAAAGTTATTGCGCAATAACTTCGACTCATCAGAGCCAATACAGTATTAGAATGTACGGAGCTCCTGCTCCCTACAGTATTAGAACAAAGTTTTATGCGAATCGACTCCGGATGTTTCATCCAAAGTCGATTCGCTCATCCCTACCCGTCACCTTTACTTACGTCTGTTTTAGTAAATACTTGCATTCTCCCCATCTCCCACCCCCCCATAATAATTCTGGATCACCTTTTCTATAACTCTATTGGGGTCATTTATCAAACTGGTGTAAAGTAGAACTGGCTTAGTTGCCCATAGCAATCAGATTCTACATTTCATTTTTGACTGCTAGTTTGGAAAATAAAAGGTGGAATCTGATTGGTTGCTATGGGCAACTAAGCCAGTTCACCTTTACACCAGTTTGATAAATAACCCCATATGAGCCATTCCTCCCTTTATTATTATTAGCCTGCAATAGTGATCCATTTGGGTGTTACCAGATGAGGGTGTGTCCCTGCACACTCAAACTGGCAGCACTAATTGGATAGTATCAGTCTGTACAGGGACACACCCTCAATTAGGAACACCCAGTTGGACCTTAATTGCAGACTGCTGGCAAAGCATTCATAAACTTATAGCAATAATGGGAATAATAGTGGAACGGCACAACATTGAGTCATAAGAAAGATGCTCTAGAATTATTATTACATGGGGAATGCAAGTAGTTACTAAAACAGACATGTTTTCGTCCACTATAAGCATTTTGGTTATGCCAGTTCCAGAACCCCAATCCAGAGGGCACATTTTCAAAGGAGTTGGCACACATGCTCAATCACTCTCCTTTAAAGGGAACCTGTCACCATGAAAATGTAAAGTAAATCAGCAGGTTAAAGGGAATCAGTTACCATGCATGCACCATCGGTTCGGGAATCGCAGCAAGCAGCAGGGCTGTACTGCCCATGCGCAGAACACCAAAGCGATGGCACATGTGCAGTAACATGGGTCTGGACAAGACTACATCACTGCTGGGGCAGCCAAGAGTAAGTAGTGTGGATTACAGTGCAACGGTGAAACCCTTGTTGCACCAAGCTGAACATTTGCATATGAAAAAAAAATGAATTTCTCTGCAAATGAAGGCAACAATCTGGATGGGAAAAAAAAACATTTTATTCAGAGGACCTGGGCACACCTAGAAATTCATTTGGTTGGATATCAAGGTATGTGGTAATAGACTGCCTTTAAAAAGGATTAATATCTAGTCAATGACAGGTCAGCATTCATCGCCTGTATATTTCACAAAATGAGAGAATTATTAGAGGACCGGTCTGCTTTGATATTTAATTGTATTACCTGTCCTATAACAATCCAGGAACATCTGTCATGATAGCTCTGAATTGTGCCGCTCTCTACACACTCTCACAATGTCAAATTAGAGATAATTGTGTAAGGACACACCCTGTCAAAAGGGGAACGGTAACACCTAGTTGATGGTGTATATTCATAAATGTCTAGAATGACAGAGTTCCAAGAAACAACGCTCCACCATTGCCTTTTTTTATTCTATAGGGAACATATATAGTTACTGTCACAGGCATCTCAGCTAGATGGTGGATTTACATGTGCCGAGGAGCAGCCAGTTATTGGGAAGGAAGCGTTCCTTCAGTATGAGAACGAGCAATCACTATAGCGATCGCTGGTCCTCATACAGCTGCATTGTTTCTGGGCAGCAGAGCCGAAAGTCCAGAAACGATAATTCCTGCACGAACAGCTTCACCCGATGAGCGAGTGTTTCACTTGTTCATCGG
Organism: Bufo bufo; assembly: GCF_905171765.1. NCBI lineage: Eukaryota > Metazoa > Chordata > Amphibia > Anura > Bufonidae > Bufo > Bufo bufo. Next base: position 310,840,161 of record NC_053393.1, read on the forward strand.
GTGATCGGCTGCATCTTTAGGGCAGATTGTTGGGAACGAGAGTTCACAGGAACGTCCGTCCTCAATAATCTGCCCGACTATCATGACGTGTGAACCCGCCACAAGATATCAGAGAAACTATGTTCAGTTTGCAAGTTGTCATTATACTTGTGTGCATTTGCTATGGGTACTCCCCAGGATTTGCTCCAACACTCCACAGGTATTCAGTCACATTGTCAGCATGTTTTTTTTATCTTGGTTAGGGGGTATTCACGCAACCTTTTGTATTTCGACTTTCGCAAAATATGGATGACATCCGTGTTGCATCATATTTTTTGCTGACCTATTAAAATCTGTGAGTCTGTGGTCCGAGAATAGGACATGTTCTATTTTTGGCAGAATGGACTTATGGATAGAAGTCAGCCCCTGCCCCATTCACTTCAATGAAGAAAAAAACGCTAAACTTTACGTGCAGCGCACAAAACAACCGGTCAGAAATAATCTCATATGGATCCAGAGATCTCTCCATTCATTGTTCTGTTAGATTTATATCAAGCTGACAGCTCAGGTGGAGTGTCTTTTCTCAGACACTCCACCTGAGCTGTCAGCTTGATATAAATCTAACAGAACAATGAATGGAGAGATCTCTGGATCCATATGAGATTATTTCTCACAGCACTTGGGAGAATATGAAAGTGTCCTTGCAGAGCTGGAGGAACTGAATCTCGCCATATTAAAGGCTATGGACAAAACAAAACAAACTTGATAAAGGGGAGTCTAGCACCCCGAAACGCGCTGTCTTTCGAATAAATGGAATACTGCTGAAACCGAAACATTGCCCATGACCGGTTGTTTTGTGCGCCCTCTGTGGTCCATACGCTCTACGTAAAGTTTAGCGTTTTTTTCTTCATACTGTTACCCGAGTGGCAGGGTGGCCCCTGCCCAAGGCGATCGGACGAATCTAGGCTGCACCAACCGTTACTCATCCATACTTGACCTTCATTGCAGTTGCGTCCAATTGATGCAACTGCAATAGGTGAGCAAACCATTTCTTTCAGTAGAAATTTGATTTGCTGAACTTACTCACTCTATGAGCGCCTTTCTCTATCCCATTGGCCATTATTTGCCATTCACTTCAATGGGACTTAGCGCGATATCAATGTACGGCGCTGTGCTTGGTAAGCATGGAGAAGACTGAGGGGCTCACAGGAGCACTGCTGCCTTCTCAAACAGCTGATCAGCAGGGGTCCCAGGTGTCAGACCCCTACCGATCAGATGCCGACGACCTATTCTGAGAATAGGTCATCAGTATCAAAATCCCAGAAAACCCCTTCAATACCTGGTGGTCAGTCTTTAGACATCACAGGAACAAGCTCCTAATCTGCATCCTCCATCACTGGATACATAACACTCAGCAAGTACAAGGGATAATTAGCCACAAGAAATCTGATGAGTCTCAAAGAAAAAAACAAGCAGAATTGTAGAAATCTAACCTGTCTGATCTAGGCTTGTCATAATACCAACATTTTACACTGTCACTGCTGCCCTGTGCTTTGTGCACACAGCAGAAGGAAGCTTACCATGGCAGCCATGGATGGCTTTAGTAGCATCCTGGCTGCCATGGTAACCGATCAGAGCCCTACGAATTCCCTGCTGGAGCTCTGATTGGAAGCTGCCGCTGCCACTGCCACCAATGGATATATTGAGGAGGGGAGGGGACCCTGTCACCACTGCGCCACCAATGCCAATGTTTGGCTCCGTTCCGCCTTCATTCCGCCCTGGAGGCGGACACCAAAACGCTGCTTGCAGCCTTTTGGTGTCCACCTGACGATGCAGAGCCAAACGGATCCATCCCAACTTACAATGTAAGTCAATGGAGACGGATCAGTTTTCACGGACACAATATGGTGCAATTGAAAACGGATCCGTCCCCCATTGACTTTCAATGTAAGTCAGGATGGACCCGTTTTGACTTATACTTGCAAACGGATCCGTTCTGAACGGATACAAGCGTTTGCATTATCGGTACAGATCCATCTGTGCAGATACAAGACGGATCCGCAACGAACGCAGTAGCGATACTAGGCTGTGCAGTAGCGCAGCCCAGTATTGGAAAACAGCAATTCCCGGTATTGTATCAATCCGGGTACAAAAAGGAGATTTTTGTATAACTTACCAGTAAAATCTCTTTCTCGCTCTTCATTGGGGACACAGAAACCGTGGGTATAGCTATGTCCTCTAGGAGGCGTTGACACTATTAAAAGCTGTTAGCTCCTCCCCTGGCAGCTATACCCCCTCCAGCCTGGAGAGAGAGCTTCAGTTTGTGTACAAGCAGCAGGAGAAGCAAGCCAACCAAAGAAAAAAAACATGGAACACCAACCATGCCAAAAGACCCAACGGGGTTCAAACCAGCAATAGCCACAACTGTGGTCGAACAACAATACTGGGTGGGTGCTGTGTCCCCCAATGAAGAGCGAGAAAGAGATTTTACTGGTAAGTTATACAAAAATCTCCTTTTCTCACCCATATTTATGGGTCCACAGGGAGGGAAAAACCACAGACCCACGGAAGCAAGACCACGTGGCCAAGAACTGTCGCCTGCAAGACCACGTGGCCCAATGCCGGGACCGCCGATGCATAAGTATGCACCTGGTAATTTTTTTTGAACGTATGTAAGGAGGACCAGTAGCCACCTTACCCAACTAAAAAGCCGAAGCGCAATGCCCCCGAGCCCAAGAAGCGCCCACCGCTCTGTGGAGTGAGCCGTGACACCCAAGGGCGGAACCCTGCTCCGGACACGGTATGTTTTAGCACTTGCAGACCGAATCCAACATGCAATCGCCACCTTGGAGGCTGCCAATTGCTAGCGAGGACTCTTTGGAAGACAAAAAGGGGTTCCGTACGCCGGAAGAGACTGGAGGCTGCCAAATAATGATCTGAGCTCTGACAATGTCCAATAATGTAACTCCCTTCCGTAGGGTGTGAAGGGGAGGAACAGTGAAGGAAGAACAATGTCCCCATTGACATGGAAGTCAGAGACCGCCTTCGGGAGAAGAAGGATGAGCCGGAGAACCACCTTATCCTTGTGAAGAACCAGGAAGGGCTACTGCAAGAGAGCACCCCCAACCCGGACTCCCGTCTGATGGATGTGATAGCCACAAGAAAAGACTACCTTCTAGGACCGGAGCCAGAGTGAGATCTCCCGCAAGGGCTCAAAGGGAGAAGACTGGAACGCTGATATTCGGATCCCAAAGCGGTAAAGGACGGTACGGAGGAACCGTATGTGCCACTCTCTAAAGGAAGCCTCCATGGCACCAGGGAGATCAGAGTACACTGGAAGCTGCCCCAGGATAGAAGCACCAACACCGGACCCATCAAGGACTAAGGGCTAAACCAGGTCCAACCCTGATTGTAGAAAGGATAGGACCGTGGGGAGAGAAAAGACGGAGTGAGGGGATGTCCCGGCTTCACAGAAGCCCAGGAAGGACCTCCAGGTCCTAATAGAGCCTGGGCGATGCAGGCTTCCTGGCCGGAAACATAGTGCGGATGACGTCCGCCGAAAACCCTCTCCACGTCAGAATGGCGGATTAAAACAGCCACGCCATCCACCAAAGACCCTAATGCTGATGTAAGACCGGACCCTGTGAAAGAAGGTCATCTCTGAGTGGCAGTGACCAAGGGACGTCTCCTAGAAGGAGGCCGAGGCCAGCATGCCACGCGCGACGGCCAATCCGGAGCGACTAGGATTCGTCGGAATGCCCTCCCTCTTGATCTTCCGAAGAACCTGGGTAGGAGGGCCAGGTGAACAAAAAACACGTAAGGAGGGAAAACTTCCGCCAAGGAGATATCAGGGCGTCCACGCCGCATGCTTCCGGAACTCTTACTCAGGAGAGAAAAGTGGGAAGCTTTCGTGTAGATACCATTAGCACACCCGGACCAATGGAAGAAGTCCCTGTAGAAGGATGGATAAAGAGGACGCCACAGCCCACAAGTTGGACCAGAGCGAGTCTGGAAATGGAAGGCCACCAAACGAATACCCCGTGCAAATGCAGAGGAGAGAAGGTAGTAACATGGGAACTACCTGCGGGGTGGCTATGAACCATGAGCCAGAGGAGGAAAAAGACAGGAGAAGAATAGGTCCAAGTCCATTCCCCGTCTGAGACCGGCACTATACAGAAGTAGCCAAGGATTAGGAGGCTGTGCAAAAAAAAAAAAAAAAAAACTCTGCCTGAGGATGAAAACCAGGCAAGGGGAGTCACACTGTATTGCTAGCCCCATACCCCGACAGAGGAGGGGGCCACCCTCAGAGGCCACCAATGCAATGCTAGAAGAGTCCACCACCTGAAGAGTGAGCTGAAGAAGAACCCAAGTATGTAGTGGTAACACAAATACCACTCGCACAGTAGTAGCCAGCGCTTGCCCGTGAGCGCAAAACCGAGGGGGGAGGCCCGAGACTATCCGTAGAAGCCACGTACCATACCGCCCGTGTCAAGTAGAGCAAACTTAAAAACCCTACCCGGGAGGGCGCTGAACAGGAGCAACCGCCAAGCTAGCACCAGGGTAAGGCCCCTAACTGAGGGGGAAGTCCCACTGCGGCGACTACGAACTCAAGCATTAGAAAAAAGCTGCATCTGTGGAGAGTGCCAGCATAACCACTTCCCAGAGAAGGAGGAGTGGTGGATAGAGAATACAGAGTCTGTGAAACACTGGACTCGCTGGAACGTACTCACCAAATATGTGCACTGGTGCAAGCACTACGCATTGATGCATACAATATCATGACCGACAGGAATGCTGGAGGCCCATGGAGATGGGGGGTCTCTGGGACACATAAGTGATGCTTGGCAACCCCCTGAACGCAGAGGATGAACATGTCCAAAACCCACGCCAAAAGAAGGAAGGAATAGACATCGTATCCACTGGCGGCACCAGTATACTACTAGAGTAAAAGTACCGACTGCTGCCACGCCCCTTTGTGAAAAACAAAGGCACCTAGAGCCGTGGCGTAGTTGAATTGCAACATCCGAGACGTTTAGATATTCCCCGCTAGTGGATCACTTGCGGAAGGGGTTAATGTAACAGGAAGCACGGTGAAGTGCAACACTCCGCCCTTGGAAAGGGATAGCGCAACAGTCGGGACCGTATGCAATGGCAGTGCAATTACTCTACCTATGGAAGGTGGAACGCATACGGCAAGCACTTAAGCCAGTGTTAGGGAAAATACTCCACCTATGAAGGGGGGGGTTAATGCCCACGGCGGAAACTAGTGCATATGGCGAGCCCTGTACCCCGTGGGAGTGCAATTATTGCACATAAGTAAGGGGGTAACGCCTAAAGCACACAATGGAACTAGATATGTCAGCGCGCCACCTAAGGAAGGGCTAAAGCATACAGCAGGTACTGAACCCAGTGGAGATGCAATTTCACCACCTACAGAAGGGGGAAAGTGTACGCCCGGCCCTGAAACCAGTGTCCCGGTACTGAGTCCACCTATGGCAGGGGACAATGTATAAGGCAAGTACTGTATCCCAAAGTAGTGCAATTACTCCGCCCATGGAAGGGGGCAATGCCTACGACAAGTACTGCTGGCCACCGTAGACGCAATCAAGGAAGAGTGCTTCGGATTCATGTCAGGGTCTGAATCAGTGATTTCCCTCCCCCTTAGACTGACCCTCTCCGGGGAGGGAGGGTGTGTCTGAGCGTGACCCAGGGAGGAAGGGTGGGGGTGCGGAGATATTCGAGGAGAAGATTTCCTGCTGTGGTCCGCTGGCGCGTAGGACTACCCTTTAGAATCTCGGCCCTGGCAGTTGCGGACTGCGCAGGTGGGGACTATCAACCAAACTACCCAGGGGGTGGAGTGGGAACTTCTAGGAGGTCCGTCCATCGGATTGCGCAGGCGGTGCATTATCAACCAAACAACCCCGGAGGGAGGATTGGGAAGTTCCAGAGGTCCTCCGCTGGATAGCGCAGTTGGAGAATTATCAACTAAACGACCCGGGAGGGCGGATTGTAATGTCAGAGGTCCTTATTGAATTGCACAGGTGGAGAATTAGCAACCAAACGACCCAGAAGGGTGGATTGGGAATCCTTCATATCGACCAAACGACCCAGAAGGGTGGATTGGGAATGTCAGAGGTCCCCTATTGAATTTTGCAGGCGGAGAATTATCAACCAAACGACCCGGGACGGTGGATTGGGAATGTCAGAGATCCTCTATTGAAGTTGCGCTGGTGGAGAACTTTCAACCAAACGACCCAGAAGGGTGGATTGGGAAAGTCAAAGGTCCTCTATTGAATTGCGCAGGGGGAGAATATAGACCAAACAATCCAGGAACGTCAGAGATCCTCCTCGATTGTGCAGGTGGAGGATTGTGAGCCAACGGCCCCGGAGAACGAATTGGGAATCCTGCAGGGTTCCCTGTATTGCGCAGGTGCACGCAGAAGTATCAACCAAGCGGCCGAGTAGGGCGGATTGGGACTATGAGAGGTCCTCCTGACCGGAACAGGGTACGGGCCCAGTCTGTACCGCACGGTCATTATATGTGCTGAGGGGGGCCGGGGCCCGTATTAAATGCTCCCTTTTTTTTATTTAATTTTTTTATATTTCTATGGAGAAGTATGAAGGGTTACTTCTATAGTAAGAGACCGCACTTATATCCAACCCTTAGATGACCCAGCGCCGGCCTAAGAAAAGGCTGGCCAGGAAGGGTTAAAAAGTGCCTAAGACAGGGGCGGTGCTCAGCTGGCTTCTGGGGGAGGGGAGCAGCTAGGCGGGAGAATTCGCGCCAGTCCGCCGCGCCCCAAACCCCCCGCACCAGCCGGGATGAGATTTGGCCTAGTCTTTGCAAAACGTGGGCCTAAATTTACACACGCGGCCAACCGGGGACATTGCCGGACGGCCGGGGGAAAAAAAAAGGAGGCTGGAGCGGGGAGTGAGCGCATCGCCCCCGCCGACCGGGGGTGCTCCGGGAGGAACAGACACTGCCGCTGGATCCACACTCCTCGGATATTCACCCCCGCAGCCAGAGAGAGCTCCACGGCGCGAGGCGTCCCCGATATTTAGTCCGCCATCAACGCCTTCGGAGCGGCGCGCATGGCACCCGCTCCCAACAGGGGCAGAATATGAGCCGGATAGCGGGGGGAGGGAGCCTCTCTCCCACGCTGTAGTTTGAAGTGATTCTCCCCAGCGTCTATTAACCCCCTATGAGCCGTACCGTCGGCCCAGAGGGGGAGTGAGAGGGACAGATTTAGGGGTGATGTGCTCCCTTTTCCAAGATAAGAAGCAGGCAGCCTTGTGCCTTGCTGTGTCCCCCTCAGAAAATCCTGAGCTGTATTGTTAGCTCCATTGGCCCCAGGAAAGATCTATGCCAAGAGGGAGGGAGGGGGAAGAGGTTAATACTTACCTAGTCCTTGTACTCACCTCATCTTCTGTCCTGCCGCCATCTTCACCCTTCCTCTGTTCCAGCAGGGTCACCCCTTCAGCTACTGGCACCGTAGTGGCAGGACGCTGGAAAAAGGGGCTTAAATGGGTGACCCCTGTGCTGGCGGGATGCAGGGGAGCGAGGCTGCCCTGGTCCACCTTGTCTTCTGTGGGGGAGGCAGCAGTGCGGGTGACCGGCACTGGCACAACTCGACCCCGGGAGAACAGGGAGGCGAGGCGTCCACTGTTTTCCCATCTGAAAAAGGGGGAAAAATTAACTAAAATAAAAAATTTTCAGTAGATCCCTGAAGAGCAGGGAGGTCTTGCCTCCTATTGACACTAGAAAAAACTGAAGCTCTCTCTCCAGGCTGGAGGGGGTATAGCTGCCAGGGGAGGAGCTAACCGCTTTTACTAGTGTCAACGCCTCCTAGAGGACCTAGCTATACCCACGGTTCCTGTGTCCCCCAATGAATATGGGCGAGAAAGTATTAATTGGGAATCAACAATTCAATACCCGGCGCAACCCTAGTCTTATCACAGTTTCCCTTGATAAAAGATGGTGCACAGATCCTATGACCTGACAGACATGAGATACTGTAGTGGGATCCACCAACAAAAATCTCACATTTTGGTCTCATAATGAATACAGTCTGTATATGCTGTACTGCTTTCAAACTTTCAAGGCTCCAGAATTATTACATGGGGAATGCATGTAGCTATTAAAACAGAGACATGTCAGGAGTGGTGACAGGTCCTCTTTACCCCTTAGTGACCAGCCTGTTTTGGGCCTTACTGACCAAGCATTTTTCTTTTTTTCATCGACTCGTTCCAAGAGCAATACATTTTTATTTTTCCATCTATATAGCTTTATGAGGGCTTGTTTTTTGTGGGACAAGTTTTATTAACTCTTTCTGGGAGGGAGATGAGAAAAACAGCAATAATGCCACAGCGTTTTTACGTTACAAATTTTACGGCATTCATTTTTCGGTATAAATAACATAATATCTTTATTCTCTGGGTCAGTACGATTACAGTGATACATATTGTTTTTTTACGTTTTACTATTTTTTTGCAATAAACCCTTTATTTTTTTTAGCGACAACTAAGAATAAATTAGCAATTGTCATTTTTTTTTTTACAGTGTTTACCGTAGGAAATAATTTACATGATATTTATGTAGTCCGGGTCATTAGACACGGCAATGCCAAACATATGGGGGAGATTTTTTCTTTGCATTTTTTTTCATTGAAAAGCGCATTTTCAATGCAAAAAAAAAAGCGTAATTTTTTTTATCCGATTTTTTTTATTGAATAAATTAGATTTTTTTTTTACTACTTAATAGTCCCACAAGGGGACTATAACAGACAGCTTTTTGATTGCTTTTAAAATGCAATGCACTATCCCAATGCTATTGTGACATTAGAGGCGCAGCCTGCTGGAAATTACTCATGGCTGGTCTGGGGCCTACATCAGACCCCAGGCAGCCTTCACACACATCGGCACCCCGCAATCGCATTTGCGGGGTGCCGATGGGAGATGGAGGGAGTCCGCTACCTCTGTCGGCACTTTACATGCCGCGGGCAATGGTACCCGCCGCATATAAAGTGTTAAACAGCCCAGATCGGCACTCATGCCGGGGACCCGTGCAGCGCTTAGACTGGGCCAGCCTAAGGTCCCTTAGTGACCGCCGTAAAAAGGCGTATGGGTGGTCACTAAGGGGTTAAATCACTTTGGGATGCAGTGATGGCTATGATGTTTATTTTTCAATGTTTATTTTAATTTTGGGGTGCAATTTTAATTTTTATATTTTTTTTATACTTTTAAAACTTTTTTTCAGCTTTTTTTTTCACTCTTTAATTAAACGTTCCCCTAGGGAACTTGAACATGTGATCATTAGATCTCTTCTGTCATAGACTCCAATGTATTAGCATTGAAGTCTATGGGAAATTTGCTATGTTCCTATTGAGCCCCGGCATGGGCAGGGTCTCCATAGGAACATAGCTGTGGCAGCCTTGGATCCTTCAGAGGGACCAAGCCTGCCACAAGGAACGAACGTCTCCCCGATCACCACTAGGGGTAGCTGTTCCAGGCCTGGGAGTGCAGTGGTCCCATGTTTTCAGCACAAAGATGCCATGGTTACATTCCACAATGGCATCTGAGAGGTTAAACATCTGCGATCAGCATTATCTCCCCGGTGTCTGCTGTGATACACAGCAGGCACCTGGTGGCTATGACACTTGTTCTGCTCTGGAGTGGGCGCCATTTTAAAAAGACAACATTCACCATATGGCCATTACAATGTCATCAAGGGGTTAAACCCGTATCTAAAAACCTGATCAAAACCTGAGTACTGGCAGCCTAGTAGCACCCTTACAATGGATTCAGAGGTCACTGATTAGCCATGTATAGTACCAGCAAAGTGAATGAGAATATCTGAATTTCCATGTACATGCTGTGTAAAAAAATTTTTAAAAAATTAAAAAAATAAACCACACAACGTAAACTAATCTTTGAAACTGAAGTATCTCAATTTACCCTACCGATCTAACCTTTTGCAATGGAGAGGGTGAAATCTGCTGGCTTTTTCACAGCACAACCACATGTAATGCATGTGGTTTTTGCTGCAGAAACACAGGCAAAAAAAAAATAATGCAGATGTTTCTGCTGTATCTTCATTCACAGGTGAACCGAGCCTTAGGCCTGTTGCACACGAACGTATGCCCTCCGAGACATATGGTCTGCGAGCGGACCATATGTCCCAGAGCAGCATTAATCGTGCGCATGGGAGCACACAGCATCATAGATTACAATAGATCATAAGATCATATATAAGTGCAGGACAATAGCCCTGCGGGCGGCCTGACGTGCACAACATCATTGTAATCTATGATGCTGTACGTTCCCGTGCGCACGATCAATGCCGCTCACAGACCGTATGTCTCGGATGGCATACGGTTGTGTGCAAGAGGCCTCAGGGTATGTTGATACAGCTAAAATCTATGGCAGAAAAATCTGTAGCACACCTGTAGCAGAATCAGAAGCTGAAAACAAGTCTTTTTGGTGGCAGATTTATAATTTTGTAAAGAGTTTGTAGAGGTTGAGGGTATGTTCACACTGGAAAAATCCATAGCAGAATTAGTAACCAGGTTGTTTTGGTGGCAGATGTGTAATTTGGTGGCTTTTTGGTTGAGGTTTCTCTGCTGCCCCATTGACTTCTATGGAATCCACAATCAAATCTTCTTCTTAACCCCTTAAGGACTCAGCCCTATTTCACCTTAAGGACTTGGCAATTTTTTGCAAATCTGACCAGTATCACTTTAAGTACTGATAACTTTAAAACGCTTTGACTTATCCAGGCCATTCTGAGATAGTTTTTTCGTCACATATTGTACTTCATGACACTGCTAAAATTGGGTCAAAATTTTTTATTTTTATTTATAAAAAAATACCAAATTTACCAAAAATAAGTAAAAGATTGCAAATTTCCAAGTTTACATTTCTCTACTTCTATAATACATAGTAATACCTCCAAAAATAGTTATTACTTTACATTCCCCAAATGTCTACTTCATGTTTGGATCATTTTGGGAATGATATTTTATTTTTTGGGGATGTTACAAGGCTTAGAAGTTTAGAAGCAAATCTGGAAATTTTTCTGAAATTTTCAAAAACCCAATTTTTAGGGACCAGTTCAGGTCTGAAGTCACTTTGCGAGGCTTACATAATAGAAACCACCCAAAAATGACCCCATTCTAGAAACTACACCCCTCAAGGTATTCAAAACTGATTTTACAAACGTTGTTAACCCTTTAGGTGTTCCACAAGAATTAATGGAAAATAGAGATACAATTTAAAAATGTAACTTTTTTGGCAGATTTTCCATTTTAATAATTTTTTTCCAGTTACAAATCAAGGGTTAACAGCCAAACCAAACTCAATATTTATGGCCCTGATTCTGTAGTTTACAGAAACACCCCATATGTGGTCATAAACTACTGTACGGGCACACGGCAGGGCGCAGAAGGAAAGGAATGCCATACGGTTTTTGGAAGGCAGATTTTGCTGGACTGTTTTTTTTTACACCATGTCCCATTTGAAGCCCCCCTGATGCAACCCTAGAGTAGAAACTCCATAAAAGTGACCCAATCTAAGAAACTACACCCCTCAAGGTATTTAAAACAGATTTTACAAACATCGTTAACCCTTTAGGTGTTCCACAAGAGTTATTGGCAAATGGAGATGAAATTTCAGAATTTCAATTTTTGGGCAAATTTTCCATTTTAATCCATTTTTCCCAGTAACAAAGTAAGGGTTAACAGCCAAACCAAACTCAATATTTATGGCCCTGATTCTGTAGTTTACAGAAACACCCCATATGTGGTCGTAAACAGCTTTACCAGAACACGGCAGGGCGCAGAAGGAAAGGAATGCCATACGGTTTTTGGAAGGCCTATTTTGCTGGACTGTTTTTTTTTGACACCATGTCCCATTTGAAGCCCCCCTGATGCACCCCTAGAGTAGAAACTCAAAAAAAGTGGCCAGATTTTAGAAACTACGGGATAGGGTGGCAGTATTGTTGGTACTAGTTTAGGGTATATATGATTTTTGGTTGCTCTATATTACACTTTTTGTGAGGCAAGATAACAAGAAATAGCTGTTTTGGCACCGTTTTTATTTTTTATTTACAACATTCATCTGACAGGTTAGATCATGTGATATTTTTATAGACCAGGTTGTCACGGATGCGGCGATACCTAATATGTATACATTTTTATTTATGTAAGTTTTACACAATGATTTCATTTTTGAAGCTAAAAAAATCATGGTTTTAGTGTCTCCATATTCTGAGAGCCATAGTTTTTTCAGTTTTTGGGCGATTATCTTAGGTAGGGTCTCATTTTTTGCGGGATGAGACGACGGTTTGAATGGTACTATTTTGGCGTACATACGACTTTTTTGATCACTTTTATCACCTTTTTTGGAAGTAAGGTGAGCAAAATTTCAATTTCATCATAGTTTTTATTTTTTATGGCGTTAACCGTGCAGGAAATGTAACATGACCGTTTTATAGATCGGGTCGTTACGGACACGGTGATATATAACATGTGTAGGGAATTTTATTTTTTAAAATTTTTAATCAGGGATAAATGTTTTTTTTTTATTTTTTACTTTTTTTTTTCACTTTTAAATTATTTTTTTTTACCCAGACCCACTTGGTTCTTGAAGAACCAGTGGGTCTGATGTCTGTATAATACAGTACAGTACACTATATAGTGTACTGCACTGTATTTTACTTACACTTTGAACAGATCTATACCTTTAGCACAGATCTGTTCAGCACTATGGACAGCAGGATGCCTGAGAAGGCGTCCTGTTGCCATGGGAACTTTCACCGTCTGCCACAACTGAGCAGACGGGGAAGGGGAGGGCTCCCTCCCTCTGTCACCCCATCCTGTCCGGGGGCTGCAAAGGCACAGCAGCCCCCCGATGGGAGAGGGAGGGAGCTCCCTCCCTCTTCACCTCTTCCATACAGCGGTCCCTACGGACCGCGGCATGGAAGGGGTTAAAACGGCGGACATCTGCACAGATGTCTGCCGTTTGAATCGAAAGGGTCAGCAATGAGCTGACCCTCTGATTCAACCGCTCGGCCATCCTGAAAATAAACGGGAGTCGGGCGGAAGATCGCGCACCCGCCCCCCACACTACCGCATGCCTCTCGCACCGCCCGCAATCCCCCCCCCCCCCCCACCGCGCCCGCAGGCACAAAAACACAGAGGGCTGCAGGGGGGGGGGGTAACTTTCAAAAGTACAGGCACTTTGAGGTTTCTGATCCTTAGCGATCGGCAATGCGGGGGGGTCACAGGACCCCCCTAGGCATTGTCACAGGGTGCCTGCTGAATGATTTCAACAGGCACCCTGTTCCGATCACTGCCGGCCGTGCGGCAGTGATCAAAACTACACAGGACGTACCGGTACGCCCTGGGTCCTTAAGGACTCAGGAAACAGGGCGTACCGGTACGCCCTAAGTCCTTAAGGGGTTAAACATTAACATGTCACTTGTCAAGCGCTTTTCCAATCAGCTACTAAAAAAGTACCATTTCTACACTACTCAAAAAAAGTTGGGATATTTGGCTTTTGGATGAAATTTATGGAAAACGTAAAAAGTTCACACTACAGTGATATTATATCATAAAAGTAGGGCATTTAAGCAGAATCATGCAATGGTGATTTCCTTATATCAAACAATTTATTGGAACCAATGTCAACAACAACGGTGGATATACCCCCACAAAAAAAATGTATGACGTCTCATGCTGTTCACAAGTCGACTTAATGTCTTCTGAGGCATGGAATCCCACTCTTTGTGAAGGTGGCTCTCAGGTCATTGAGGTTCTGGGGTACAGAGTTATAAGCCTCTATACAGCGAGTGAGCTGATCCCATAGGTTTTCAATGGGATTCAGGTCTGGAGAAAGTGCAGGCCACTCCATTTGAGGTAGCTCAGGCGGGAGAATCTGTCCACAGGACAACTATTAGTCTTGTACTCCACGAATCAGGCATTTGTGGAAGACTGGCAAAAAGAAAGCCATTTTTAAAATCAAGCTAGAAGGCTATTTTCACACTTCCGATGTGAAACTCTGGCATGGCCGTTTTGGCAGACACAAGCAGGGGATCGGCTGGGCACAAACCGCAGCATGCAGCGGTTTGCATCTGGCCGATTCTCCACTTATCTGCCAGAATGAGTACAGATCCGGAGTTCACCACAAGATGTAAACCATTGGTGAGCCTCAAAAACAGGAAGGCCAGATTAGAGAGTTTGCCAAACGACATCTAAAAAAGCCTTCACAGTTCTGGAACAACATCCTATGGACAGATGAGACCAAGATCAACTTGTACCTGATTGATGGGAAGAGAAGAGTATGGAGAAGGAAAGGAACTGCTCATGATCCTAAGCATACCACCTCATCAGTGAAGCATGGTGGTGGTAGTGTCATGGCGTGGGCATGTATGGCTGCCAATGGAACTGGTTCTCTTGTATTTATTGATGATGTGACTGCTGACAAAAGCAGCAGGATGAATTCTGAAATGTTTCAGGCAATATTATCTGCTCATATTCAGCCAAATGCTTCAGAACTCATTGGACGGCGCTTCACAGTGCAGATGGACAATGACCCAAAGCATACTGCAAAAGCAACCAAAGAGTTTTTTAAGGGAAAGAAGTGGAATGTTATGCAATGGCCAAGTCAATCACCTGACCTGAATCCGATTGAGCATGCATTTCACTTGCTGAAGACAAAACTGAAGGGAAAATGCCCCAAGAACAAGCAGGAACTGAAGACAGTTGCAGTAGAGGCCTGGCAGAGCATCACCAGGGATGAAACCCAGCGTCTGGTGAGGTCTATGCGTTCCAGACATCAGGCTGTAATTGACTGCAAAGGATTTGCAACAAAGTATTAAAAAGTGAAAGTTTGATTTATGATTATTATACTGTCCCATTACTTTTGGTCCCCTAACAAGTGGGAGGCACATATGAAAACTGTTGTAATTCATACACCGTTCACCTGATTTGGATGTAAATACCCTCAAATTAAAGCTGACAGTCTGCAGTTGAAGCAAGTCTTGTTAGATTCATTTCAAATCCATTGTGGTGGTGTATAGAGCCAAAAATGTTAGAATTGTGTCGATGTCCCAATATTTATGGACCTGCCTGTATATAGCTATCCATTGTATGGACATGTCCTATCCCTTGTGAACTAGATTAGACGTTAATCCCATGACTGCACCAGACAAGAGAGGATGGGTGGGTCACTAGGACTGCTTTACAGGAGAGTTCACACTCACAGATGCACCTGTCGTGTGCTTTTTAAAACAGACATGCTAAAGCTAGTTAACAAATTTGCATAAAATGTCAACCAACATGTCTAACTGAACATGACAGCCTTGATCTGCAGCTATTTTCCACTCTCCTACACAGAGAGTCAGAGAATTCACAGTTTGGGTGGAGTGATGATTACATGACAGCTAGAGTATGACAACATTGACCATGCACTGTGAAAAAATGTCTAGACAACAAAACGTAATGTATGTATTCCCTTAAAATGAGTCATGGAAAAATATGTGAGGTTCCCAAAAATGACTGATGTGTGTATGTATATATATATATATACACACACACACACACACACCAATAAGTGAAGGCTATATCCTCCTCTGCAACTATTTTCCTTTTGATCTTCCCAGTGCTTCTAAAATGAAGCAGTTTTGCAAATAGGAGTGATGAAAGTACTGTCTCGCCTTGTGGAGACCAGCTTTATGTGGAGATTTTGTGCCAGTGCTCCATTGGAAAAGGATGGATATCTCCCAGAGAAAGAGAACAGTCTCACTATTGCCACCTTCTGAAGTGCCCCTGTAAAAGGCTACTTTCACAACTGCATTTTTAATTCAGGTTTTGAGATCCGGCAGAGGAACTTAAAACCTGAATTAAAAGGATCCATTCCATTTAATACATCCTGATGGCTCCATTTCGGCCGGATCTGGTTGTATTAAATCAAAACTGAACAAACCTGATCAAGCATGAAAATCATTGTAAGTCAATGGGCGCCTGTACAGTTGCACTGTTTCTGGGCAGCAAATCACTGTTTAGACAGCATGACCTGCTGCCCAGAAACGATTATTTAGCTGTCGGTAAAAACATTACCTCCAGATGTTGCTGAATAACTATGTAAAAAAAAAATTGTTGCTACTGGCATTTTTTGTTACTTAGGTGGTGTTTTTTGGGTCTCTGGAATTTGTTTAAAAAGAGGTTATCCTGGAATTGATAATGATGACCTCTGGTGTGCACAGCTTTCCAAGCACAGCGCCATACATGTACAGTGGCTGTGCTTGGTATTGCAGCTCATCTCCATTGACTTGAATGGGGCTGAGCTGCAACCAGGCCATGTGACCGGTGTACTGTGATGTCACATGGCCTAGGAAGAGGCAGTGGAGCTCATGGAACGCTGGCCTCTTCTAACAGTTGATCGGCAGGGGTCCTGGGTGTTGGACTCCCACCGATCTGATATTGATGACCTATCCAGAGGAAAGGTCATTATTATAAGATAACACCTTTAAAAATGCTGCATGTTGGGGGAAAAAAGTGTCAAAGATGCTTAGAAAAATGTATATATAAACATGAAAGAGTCTTTTTTTACCATACATTAATTTAACATATATAAAAAAATATACTTTGTAAAAACAGCAGCAAGGAAGGGGGAAACCTTCAGTGAGAAAAAAAAAACCCTAGAGGAGGCTGAGGGGTCAACACACAAGGGTATATAGATTGCAGAGAGAAGCCACACACAAGCAGGCCAGTAAGACAATAGGAGCCATCAGACATAAAAATCCTAAGTAAGGCATAAACAGACCTATGTGTGGAAAGGATAAGCAAATAACTACCCAAGAATGCGCGTGGAACCCTCAGCCGCCTCCTCCCGACGTCGTTTCTTTTTTTTTTATATATATATATATGTTAAATTAATGTATGTTAAATAAAGACTCCTTCATGTTTATATATACATGCGTTTGGTGCTAATTTTTGGTGTGTTTAGTACATTGAATTGTTTGGGCTGCTCTCAGCACTATATATTCATTATAACCTGGTGATCAAATCTAGTGGGTATTGCTTAGAAAAATGGTTTCAATGTCAGTCCTAAAAGTTCACTTTAAAAGGAGAAGTGTAGTTCTGACATGTTTGGCTCGACTAAGAGGGGAGCCCTCGTGCAAGAACAAAGGAGCGAGCACCCTGAAATCCCAAATGCCCAATCACCTGAAACCTGCTGCTGGGGGGAAAGTTTGGATCCTCCTATATTCATTAGTTTGTTACTCAGGACCACTGAAATCAGCAGATTAGGCTGATGATCATCTAATGTGTCACCAGGATCTCGGACTATTTTTTGGAGTAATACATGAGCCGTTATCAGCACTCAAGGCTGCGCTAAAATACACTGCTGGGACTGCCGTGCGCATGCATAGGAGTCCTCTCCATTATGTTAACACAGCAGAACTACTCATGCAATAGTGCAAATAATAGTCCAAGATCATAGTGACAGATTCAGTTACTTGTATGGCCCTTCACATCAACACGGTAGCGATGTGTGTTCAGAATAGGGCGTTCAGGATTCGTTGTGGAACAATTTGTTATAAACTCACAATATACTCCAAAAAGCATACAATTAGACTAGCCACAAAAGACTGCAGTGTTGCAGGTTACCTTATAGGATCTATCCGAGACCTCCTTCTTTGACGCTCTTGTTCTGGTACAGCGTGCCACTGAAAAGTCAAACGCCAGTCAAATCCACCGATCATAGGTTCACCAGTCTGCATGTAAAATTCAAAGGTGTTCCAGTCAATGGTGTCAATGACAGGACAAACCACTGCAGTTTCATTTTCTCCAATCCTGCAAGAAAATATCAGAACTAGCTGTTAACAATCATTCACTGATGGATTGTGGGTTGAGGATTTTATAATCTTAACAGTAATTACAGCTTTTATCATCACATAAGTAAATGGAACAACTAATGCCAGATGTAAAACAATTTCTTCTCTATGTAGAATGTGAAGTGAACCCAGGTGAAAATCGGGATATCCTGCATAGAACCCTAACTGTGAGAGTCCAGAATGTGGTCGGTTAAGCATAGGTACAATATGCTTGTCTAAAGGAGGCTTTTTGACACACATACCTCCCAAGCAGTGGTTCCAGCCAGCCGTTGACGCATTCACAATGGCAGTCCAGGAATGTCAGCACATCTCCAATTGCATAGGTTGCACCAATTAACCGCGCTCGTACAAGTCCTTCACGTTTTGTTGTCCGGACTAATCGCACTCTCTCCAGTGAACTAATGTAATCTGCAAGCTGGGACTTTAGAAAAACTATGAAAAAAAATGTCTACAGTGAGATTCATACTTTATAATGCATCTCAATAAACATTTCTATAGATCATTTTTGATTTAGATTTTTATACTGATGACCTACCCTCTGAATAGGTCCGACACCCCTGCCGATCAGCCATTTGCAAAGGCACCAGCGCTTGCAGTAGCGCCGCGGCCTTCTCGCGGCTTACCAAGCACAACGCTGTACATTGTATAGTGGCTGTGCTTGGTGTCGCACTCAGCCCCATTCATGTGATAAACATTTTAATCACTAGGCATAGGGAAAGCAGAGAGAAGGATGTGGTGCTACTGCAAGCGCCACTGCCTTCTCAAACAGCTGATTGGCGTGGGTTCTGGGTGTCGGACCCCCACTGATCAGATACTGATGACCCATTTAACTGCCCCCACCCTCAATAATAAAAAATATCACGCATCTTATATTCATAACTTGATTGATATTTATATACTTTATACTGAAGTGACTGCATACAGAACAAACAAAGAGGCACAGACAACCCTCATAAATATGCTGGACTGTTCCAATTGCCTTTTTTTTATATTTTTTTATGGATTACAGCCTTATAAATATAAAAAAAAACTAATGACTTGGCTTGCAGCGTCTTCATTATCCATGTGTGTGAGTCGTTTGTAGGGTTGAGCGAACCAGAACTGTAAAGTAAACTTTTGGATTTCTGGACCCCGGACCCGAACTTTTCAGTAAAAGTTTGGGTTTCGAGTTTGGTGTTCGGTGAGTTAATGGAGCTTTTTGAAAAGCTGCAGAGCAGCCAATCAACAAACATTTTACTCTTGTGCCCTTAGAAGCCATCACAGCCATGCCTACTAATGGCATGGCTGTGATTGGCCAGTGCAGCATGTGACCCAGGCTCTATATAAGCTTGAGTCACGTAGCGCTGCACGTCACTCTGCTCTGATTAGTGTAGGGATAGGATGCTGCTGCTGTGAGGGAGAGAATAGAACAGAATCTTTAATCTGACGTGCTTGTTAACTCAGCGATCTACCTAGATTTTGTTTTGTGTATGCAGTGCACAATATTTTTACCCTGCCCTGAGCCCAGTGACACAGAAAAAGAAGTTTTATCCTTCTGTTAGTTAGGTGGGCAGCGGCGGACATTTTATGCAAGTTCATTGCACCAGAACAGCATATGTGCATTTGTGACAGTCAAATACAAGCTTGAAATACTGCAATAATTTTCTGGGTTTAAAAAAAATAACTTTGCGGCCTTTGCTGCATCTGTACGTGTGAAATACACACGTTAGATACTGCTGTTATATTCTGTTATTAAAAAAAACTAAATTTGCGGAGAATGAGGAGAGCGTTGAATAAGGGACGTGGCCCGGTCGTGGTGCTGCTGGTGGAGCTCCTGTTGCAGGGAGAGCACATGGTTGAGCTGTGCCAGCTACACGCACAAGTGAAACACCTTCCTCAGGTGCGAGTAGGCGACAGAACCTTCAGCGTTATTTGGTCGGGCCTAATGTGGCTCTACGAATGGTGAGGCCAGAACAAGTACAGGCGATAGTAGATTAGGTTGCTGACAGTGCCTCCAGTTCCTTCACATTGTCTCCCACCCAGTCTCCTGCTGAAAGATCAGAGTTGGCACCTGCAGCCGATGTCCATCAGTCTTTCACCTCACCCCCTTGCAAATCAGCCAAGCAGTCTGAGTCCCAAGTCATACAGCAGTCTCTTCTGCTTTTTGATGACTCTGCTAGCAGGGTTTCCCAGGGCCATCCACCTATCCCTGCCCTAGAAGTGGAAGAGATTGAGTGCACCGATGCCCAACCACTTATGTTTCAAGATAAGTACCTGGGAGGACCACCGCAGCACGTCTCGAATGATGATGAAACACAGGTGCCAACTGCTGTGGCTTTCTGCAGTGTGCAGACTGACAAGGAGGGCGGGGGTTTAGACTGGGTGGAAGATACTGTGGAGGACGATGAGGTCCTCGATCCCACATGGAATCAAGGTCACGCGAGTCACCTGTGTAGTTCGGAGGAAGAGGTGGTGGTCGCACAGAGCCACCAGAACAGCAGAAGAGGGAGCAGGGTGCAAAAGCGGAGCGGCCGTCCCCTAGACAGTATGCCTCCTACTGCCCACCGCAGCAAGGGACCGAGCACACCAAAGCCTGGCGTGGCAGTTCTTCAGACAATGTGCTGACGACAAGACACGAGTGGTTTGCACGCTGTGCAATCAGAGCCTGAAGCGAGGCATAAACGTTCTCAACCTGAGCACAACCTGCATGACCAGGCATCTAAGTGCAAAGCACGAGCTGCAATGGAGTAGACACCTCAAAAACAAAGAAAGGTCTCTGGCTCCTCCTGCTTCCTCTTCTGCTGCAGTCTCAGCCTCTTCATCCACCTCTGGAGTGACAGTGGCACCTGCCACCCCGCAAAAAGAGGATCTGCCAGCAACACCACCACCTGGGTCACCAAGCATCTCCACAATGTCCCACGGAAGCTTTCAGCTCTCCATTTCCCAAACACTGGAGCGGAAGAGGAAGTACCCCCCTACCCACCCGCGATCCCTGGCCCTGAATGCCAGCATTTAACAATTACTGGCCTTTGAAATGCTGTCATTCCGTCTGGTGGAGACAGACCGTTTTAAAAGCCTTATGGCAGTGGCTGTCCCACAGTACGTCGTGGCCAGCCGCCACTACTTTTCCAGGCAAGCCATCCCTTCCCTGCACAACCAAGTGGGCGACAAAAATCTGATGTGCACTGCGCAACGCCATCTGTTGCACGGTCCACCCAACTACGGATATGTGGACCAGTAAGCACGGTCAGGGTAAATGCAGTGGTGGCTGGGCCTGAGGAGGATAGCAGTTTGGCGCATGTTCTTCCACCACCGAGGATTGCAGGGCGCTTCAGTTTGCCTCCTGTTGCTTCCTCCTCCTACTCCGCTTCCTCATCCTCTACCGCCTCCTCATCCAAGCGTACCACCTTCACAACCAACTTCAGCACAGCCAGGGGTAAATGACAGCAGGCAGTTTTAAAACTTATCTGTTTGGGGGAGAAACCCCACACTGCGCAGGAGCTGTGGACGGGAATGGAACAACAAACCAATGAGTGGTTGGTGCCAGTGAGCCTCAAGCCCGACCTGGTGGTGTGCGATAATGGGCGAAATCTCGTAGCGGCTCTGGGACTAGCCGATTTGACGCACATCCCTTGCCTGGCGCATGTGCTGAATTTGGTGGTGCAGAGGTTCCTTAAAAATTACCCCGATATGTCTGAGCTGCTGCAGAAAGTGAAGGCCGTCTTGTGCGCGCTTTCGGCGTTCTCACCCTGCTGCTGCTCGCCTGTCAGCGCTGCAGCATAACTTCGGCCTTCCCGCTCAACGCCTCATATGCGACGTGCCCACAAGGTGGAACTCCACCTTGCATATGCTGGCCAGACTGTGCGAGCAGCAGCAGGCGATAGTGGAGTTTCAGCTGCAGCATGCACGGGTGAGTCGCTCTGCGGAACAGCACCACTTCACCACCAATGACTGGGCCTCCATGCGAGACCTGTGTTCCATGTTGCGCTGCTTCGAGTACTCCACCAACATGGCCAGTGCCGATAACGCTGTTCTCAGCATTACTATCCCACTTCTATGCCTCCTTGAAAAAACGCTTCTGGCGATGATGGAAGAAGATGTGGCACAGGAGGAGGAGGAGGGATCATTTCATAGGGTTTCAGGCCAGTCATTCACAAGTAGCTCCAAGGTACACAATTGTCCAGCCAGGGCACAGTTCTGGAGGATGACGAGGTGGAGGATGAGATGGAGTAGGAGGAACCGTGTTCACAGCAGGGTGGCACCCAAACCAGCTCATGGCCATCACTGGTGCGTGGCTGGGGGGATACAGACTATACACCTCCCACAGAGGACAGCTTGTCATTGCCTCTGGGCAGCCTGGCACACATGAGCGATTACATGCTGCAGTGTCTCCGCAACGACCGCCGAGCTGCCCACATTCTAACTTGTGCTGATTACTGGGTGGCCACGCTGCTGGATCCCCGTTACAAGGACAGCGTACAGTCCTTAATTCTGTCACTAGAGCGTAGATGCTGGTAGACGCGCTGCTCGTGGCATTCCCACCTGACAGCGGGGGCACAGTGGAAGCACAAGGAGAAGGAAGAGGTCGCCAACTCAGCTGGGGCACCATCAGCACCTCGGAAGGCAGGGTTAGCATGGCCGAAATGTGGAAAAGCTTTGTCAGCACGCCACAACAACCAGCACCACCAGCTGATATGGAACGTCTTAGCAGGAGGCAGCATTTCAGCAACATGGTGGAGCAGTATGTGTGCACACTCCTACACGTACTGACTGATGGGTCTGCCCCCTTCAACTTCTGGGTCTTCAAATTGGGCATATGGCCTGACCTTGCCCTTTATGCCTTGGAGGTGCTGGCCTGCCCTGCAGCCAGTGTTATTGTCTGAATGTTTGTTTAGCACGGCTGGAGGGGGTTATCACAGGTTATATTTCCCAATGTTTTGGGGTGTACCCTAATTTAAACAAAAAAAGAAATAAAATAAAACCAAAAAGCAGTGTAGGCTACCTCCTCATCCTCCAACGCTGCTTCCACCTACACCGCCACATCCACCACCTCCTCAACCTCCTACTCCATATGGACCTCGTCCTCCAAGATCAAGATTATTATTTTTTATTTTTACGTATTTTATGTTATTTTAAGTCATTTCCCTATCCACATTTGTTTGCAGAGCACTTGTCATGCTCTTAACCACATTTTGCTGCCATTTGCAGCCCTCTAGCCCATTCCATGACTTTTTTTAGAGCCATTTTAGTGCTCAAAAGTTCGGGTCCTCATTGACTTCAATGGGGTTCGGGGTCAAGATCGAGTCCCGAACTCGAACTTTTTTTGTGAAGTTCGGCCGAACTTGTACATCCAGGTGTCCGCTCAACTCTACTCGTGTGTGTGTGTAGAAAATGGTAATTACATTATTTACAAGGATGATAAAATGGTTACACATTAAAAACATTGTGAACCAAGCTTAAAGGGTTTTTGTCACCAGAATTATCCCTATTAAACTGGCTGACATTAGCGATGTGCTAATGTAAGCAGACCCTAAGTCTCCTAATCTAATGCTTATGGATGCCCCCATTACTGCACAATTTTAACTTTGATGATATGGTAATTAGCCTCTAGGAGCAGGAGGGGGGCGTTGCTCCTACTCCTAGAGGCTCTGTTCTCGCGCCTCCAGCGTTTGTCTCCTCCTGCCGGCCCTGTGCTGGGACTGCGCAGGCGCGAGATTTATCCAGCACACATGGCGGCAGGAGAAGACAAACGCTTGCCCAGTCAATCAAGGATGGCAGAGCGTGACTTGAGGTGGTAGAACAGAGCCTCAAGGAGCAGGAGCAACCCCCCCTGCTCCTAAAGGCCAACGCCCCCCCTACTCCTATTAGCACATCGCTAATTTCAGCCAGTTTAATAGAGATAATTCTGGTTACAGAAACCCTTTAACATATAATTCTATAAGTACCTTTATCGCTGAAGTCATCGACTAATATGATTTCTCTTAAAAGTACTGCTGGAGACGTTTCTAAGACGCTGTGTATTGTGCGGAGTAAAGTTGACATTGCCTCATTATAAAATGCAATTATAACAGACGTGGTTGGAAGTTTCCTGTGATTGTAAGTTTCGGACCTACACCTGAAACATATGATAAAAGTGTTAACTGTTATGGACATCTTGTAGAAAATATTGGAAGTCAATGCTGTATCTTTAGAATTCACACAAGCAAATGAAACGTATGATCGATACATTTATGGTTTCCATAGATAATAGATGACAGCCAAATCTGAAATACCCAGTATAGAAGAATGTCTGATCCTAGAAAAAGGAAATACAATCCTACTAGTAATTGGAACATGGTAAAAGAAAGCTTGGAGAGAAAAAGCTAAAGCAAATAAAAGATAATCAAACAAAAAGGCAGACGATACTGTAAGGGATAAATAAGACATTTCTTCATGCGCTTGCACTTAGCACTGGAATGATGCCACCTTCTGCGTAATGCTTCAGGGCAAGGTTTTTCTATGTCACGGCGTCGATGTGTATAGCATTTTCAATGGAACATATGAGAAACTGGCAGAGAGCACAGAGCGCTTAGATAATGTAGTCTTTGTGCAAACCGGTCACACTGAAAGGTAATCGTTAAAAGCTTAGGCATCTGCAGAAGACCTCCTGCTCCCCGAGGCATCACGTAATGTACCAGTTCCACATAAAAGAATAATATGATCCAGAAGTGTATGGTCTGATGGTAATGGAAAACTCCAAACTTTAAACTATTTGTACATTTAATCCTGTCCCTAGGAATATCACAATTAATACTGCAAGGGCAATAAGCCAGCCATAATAAACAGGCGGCTTTAGTGCAACAGGATGGGAGATGCTCTCTCAGAGCGGCTCTCCATTTTGGCTCATATAGGGGGGTCCTTCCTATATGACGTCAATATGAGTTCAGTATGGCATACATAAACAGTATGACTTTGAGACATTTTTCTTTTCATATTCTTTTCCATATGCACGATTGTCAAAACTGGTCAAAAACTCTTGATAATAGACTTTAGGTTAACCAAAAAATCTGCCACATTTTGCAGTGAAAAATTGGCATACATGCCTCACACCAACATTTATGACCGTATTTTTCGCTTTATAAGCTGCACCCGATGATAAGACGCACCCCAGGTTTTGGAGGAAAAAAATAAGAAAAAACATTTTTCATCAGACCTTATATTAGATCCTCAGATCAGACCCCCATAAATATCAGGACATCGGATCAGACCCCCAAATCCTGACATCGGATCAGTCCCCCAAATCAGTCCTCCATGTCAGAACCCCATCAGCCATCAATGTGAGACCCCATCAGACCTCTGATCAGCCCTTTATTTCAGACCCCCACCATACCTCAGATCAGCCCTCAATGTCAGACCCCCCAGAGTTCCTTGCCAGACCATCAGACCTCAGATCAGAATAAAATAAACTCCTCTTACCTCTCTTGCGCCGTGGCTCCTTTCCATCTCCGGTAGCGCTCCTATGTCTTCTCTGGCCCGTCCTGCACTGTCACCTGACTGCGTGCAGCGTCAGGTCATAGTGCGCGCACTACGTCCTGACGCTGTATGGGGTCGAGACAGTGCAGCACCGGCCCCAGGAAGGAAGACCAGGGAGGGTAAGTACCGGAAGCACTTGCAGTGCTTCACTCCCCGCTCCCGGCACCTAATGCATACTAGTGAGCGCTTTCATAATGGAAGCGATCACTTGTATTCGCTTTATAAGACGCACAGTCATTTTACCCCCACTTTTGGAGGGGAAAAAGTGCGTCTTATAAAGTGAAAAATGCGGTATATATAGACATTATTTGCCACGGTAGAAAAGAGAGCATGGCTTAGTGGAAAATGTGTGCGAGTGAAAGTGTGCCAAAATTACAGCACAAAGTAAGCTAACCTATAGGTAGTGTAAGGTTAGACAAATGAGGCAATTGACTAACAAGATACATACAGTGTAAACTACCGTGATAAATCTGGTGCACTTCCTGCCTAAGTTTACCCTGTCTAAATATTGGTAAGAATTAGTAAATCTGCATGAACTGAAGCCCCCTGATGTCACACACTAGTGGATTAGCATGAGAGGTGAAAGATGCATTATGAGGAAACACCTCCTCTACCTAGAAACTGGAGTCTCCTCAGGCCTGGTCATGACACTCTATGGTCAGCCAGTAAGTACACACAGTCTGACCAAAGAGTTTCCACCACAAACAGATACAATACATAGAGATGGCAATAAATATTTTACGGTACTTAGTATTAAATTCCTTTACCACAAATACTTAAAGGGAGTCTGTCACCTACATAACATGTTTTAAACTAATGATATAGCTCTGTGGGAAGCAGATCCATAACACTGATGGTACCCATGTTTAGTTTTTCAGAGCCTCCAAAGTACCTAAAATGAGGTTTTAAAAATATGCAAATTACTTATCGCAAGTGCCCAGGGGCGGAGAGTATGCTGCAAGTGCCCAGTGCTCCCCGCCTTACTTGCTCCTGACTCCTCCCCTCTGTATCGTCCGGCCAGCCCTGTATCCTTGTGGCATCATTCTCGTCTCCATTCATAATCTAGTGCCTGTTCGCTTCACCGCCGAGGCCGGGCATGCGCAGTACATTGCCCACTGTGGGCAGAGTCATACTGATATGCCGTGCACATGCGCCAGTTACGTACACCGGCAGTAAAGCGCACAGGCTCTGCCAAGGTCAGTCATCTACAAAAGATAGCTTTTGAACAAACGGCTATCACTCCTAATCTCATCATACACATTCCTGCTTACCTCTGCTGAGCAAGCATGTGTTCTCAGAAGAAAGAAGTAGGCCTTTGAAAAACTCCTCTGGCCTATCACTCCAAGAAAAAAAAAAAGGACTAGGCAGTTAAAATTTAACTTGCCCGATCCTTATGACCCCCAGTACCTGCCCTATATACACATTAATTGAAAACAGTAGTACAGATAATCTATAACCAGTCTTCCTAGTATACTTGTGTTGTTCTCTACAAGGCTATCAGTTTACTGAGCAAAGTACCCAATGCACAGCTTGCCAAAACTATTCCAGAATAGTAAAAAGGAAGAACAATATACTCAGTGCTGCCCTAAGGCTCACTTACAACCATTGGATGTAAACCACAAAAACAACCTTTTTATTGTCAAATCAATTAAGGGCTAAATAATGATCATCGGCCTATACGGCAGCGTGTTCCAGTTCCTGCCAATATTCTGCAACTTCGCACAGCTATTGAAGAGGAGTGGACCAACATTCCACAGGCCACAATCAACTCTATGCGAAGGAGATGTGTTGCACTGCGTGAGGCAAATTGTGGCCACACCAGTTACTGACTGGTTTTCTGACCCCCCCACCCCGTAAGGAATAACTGTACAAATTTCAGAGTGGCCTTTTATTGTGGGCAGTCTAAGGCACACCTGTGCAATATTCATGCTGTCTAAACAGCACCTTGATATGCGACACCTGTGAGGTGGGATGGATTATCTCGGCAAAGGAGAAGTGCTCACTAACACAGATTTAGGCCTCATACACACGACCGTTTTTTTTTGCGGTCCGCAAAAACGGGTTTCGTAGTTCCGTGATCCGTGTCTGTTTTTTCTTCCGTGGGTCTTCCTTGATTTTTGGAGGATCCACGGACATGAAGGAAAAAGTCGTTTTGGTGTCCGCCTGGCCGTGCGGAGCCAAACGGATCCGTCCTGACTTACAATGCAAGTCAATGGGGACGGATCCGTTTGACGTTGACACAATATGGTGCAATTGCAAACGGATCCGTCCCCCATTGACTTTCAATGTAAAGTCAGGAGTCCCTATTATACCATCGGATCTGAGTTTTCTCCAATCCGATGGTATATTTTAACTTGAAGCGTCCCCATCACCATGGGAACGCCTCTATGTTAAAATATACCATCAGATTTGAGTTATATCGTGAAAACTCAGATCAGACAGTATATTCTAACACAGAGGTGTTCCCATGGTGATGGGGACGCTTCAAGTTAAAATATACTAAGAACTGTGTACATGACTGCCCTCTGCTGCCTGGCAGCACCCGATCTCTTACAGGGGGCTTTGATCCGCACAATTAAGCCCTCAGGTGCCGCATCTGAGGGGTTAATTGTGCATATCATAGCCCCCTGTAAGAGATCAGGTGCTGCCAGGAAGGAGGGGGCAGACCCCCCTCCCTCGCCAGTTTTAAATTCATTGGTGGCCAGTGAGGCTCCCCTCTTCCTCCCCTGTATTTAACTCATTGGTGGCCAGTGCGACCTCCCCTCCCCCCCATCATTGGTGGCAGCGGAGAGTTCCGATCGGAGTCCCAGTTTAATCGCTGGGGCACCGATCGGTTACCATGTAAACCAGGACGTTACTGCAGTCCTAGCTGTCATGGTTACTTAGAAATTTTAGAAGCATTATACTTACCTGCGCTGTCTGTGACCGGCCGGGTGCTCCTCCTACTGATAAGTGACAGGTCTGTGCGGCGCATTGCCTATAGCACAGACCTGTCACTTACCAGTAGGAGGAGCGCCCGGCCGGTCACAGACAGCGCAGGTAAGTATAATGCTTCTAAAATTGCTAAGTAACCATGGCAGCCAGGACTGCAGTAGCGTCCTGGTTTCCATGGTAACCGATCGGAGCCCCAGCGATTAAACTGGGACTCCGATCGGAACTCTCCGCTGCCACCAATGATGGGGGGGGGGGGTCATTTTAATTAGGGGGGGAGGGGGAGGGGAGGCCGCACTGGCCACCAATGAATTAAATACAGGGGAGGGAGGGGGGCCGCACTGGCCACCAATGAGTTAAATACAGGGGAGGGAGGGGGGGCCGCACTGGCCACCAATAAGTTAAATACAGGGGAGGCAGGGGGGTCTGCCCCCACCTGCCTGGCAGCATCTGATCTCTTACAGGGGGCTATGATACGCACAATTAACACCTCAGGTGCGGCACCTGAGGGGTTAATTGTGCGGATCACAGCCCCCTGTAAGAGATCGGGTGCTGCCAGGCTGCAGGGGGCAGTCATGTACACAGTTCTTAGTATATTCTAACTTGAAGCGTCCATCACTATGGGAACGCCTCTGTGTTAGAATATACTGTCGGATCTGAGTTTTCAAGAAGTGAAAACTCAGATCTAAAAAGCTTTTATGCAGACGGATCAGCGGATCCGTCTGTGTGAAAGTAGCCTACGGACACGGATGACAATCTTGTGTGCATCCGTGTTTTTTCACGAACCAATTGACTTGAATGGGTCCGTGAACCGTTGTCCGTCAAAAAAAATAGGACAGGTCCTATTTTTTTGACGGACAGGAAACACGGATCACGGACGAAAAACGGTGCATTTTCCGAGTTTTCAACGGACCCATTGAAAGTCAATGGGTCCGCAGAAAATCACTGAAAACGGAACAACGGACATGGATGCACACAACGGTCGTGTGCATGAGGCCTTAGACAGATTTGTGAACAATATTTGAGAGTGATGGGTCTTTTGTGTATGTAGAAAATGTTTCAGATCTTTTAGTTCTGCTCATGCAAAATGGGAGCAAAATATATATATATATATATATATATATATATATATATATATATATATATATTATACTCACCGGTAATCCGGTTTCCTGGAAGTCTCCATGACAGCACTCACTGAGATTGTGCTTTTTCCTGTCCTATCAGAGGAAGTCAGACAGGTTAACCCCACCCCTTCCCCTCATCGCCAGTGTATTTTAACAGAGACCAGGATAAAGGGTAGAACGCAAAGAAATTTATTAAAAACAAAATAGGACTGTAATATATGTGCTGTAATGGAGACTTCCAGGAAACCGGTGAGTGTAATACTCATTTCCCCAGTCGTCTCCATCACAGCACACACTGAGAACTAACAAAGTGAAAACTCGGGGGGGGGGGGGGGGGGGGGGACTACAGCATCCAGGACCTTGCGTCCAAAGGCCATATCCTCATTGGCAAATACATCAAGTCTATAATGTTTGGTTAAAGTATGGGCCCTCATCCAAGTGGCCGCCCTGCAAATCTGCTCTAGGGGGGCAGAGGCCCTTTCGGCTCAGGAGGTAGACACTGCTCTCACTGAATGGGCTCTGAGAGACGGAGGAAGCTCTTTACCAGAGGCTGTATACGCTTCAGTGATAGCACTCCTTATCTACTGGGATATGGAGCTCTTAGCTGCTTTCCTACCTTTATTAGGGCCAAAAAAACTGCACAAATATAACGAAGAACTGCCCTTCTTACATCTAAGTTATGGAATTTTGCTTCCTGCTCGTTCCTGGGATTGGCACAGAATGAGGGAATGGCAATATCTTGGGACCTGTGAAAGGTGGATACTACCTTTGGGAGGAAATTGGGGTCCAACTTAAAAATTAACTTATCCTCTGAGACCCTAATGAAAGGCTCCTGGATGGATAGCTGCTGAAGCTCGCAAACTCCTAGCAGAAAACAGCCTTAAGAGTAACCCACTTCCTCTCTGGATCTTCCTTCCCTGGCAGGACAGGAAAAAACACTGGCGATGAGGGGAAGGGGTGGGGTTTTTAACCTCTCTGTGCTTTTTCCTGTCCTATCAGAGGAAGTCAATCTCAGTGTGTGCTGTCATGGAGACGACTGGGGGAATATATATATATATATATATATATATATATATATATATATATATATATGCTCGGCATGTGTATGCATTCAATAGAGAGACAGGAGTACGTCGCTGGTAGATGGATTGTCTTACTTGAGAACAATAGGATCAGGCAAGTTATAATCCAGTAGCCTAATCCTTCTTTCCCCAACCTCTACCGTCGGGGAAAGTCAGAATGCACATTAAATAGTCATCCGCTCCCGCTAACATTAGTGGCCATGCACATTATATTTAGGCCTCCTGCACACGAACATGTGGGCCCAGTGGCCGTGCTGCGGGCCGCAATGCATGAACACCGACCGTGGGGCAGCCGCAGCGGATCGCGGACCCATTCACTGTTGTGGGTCCGCGATCCGCCCGTTCAGGAAAAAGATAGGACATGTTCTATCTTTTTGCGGAACGAAAGTACGAGACGAAACCCCACGGAAGCATTCTGTAGTGCTTCCGTAGGGTTCCGTTCCGCATGTCCGGATTTGCAGATGCATTCAAGTCAATGGGTCCGCATCCATGATGCAGAATGAACACAGAATGGTGCCCCGTGTATTGCGGATCCGCATATGCGGTCCGCAATACGGCAACAGGACACCTAAGGTCGTGTGCAACAGGCCTTAGTAAGTTCTGTGCACAGGTCAGCAAAATAATCCATGTGGGAGTTATCAATTTTCAGATAGAAACATAGAATGCGTCGGCAGATAAGAACCATTTGGCCCATCTAGTCTGCCCAATATACTGAATACTATGAATAGCCCCTGGCCCTATCTTATATGAAGAATAGCCTTATGCCTATCCCATGCATGCTTAAACTCCTCCACTGTATTTGCAGCTACCACTTCTGCAGGAAGGCTATTCCATGCATCCACTACTCTCTCAGTAAAGTAATACTTCCTGATATTACTTTTAAACCTTTGCCCCTCTAATTTAAAACTATGTCCTCTTGTAGCAGTTTTTCTTCTTTTAAATATTCTCTCCTCTTTTACCTTGTTGATTCCCTTTATGTATTTAAAAGTTTCTATCATATCCCCTCTGTCTCGTCTTTCTTCCAAACTATACATGTTAAGGTCCTTTAATCTTTCCTGGTAAGTTTTATCCTGCAATCCATGTACTAGTTTAGTAGCTCTTCTCTGAACTCTCTCCAAAGTATCAATATCCTTCTGGAGATATGGTCTCCAGTACTGAGCACAATACTCCAAATGAGGTCTCACTAGTGCTCTGTAGAGCGGCAAGAGCACCTCCCTCTTTCTACTGGTAATGCCTCTCCCTATACACCCAAGCATTCTGCTAGCATTTCCTGCTGCTCTATGACATTGTCTGCCTACCTTTAAGTCTTCTGAAATAATGACCCCTAAATCCCTTTCCTCAGATACTGAGGTTAGGACTGTATCACTGATTTTATATTCTGCTCTTGGGTTTTTACGCCCCAGGTGCATTATCTTGCACTTATCAACATTAAATTTTAGTCACCAGATTTTTGACCATTCCTCTAGTTTTCCTAAGTTCTTTTCCATTTGGTGTATCCCTCCAGGAACATCAACCAGGGTGTTTGTTCAACTTTAGCTGGCCATACCCTAATAGTAGATTCACAGGGAATTTTTTTTTTCAAGCAGGTTTTGAGGCATATTTCCCTTCAAGTTTTCAGCCAAAGCCAGAAGAGAATCCAACAGGGAGTACAAGTCCTCCCTTCATATTTTCGATTCCTTTCAAATCTACTTCTGGCTTTGGCTGAAAAGCCCGCAGGAAAAGCTGCCTCAAAACCTCCAACAAAAAAACTCTACCCTAAAGATTTCGGATGTCTGAGGAGGCCAATTTCATGTCATTTTCTGCTGAGCATCACAGATTTTGTCACATAAACAAACGTAAACAGATGTCACTCAAAGGCAGATATGTAAGGGATCGCTCTATCACAAGGGGTTGCAATCACAGACTTCTCCTCTGACAATGGGGTTCAAGACCAAAAGGTGCTTTATTTTGGCACTTCAGCCCCATCACACACATAAACATCGAAAATAAACACCTGCTCGTCTGGGCTCTACCTAATACACATGTTGTCTCTACCTCACCTATAGAGCGCCGTTCACACACGGGATTAGATCCGGCTTCCTCAGCCATATAAGGTCCAGCAGCCTGCAGGCTGTGACCACACCAGCACCCTTGGGGGGAGATGGTCGAGAAGTCTTCCCGAATCTGACAGTGCGACCCTCTTTCTGTAGGCGTCACTGGGCCCCACAAACTTCGGCTTTACAAAGCCTCATGGCCCCTCAGCCCTCCTGGCTGAGACCACACAGAGCCTCTCAAGCTCCCCTCTCTCTCAGGCTTCCTCAGCCTTTCTCCCTCCCAGTCATACAGAGAGGGTTATTTTATCCCTCCTTGATTACAGCAGCAGGCCTCATCTGCGATCCCCTCCGGCAAAAGACAATACATGTAGTGGAAGGGTGTGGACTGGCAGATCCCACTACCAAACCTATCTCCCAGTCCACATGAAATCCAGCCCAGAACAACATCTAGACAAAACTGTCTCAGCAAACTACACTTTGCTGAAACCACTGCTGCTTTCTGGATTTCAGTTATCTGACCCAGCTGAGGTATCTGGGTGGGATATACACGCCTCCCAGCACTTATACTGTACACATCACCACAAAACAGAAAAGTTGATTTGCCCTGTTGGATGTTTTTTGTCATTATTGGGTGTAGTTGGAATGTCAATTATTCCACATGGGCGATAAGCACCCTGTCAATAGAGGGCCAAACCAGGACACAGATTATGGCAGAGATCAATTTCATGTCAAAATGGCAACCTTCACAAAACAACCATAAACAAGAAGATTTATTTTCGGTAATTTCTTACATATAGTAGTACTAGTACCGGTACCCTGGTTACTAAAGGACAATATAGGCATAACAGTAGATGTTATTAGTAGATGTCATTACTTACTCATACATCCGGTTATCCTGGATGTGCCGATGCAATGATATCTGGTCACTCAGATAAATATTAATAGCATACTTTTCAATGCTTTCCTCCTGCATCTTCTTTTCAGCAGAATTAAGCTGCAGATGAGCTGCCTTTCCCCACTCTCCAGGTGCATTTGGATTTGGGGGAGGTTTAATGTATAGCGGACGGCTTAAGTCCTCTACTTTCTCCTCAGTTGTATGCAAATCTCTCTCCCACCTATTTCTTGTGTGGTCCGCTTTCTCTAAAGAAGAGAAAGAAGACACAGAAAGTTCTACCACCATATAGGTGATCATGAAGAGTCCAACCAATATAAAGGTCTTCACAATAAGTGAGCATTTCCTTAGGCGGATCCTCATGGCATGAGACTTCTGATCTGGCTCAGCACCAGTTCAACTAACACTGCAAGTCTGAAAGAAGAAAGATCATGTTAGAAAATGTTTAATTTATTTACTAATTTATATAGCGCCAACATATTCCACTGTGCTCTACAGACATTGTCATCCTTCACTTTCTACAGTGGGCCTGTTATCCTGCAAATTTGATCCAGAGGAAGGCAAGAAAAACAAAACAAAACACCTCACCAGGTATAAGCCAATCAGAATAACTCCCTGGATCAACGACCCGTCTCTAGAAATCTAATAACTATAACCTGTAATATTATTACACTCGAGAAATACATCCAGGCCCCTCTTGAACTCTTTGTGAAATCACCATCAGCACCTCTTCTTGTACAGAGTTCCAATGTCTCACTGCTCTTACAGTAAAGAATCCTCTTCCATGTTTGTGTAGAAACCTGCTTTCCTCCAGACGCAGAGGATGTCCCCTCATCACGGTAAAAGTCCTGGGGATAAATAGATGATGGGAGAGATCTCTGTACTGACCCCTGATCTATTTAAACATAGTTATTAGATCTCCCCTCAGTCGTCTTTTAAATAACCCTAATTTTGATAATCTTTATGGGTACTGTAGTCCACCGATTCCAGTTATTACTTTAGTTGCCAGAACTGTACGGGTGGTCTGACTAGTGATTTGTAAAGTGGTAGAACTATGTTCTCATCATGGGCATCTATGCCCCTTTTGATGCAGCCCATTATCTTATTGACCTTGGCAGCAGCTGCCTGAAAATGGTTACAGTTTAGTTTGCTGTTCACTAAAATTCGTAAGTCCTTTTCCATGTCAGTGTTACCAAGTGTTTAACCATTTAGTATGTACTGGTGACTTGCATTATTCCTTCCCATGTGCATAACGTTACATTTGTCAGTGTTAAACTTCATCTGCCACTTCTCTGCCCAAGCCTCCAATCTATCCAGATCCATCTGCAGCCATATTCTCTCCTCTTCCATGTTAATTTCTTTACACAGTTTAGTGTCATCTGTAAAAAATTATATTTTACTGTGCAAGCCTTCTACAAGATCATTAATAAATATATTGAAGAGAATAGGGCCCAATACTGACCCCTGAGGTACTCCACTAGTCACAGTGACCCAATCTGAGTGTGTACCGTTAATAACCACCCTCTGTTTTCTATCACTGAGCCAGTTACTTACCCACATACACACATTTTCTCCCAGTCCAATCATTCTCATTTGATATACTAACCTTTTATGTGGTACCGCATCGTATCCTTTGAAAAAGTTAAGATACAGTATATGACATCCATTCACCTTCTCATAGAAACTGATTAGATTAGTTTGACATGACCGATTCCTCATAAACCTGTGCTGATATGGAGTAATACACTTATTTTCATTGAGATACTCCAGGATAGCATCTATTAGAAAACTGTCAGTTTACCCACAACAGACTGGCCTATAGTTTTTGGTCTCTATTTTTAACCCCTTTTTGAATATTGGCACTACATTTGCTAAAGCCAATTCTGTGGAGCAAACCCTGTCAAAACCCTTTAATATCAGAAATAAGGGTCTATCTATTACATTATATAATTCTCTTAGGATACCGGGTTGTATGCCATCTGGATCCAGTGATTTGTCTATTTCGTCTGACATTTTATTTTGTTCAGTAAATACAGTGGAGAAAAAAAAAAAAATTATGTAATAAATTTAATAAAGTCATCGCTCTCTACAACATCACTCTTCACACTTTCAGGCTTAAAATTTTTACCGTTTATATAACTGACGAACATTTTCAAGTTACTGTATTTTTCACCCCATAAGACGCACTCTACCCCCCCCAAAAGTGGGGGGGAAATGGCAGTGCATCTTATGGGGCAAATGCTATAATTTTTACATCGCTAACACTGATACATAACCGGCTGCGATGCTGCACAGCGCAGGGATGTATCAGCGGGGATGGAGGAGGGGCTGGAGGCCGGAGACGTTAAGCCGATGCCCGCTCTGCCTGTTACCGGAGCTTGATTGTAAGGTAGTAAACAGGATAGCGCTGCTTTAAAGTTAAAGTTACTCAAGGTTAAGGATTACTGTTTAGATATGTATACTTCTGTGAGTGGCGGGGCCCGGTTTAAGAGTACAGTGACTGCACTGGGCCCCGCCACTCACAGCAGTATACATATCTAAACAGTAATCCTTAACCTTGAGTAACTTTAACTTTAAAGCAGCGCTATCCTGTTTACTACCTTACAATCAAGCTCCGGTAACAGGCAGAGCGGGCATCGGCTTAACGTTACGAGCCTGCTCCTCCTACTTTATGAATGAAGGAGGCGGAGCAGGCGTGTGACGTGAGTGAGTGACGTTACGCTGCCGGACGCTCTGCCTGCTACGGGAGCTTGATTGTAAGGTAGTAAACAGGATAGCGCTGCTTTAAAGTTAAAGATGCCATTCTCGAGGTTAAGGATTACTGTTTAGATATGAATCCTGCTGTGAGCAGCGGGGCCCGGTGTATTGGGGGACACTGTTATGGGGAAGGGGGGATCTGTGGATGACACATATAGCATAAGATGCTATATAGTGTCATCCACAGATCCCCCTCCCCATAGCATGGTCATCCACAGATCCCCCTCCCCATAACAGTGCCACCCCCGCCCCATAACAGTGCCACCCACAGACCCCCCCCCCCATAACAGTGCCACCCACAGATCCCCCCCCATAACAGTGCCACCCACAGATCCCCCCCATAACAGTGCCACCCACAGATCCCCCCCATAACAGTGCCATCCACAGATCCCCCCCCATAACAGTGCCATCCACAGATCCCCCCCATAACAGTGCCATCCACAGATCGCCCCCCCCATAACAGTGCCATCCACAGATCGTCCCCCCATAACAGTGCCATCCACAGATCCCCCCCATAACAGTGCCATCCACAGATCCCCCCCATAACAGTGCCATCCACAGATCCCCCCCATAACAGTGCCATCCACAGATCCCCCCCCAATAAGTGTCATCCACAGATGCCCCCATAACAGTGTCATCCACAGATGCCCCCATAACAGTGTCATCCACAGATGCCCCCATAACAGTGTCATCCACAGATGCCCCCATAACAGTGTCATCCACAGATGCCCCCATAACAGTGTCATCCACAGATGCCCCCATAACAGTGTCATCCACAGATGCCCCCATAACAGTGTCATCCACAGATGCCCCCATAACAGTGTCATCCACAGATGCCCCCATAACAGTGTCATCCACAGATGCCCCCATAACAGTGTCATCCACAGATGCCCCCATAACAGTGTCATCCACAGATGCCCCCATAACAGTGTCATCCACAGATGCCCCCATAACAGTGTCATCCACAGATGCCCCCATAACAGTGTCATCCACAGATGCCCCCATAACAGTGTCATCCACAGATGCCCCCATAACAGTGTCATCCACAGATGCCCCCATAACAGTGTCATCCACAGATGCCCCCATAACAGTGTCATCCACAGATGCCCCCATAACAGTGTCATCCACAGATGCCCCCATAACAGTGTCATCCACAGATGCCCCCATAACAGTGTCATCCACAGATGCCCCCATAACAGTGTCATCCACAGATGCCCCCATAACAGTGTCATCCACAGATGCCCCCATAACAGTGTCATCCACAGATGCCCCCATAACAGTGTCATCCACAGATGCCCCCATAACAGTGTCATCCACAGATGCCCCCATAACAGTGTCATCCACAGATGACCCCATAACAATGTCATCCACAGATGACCCCATAACAATGTCATCCACAGATGACCCCATAACAATGTCATCCACAGATGACCCCATAACAATGTCATCCACAGATGACCCCATAACAATGTCATCCACAGATGACCCCATAACAATGTCATCCACAGATGACCCCATAACAATGTCATCCACAGATGACCCCATAACAATGTCATCCACAGATGACCCCATAACAATGTCATCCACAGATGACCCCATAACAGTGTCATCCACAGACCACCATTAGTTCAAAACCCAGCAAAAGCACACCTTTTGGTTAAAAATATTTTTTTTCTTATTTTCCTCCTCAAAAACCTAGGTGCGTCTTATGGGCAGGTGAGTCTTATAAGGCGAAAAATACGGTAGTTTTAATCTCTTGGCAATGAGCTTCTCTGTCTCCAGCTTGTCTGCCTTTAATTTATTTTAAAAAAAATTCTATTATGTTTTTTTCCTTATAGTTTTTAGTGCTTCTTCACTACCTTTCTGTTTTAGTAATTTAAAGGGAGTCTTTCACCTATACTGACCATTATAGAACACTAACACCATTATCAGCATTATAGTCCCCATATTGGAATGCTACTTACTGTTTAGCTGTCCATCGCTTATTTTCTTTAAAAAAACACTTTTATTCAATATGCAAATTAGATCTGAAGGTGGCCAGGGGCCTCTCACAATGAAAGTTTAGGATGCTTTTAAAAATATCCCATTTTGTTGGTGCATTTTTTATTTTTAAGGATACTGTACCAGTTAGTGAGACTAATATCCTCTCTACACAGTCAAATTTAGTGTTTTGGAAGTTCAGCATTTTTGTGCCTTTCCTAGAAAAAAAAAAACTCTTTTGAATGACAACTGGAAAT
The DNA here is from genome assembly GCF_905171765.1 of Bufo bufo. NCBI lineage: Eukaryota > Metazoa > Chordata > Amphibia > Anura > Bufonidae > Bufo > Bufo bufo. The sequence goes on from NC_053393.1 coordinate 310,878,583, forward strand.
GTATAATATTATTCTACTGGTTAATACTAAGTGGAGTATGGCTGTCCCTCTATTTTTATCCTGAACCAGTTAGTAAAAGTAGTTTGTCTTTAGTTATTGACAAGAACCTGTTTCCATTAGTAGATCCACAGGATTCAGTTTCTGTCTATATGTTAGACAGTTTAAGACCTCCATAAACACAACCTCATTACGATTAACTGCCTGATCTTTTTTCTTTAATAGATTTTCTGAGGACTCTGCATGTATTTCTACCCACAGTGACTGCAAATGTTTATTTCCCTCACTTATATCTTACTGGAGTGTGGGCTTTAGACAAGAATTTACATAAAGGCAATCCACTTCCCCTTTCCATTTTTTATGATCCTTTCTAAACAGACTGTAACCCTGTACGTTAACTGCCCAGTCACAGCAATCATCCAGCCATGTCTCAGTTATTCCCACTATGTCATAGTCCTCACACATCACTAATTCCAATTCACTCATTTTACTGGTCAGTCTTCTGGCATTAGTATATAATTAAGGCTACTTTCAAATCTGCATTATTAATTTGGGTTTTGAGATCCGTTCCATTTAATACATCCTAATTGCTCAGTTTTAGCCGAATCCGGTTGTATTAAAATGAAAAAAAAAACAAAAAAAAAACGGATCAGGCGCCCGTTGACTTGCCCATTGTTCTTATGCCTGATCAGGTTTGTTCAGTTTTGATTTAATACAACCGGATCCAGCCAAAGCGGAGCCATCAGGATGTATTAAATGGAAAGGATCCTTTTAAGGGTACTTTCACACTAGCGTTAGAAGAATCCGGCAGGCAGTTCTATTGCCGGAACTGCCTGCCGGATCTGGAAATCCATATGCAAACGGATATCATTTGTTTCCGGATCCGTCTGATAAATGCATTGAAAAACCAGATGCGTCTCTCCGGTGTCATCTGGAAAAACTGATCCGTTATTTCTTTTCCCACATTTTTATGCGCATGCGCAGACGGAAAAAACGGATCCGTCAACGCAGCAATCTCATGAACACTTGGTACCAGATCCGGCATTAATACATTTCAATGGAAATTTATGCCGGATCCGGCTTTCCGGCAAGTGTTCCGGAATTTTAGCCGGAGAAAATACTGCAGCATGCTGCAGTATTTTCTCCGGCCAAATACCGTAAAAGGGACGGAACGGAAGACATCCTGATGCATACTGAACGGATTGCTTTCCATTCAGAATGCATTAGGATAAAACTGATGCGTTTTTTTTTCCGGTATTGAGCCCCTATGACGGAACTCAATACCAGAAAATTTTAATGCTGAATAATTTTAACCTTATTCAGGTTCTGAGATCCTCTGCCGGTAAAATGTCACATTTTGTGTTCAAATGGAGCACATTCAAAGACTAGGGCAACCTGGAAACCTACGGCTGGATGAATCTGAATTGAAACACGCCAAAAATGTTAGCAACTACTTGCAAAACCATTGTTCAATGTTGGGTCAACTGATCACTGTGATGCCTAACCCTTCATAGGAGAATTGCTTCACTTCATTATAACTTGGGTCTAACATAGTAAAGAAACAATTAAGACTTGAGCAGAGAGAACATAAGTACTTGTAATAATGATGTTCACATACACAACATTCACCTGGTCTCAGTCCTAGGCGTTCCTGTGCTGCATTATGCAAATGCTGCAATGTAAAAAAAAAAAAAAAACTCCATACTTGGCACAAGGGAATATACACAATAAAATTCTAAGGCCTCTTTCACACTTGCGTTGTCCGGATCCGGCGTGTACTCCACTTGCCGGAATTACACTCCGGATCCGGAAAAACGCAAGTGTACTGAAAGCATTTGAAGACGGAACCGTCTTCCAAATGCTTTCAGTGTTACTATGGCACCCAGGACGCTATTAAAGTCCTGGTTGCCATAGTAGGAGCGGGGAGCGGGGGAGCGGTATACTTACAGTCCGTGCGGCTCCCGGGGCGCTCCAGAATGACGTCAGAGCGCCCCATGCGCATGGATGACGTGATCCATGCGATCACGTGATCCATGCGCTTGGGGCGCCCTGACGTCACTCTGGAGCGCCCGGGGAGCCGCACGGACGGTAAGTACACTGCTCCCCCGCTCCCCGCTACACTTACCATGGCTGTCAGGACTTTAGCGTCCCGGCAGCCATGGTAACCACTCTGAAAAAGCTAAATGTCGGCTCCGGCAATGCGCCGAAACGACGTTTAGCTTAAGGCCGGATCCGGATCAATGCCTTCCAATGGGCATTAATTCCGGATCCGGCCTTGCGGCAAGTGTTCCGGATTTTTGGCCGGAGCAAAAAGCGCAGCATGCTGCGGTATTTTCTCCGGCCAACAAACGTTCCGTACCGGAACTGAAGACATCCTGATGCATCCTGAACGGATTACTCTCCATTCAGAATGCATTAGGATAATCCTGATCAGGATTCTTCCGGCATAGAGCCCCGACGACGGAACTCTATGCCGGAAGACAATAACGCAGGTGTGAAAGAGCCCTAAAGCTAATATTTAACTTGAAACCCGACTCCAGGCCACAATGTTTAAATGTAATAAACTATAAAGGAAATACAAAGAAAGAATATGACTTAACCACCTCAGCCCCCAGTGCTTAAACACCCTGAAAGACCAGGCCACTTTTTACACTTCTGACCTACACTACTTTCACCATTTATTGCTCGGTCATGCAACTTACCACCCAAATGAATTTTACCTCCTTTTCTTCTCACTAATAGAGCTTTCATTTGGTGGTATTTCATTGCTGCTGACATTTTTACTTTTTTTGTTATTAATCGAAATTTAACGATTTTTTTTGCAAAAAAATGACATTTTTCACTTTCAGTTGTAAAATTTTGCAAAAAAAATGACATCCATATATAAATTTTGCTCTAAATTTATTGTTCTACATGTCTTTGATAAAAAAAAAATGTTTGGGTAAAAAAAAAATGGTTTGGGTAAAAGTTATAGCGTTTACAAACTATGGTACAAAAATGTGAATTTCCGCTTTTTGAAGCAGCTCTGACTTTCTGAGCACCTGTCATGTTTCCTGAGGTTCTACAATGCCCAGACAGTACAAACACCCCACAAATGACCCCATTTCGGAAAGTACACACCCTAAGGTATTCGCTGATGGGCATAGTGAGTTCATAGAACTTTTTATTTTTTGTCACAAGTTAGCGGAAAATGATGATTTTTTTTTTTTTTTTTTTTTTCTTACAAAGTCTCATATTCCACTAACTTGTGACAAAAAATAAAAACTTCCATGAACTCACTATGCCCATCACGAAATACCTTGGGGTCTCTTCTTTCCAAAATGGGGTCACTTGTGGGGTAGTTATACTGCCCTGGCATTCTAGGGGCCCAAATGTGTGGTAAGGAGTTTGAAATCAAATTCTGTAAAAACTGACCAGTGAAATCCGAAAGGTGCTCTTTGGAATGTGGGCCCCTTTGCCCACCCAGGCTGCAAAAAAGTGTCACACATCTGGTATCTCCGTATTCAGTAGAAGTTGGGGAATGTGTTTTGGGGTGTCATTTTACATATACCCATGCTGGGTGAGATAAATATCTTGGTCAAATGCCAACTTTGTATAAAAAAAATGGGAAAAGTTGTCTTTTGCCAAGATATTTCTCTCACCCAGCATGGGTATATGTAAAATGACACCCCAAAACACATTCCCCAACTTCTCCTGAATACGGAGATACCAGATGTGTGACACTTTTTTGCAGCCTAGGTGGGCAAAGGGGCCCATATTCCAAAGAGCACCTTTCGGATTTCACTCGTCATTTTTTACAGAATTTGATTTCAAACTCCTTACCACACATTTGGGCCCCTAGAATGCCAGGGCAGTATAACTACCCCACAAGTGACCCCATTTTGGAAAGAAGAGACCCCAAGGTATTCGCTGATGGGCATAGTGAGTTCATGGAAGTTTTTATTTTTTGTCACAAGTTAGTGGAATATGAGACTTTGTATGAAAAAAAAAAATATATAAAAAAAATCATCATTTTCCACTAACTTGTGACAAAAAATAAAAAATTCTAGGAACTCGCCATGCCCCTCACGGAATACCTTGGGGTGTCTTCTTTCCAAAATGGGGTCACTTGTGGGGTAGTTATACTGCCCTGGCATTTTCCAGGGGCCCTAATGTGTGGTAAGTAGGTAAATGACCAGTGAAATCCAAAAGGTGCTCTTTGGAATATGGGCCCCTTTGCCCACCTAGGCTGCAAAAAAGTGCCACACATGTGGTATCTCCGTACTCAGGAGAAGTTGGGGAATGTGTTTTGGGGTGTCTTTTTACATATACCCATGCTGGGTGAGAGAAATATCTTGGCAAAAGACAACTTTTCCCATTTTTTTATACAAAGTTGGCATTTGACCAAGATATTTATCTCACCCAGCATGGGTATATGTAAAATGACACCCCAAAACACATTCCCCACCTTCTCCTGAGTACGGAGATACCAGATGTGTGACACTTTTTTGCAGCCTAGGTGGGCAAAGGGGCCCATATTCCAAAGAGCACCTTTCGGATTTCACTCGTCATTTTTTACAGAATTTGATTTCAAACTCCTTACCACACATTTGGGCCCCTAAAATACCAGGGCATTATACCTACCCCACAAGTGACCCCATTTTGGAAAGAATAGACCCCAAGGTATTCGCTGATGGGCATAGTGAGTTCATGGAAGTTTTTATTTTTTGTCACAAGTTAGTGGAATATGAGACTTTGTATGAAAAAAAAAAAAATAAAAAAAATCATCATTTTCCACTAACTTGTGACAAAAAATAAAAAATTCTAGGAACTCGCCATGCCCCTCACGGAATACCTTGGGGTGTCTTCTTTCCAAAATGGGGTCACTTGTGGGGTAGTTATACTGCCCTGGCATTTTCCAGGGGCCCTAATGTGTGGTAAGTAGGTAAATGACCAGTGAAATCCTAAAGGTGCTCTTTGGAATATGGGCCCCTTTGCCCACCTAGGCTGCAAAAAAGTGTCACACATCTGGTATCTCCGTACTCGGGAGAAGTTGGGGAATGTGTTTTGGGGTGTCTTTTTACATATACCCATGCTGGGTGAGAGAAATATCTTGGCAAAAGACAACTTTTCCCATTTTTTTATACAAAGTTGGCATTTGACCAAGATATTTATCTCACCCAGCATGGGTATATGTAAAATGACACCCCAAAACACATTCCCCAACTTCTCCTGAGTACGGCGATACCAGATGTGTGACACTTTTTTGCAGCCTAGATGCGCAAAGGGGCCCAAATTCCTTTTAGGAGGGCATTTTTAGACATTTGGATACCAGACTTCTTCTCACGCTTTGGGGCCCCTAGAATGCCAGGGCAGTATAAATACCCCACATGTGACCCCATTTTGGAAAGAAGACACCCCAAGGTATTCAATGAGGGGCATGGCGAGTTCATCGAAATTTTTTTTTTTTGGCACAAGTTAGCGGAAATTGATATTTTTTATTTTTTTCTCACAAAGTCTCCCGTTCCGCTAACTTGGGACAAAAATTTCAATCTTTCATGGACTCAATATGCCCCTCACGGAATACCTGGGGGTGTCTTCTTTCCGAAATGGGGTCACATGTGGGGTATTTATACTGCCCTGGCATTCTAGGGGCCCTAAAGCGTGAGAAGAAGTCTGGAATATAAATGTCTAAAAAATTTTACGCATTTGGATTCCGTGAGGGGTATGGTGAGTTCATCTGAGATTTAATTTTTTGTCACAAGTTAGTGGAATATGAGACTTTGTAAGAAAAAAAAATAATAATTCCGCTAACTTGGGCCAAAAAAATGTCTGAATGGAGCCTTACAGAGGGTGATCAATGACAGGGGGGTGATCAATGACAGGGGGGGTGATCAATGACAGGTGGGTTGATCAATGACAGGGGGGGTGATCAATGACAGGGGGGTGATCAATGACAGGGGGGGTGATCAATGACAGGGGGGGTGATCAATGACAGGGGGGTGATCAGGGAGTCTATATGGGGTGATAACCACAGTCATTTATCACGCCCGTGTAAGGCTTCATTCAGACGTCCGGATGCGTTTTGCGGATCCGATCCATCTATCAGTGGATCCGTAAAAATCATGCGGACGTCTGAATGGAGCTTTACAGGGGGGTGATCAATGACAGGGGGGTAATCAATGACAGGGGGGTGATCAGGGAGTCTATATGGGGTGATCACCACAGTCATTGATCATGCCCCTGTAAGGCTTCATTCAGACGTCCGGATGCGTTTTGCGGATCCGATCCATCTATCAGTGGATCCGTAAAAATCATGCGGACGTCTGAATGGAGCTTGACAGGGGGGTGATCAGGGAGTCTATATGGGGTGATAACCACAGTCATTGATCATGCCCCTGTAAGGCTTCATTCAGACGTCCGGATGCGTTTTGCGGATCCGATCCATCTATCAGTGGATCCGTAAAAATCATGCGGACGTCTGAATGGAGCTTTACAGGGGGGTGATCAATGACAGGGGGGTAATCAATGACAGGGGGGTAATCAATGACAGGGGGGTGATCAGGGAGTCTATATGGGGTGATCACCACAGTCATTGATCATGCCCCTGTAAGGCTTCATTCAGACGTCCGGATGCGTTTTGCGGATCCGATCCATCTATCAGTGGATCCGTAAAAATCATGCGGACGTCTGAATGGAGCTTTACAGGGGGGTGATCAATGACAGGGGGGTAATCAATGACAGGGGGGTGATCAGGGAGTCTATATGGGGTGATCACCACAGTCATTGATCATGCCCCTGTAAGGCTTCATTCAGACGTCCGGATGCGTTTTGCGGATCCGATCCATCTATCAGTGGATCCGTAAAAATCATGCGGACGTCTGAATGGAGCTTTACAGGGGGGTAATCAATGACAGGGGGGTAATCAATGACAGGGGGGTGATCAGGGAGTCTATATGGGGTGATAACCACAGTCATTGATCATGCCCCTGTAAGGCTTCATTCAGACGTCCGGATGCGTTTTGCGGATCCGATCCATCTATCAGTGGATCCGTAAAAATCATGCGGACATCTGAATGGAGCTTTACAGGGGGGTGATCAGGGAGTCTATATGGGGTGATCACCACAGTCATTGATCATGCCCCTGTAAGGCTTCATTCAGACGTCCGGATGCGTTTTGCGGATCCGATCCATCTATCAGTGGATCCGTAAAAATCATGCGGACGTCTGAATGGAGCTTTACAGGGGGGTAATCAATGACAGGGGGGTGATCAATGACAGGGGGGTGATCAGGGAGTCTATATGGGGTGATAACCACAGTCATTGATCATGCCCCTGTAAGGCTTCATTCAGACGTCCGGATGCGTTTTGCGGATCCGATCCATCTATCAGTGGATCCGTAAAAATCATGCGGACATCTGAATGGAGCTTTACAGGGGGTTGATCAATGACAGGGGGGTAATCAATGACAGGGGGGTGATCAGGGAGTCTATATGGGGTGATCAGGGGTGATTAGGGGTGATCAGGGGCTAATAAGGGGTTAATAAGTGACGGGGGGGGGGTGTAGTGTAGTGTAGTGGTGCTTGGTGGGACTTTACTGAGCTACCTGTGTCCTCTGGTGGTCGATCCAAACAAATGGGACCACCAGAGGACCAGGTAGCAGGTATATTAGACGCTGTTATCAAAACAGCGTCTAATATACCTGTTAGGGGTTAAAAAAAACACATCTCCAGCCTGCCAGCGAACGATCGCCGCTGGCAGGCTGGAGATCAACTCTCTTACCTTCCGTTCCTGTGAGCGCGCGCGCCTGTGTGCGCGCGTTCACAGGAAATCTCGCGTCTCGCGAGAGGACGCGCCGGCGCGTCCAGGAGGAATGAATCAACCACCTCCAGGACGCGTCTGTGCGTACAGCGGTCCGGAGGTGGTTAAAGAGGACCTTTCACCGATTCTTACCCTATGAACTAACTATACAGATATGTAGAGCGGCGCCCGGGGATCTCCCTGCACTTACTATTATCCCCGGGCGCCGCTCCATTCTCCCGCTATGCCCTCCGGTATCTCCGCTCACTAAGTTATGGTAGGCGGAGATTCCAGTCACTAAGTTATGGTAGGCGGAGTCTGCCCTAGCGCTGGCCAATCGCAGCACAGAGCTCACAGCCTGGGAGGTTATTTTCTCCCAGGCTGTGGGCTCTGCAATGCGATTGGCCAGCGCTAGGGCAGACTCCGCCTACCATAACTTAGGGAACGGAGATACCGGAGGACATAGCAGGAGAACGGAGCGGCGCCCGGGGATAATAGTAAGTGCAGAGAGATCCCCGGGCGCCGCTCCACATGTATGTATACTTAGTTCATAGGGTAAGAATCGGTGAAAGGTCCTCTTTAACAGACACGTCAGCAAAGTGTCAAGGCAGATGTTTCTTACACAAGGTTGTTGGACACAGTAACAGACATACCTACATTATGTGATGTAAAGTCTGCAAAAATCTACGCTGGAGATTTATCGATAGTGTCATAAGATGCAGAATTTTTCTTTATTAAAATGGCGCACACTGCCATAAATGTCTAATAATAGGGAGCCTCACCTCTTGTGACAACATGAACCCACTAAATCTCCTTCCACTATATAGGGTGGATGTACATGACCAAAGCTCTCTACATTCATGTCCATGGGAATTATGGAAATAGCTGAACAAGCTCAGCTTGGTAGTTTCCATAAGTCATACTGACTTAAAATAAAAGAAGCAGGCACATAAATATAGTAACCCTTTCCTGATGGTACCTACCTACAGTACCAAATCTGACATGTGTCACTTCATGTGGCATTATTGTAATGCTTTTATACATCCAACCGATCCTGAGACTGTTTCTCATGTCACATCGTACTTCATGTGGGCTTACATAATAGAAACCACCCACCAATAACCGAATTTTAGAAACAACTCGCCTCAAAGTATTCAAAACTGATTTTACAAACTTTGTTAAACATTTAGTTGTTCAAAAGGAATTAGAGCAACATCGAGGTGAAACTTTTAAAAAAAATCCTTTTTTGCTGAATTTCCATTTCAATCTATTTTTCCTGTAACACAGCAAGGGTTAACAGGAAAACAAACCTCAATATTTATTTCCCTGATTCTGCAGTTTACAAAAACACACTATAAGTGGTCATAAACTGCTGTATGGGTACGCCAAAGGGCTCAGAAGCAAAGAAGCACCATATGGTTTTTAGAGGGTAGATTTTGCCAGAATTGTTTTTGGGTACAATGTAACCCCCAAAAGGCGACCTCATTTTAGAAAGTAGACCACTTGAGGAATTAATTGAAGGGTGTAGGGAGCACTTTGATAGCACAGGCGTTTCAAAGAAACACTTGGCTGTGAAAATGAGAAATTTTATTTCTTCCAGTAAAATGTTGCATAAGCATGAAATATTTAATTTTCACTAGGTATAGGTAGAAGAAAATGCATCCCATAATTTGCTACTAGAGATGAGCGAATTTCTAAACAATCTGATTCAGCAGGTTCGACGAATTTTCCGAAAAGATTTGATCCGAATTTATACGTGGCGAATTGCGTTAAAAAAAAACAGGTATTTCCGGGCTGCAGAGAGCCTGTATAGTAGTGTAGAACTCTGTGTCTTGCAGTAACACGCATAGGGAGTCTGCTGTGGTAGTGAAACGATACTGTGGGTCAGTATGACACGCACATGACAGGTGTCACTCTTAGAATCACTGCACACTTCACTTATTTGGCCAGTTACAGGGCCTCAAGTATGAACTCAGCCTTACAGGTCGATGTTAGCGCCAGGTATAAAGAACCATGCAGAGGCCCAAGATCCTATTGTAGCGTGAAAGAGCGCACTCCTTTAACACTTTTGTCAGCTGATTCCACATAGATATCTACAGAACCTGTTCTATTAAACGCTTATACAAGTAGAGCCCCCCTGACAGAGTGGAGAGGGTGTCAGCAGTAAGTTTGTGTTGACGTCACGGATTATGTTGCCCTTCCTCTGATCCATGAGAACAATAACCCCCCAAAAAACGGATCCTGTCTGTTGAGCATTCGCCTTCACTCGGTCAGTAATCCATCAGTATTGCTAAAGCCCAAAAAAAAAACAACAACAGGAGTGGATCTAAAACAGAGATGAAACGTGAATGGAATATTTGCATGTCTTCTGTGTTTTGTACCCACTCCTGCTTTTGGCTACCAAATCATAACCCAATTCAGATGGGACCATACAGGCCTTACAGCTGCTACACAGACAGGATCCGTTGTGGGTCTCATTTTTTTATTCCTTCTGACAGATAAGAAGAATGGTCAAATAAATGATGATGTCAACCAGGCCAAAAAGGCAAAATAGTGGCCCAGTCATGGAGTGGGGAGGGTGGGAGAACAGCTTGAGAAGTCCACAGAGTGGCCCAATGACATAGTGTTGAGGTAGCAGCAGCATGAGGAGACCAAAGAGTGGCCCAATGACATAGTGGGGAAGTGGGTGGCAATAACAGTATCCACTGACAATGGTGGGTGTAAAAAGGAGCACTTGGCATCAGATGTCTGGCATCAGGTGGGTGGCAGCATCAGAATAGTAGCTGAGGCAGGTAGCCAGAAGAAACCGGTCTCTTTTATCAAGGTTTGGGTGAGGCAGCATGGATGATCTAATCTGATGCATCAGGCATTGGTGGGTGGAAATCCTGGCTGACCACGCCTGATTCATCTTGACAAAGGTCAGTCTCTCCACATTTTGGCTGGACAGGCGAGTTCTCCTTGGGGTAAGTATGGCCCCCACCGCTCTAAACACCAGCTCTGATGCCACACTACTGGCCGGGCAGGACAGCTTTTCCAGGGCAAACTCGGCCAGTTGCGGCCATAAATCCAGTTTGGCTGCCCAGTAGTCCAGCGGATCTTCAATATGTGGGGTGGAAGGGTGCTGTCGAAGAATTCCACCACCTGCTGGTTCAGGTTCTGCTCCAGGTCTAGCTACTGCTGCTGGTGAGTAGTTTGTACTAGGCGGGTTAAGAAAGCTGCTCATCATCGACTCTAGACTCAAGCTGCTGCTGATGGAGCTGGAACTGCTCCTAACCCCCCCCCCCCCCCCCCAACAGCAGCCATAGCAGTGGAACGAGAGCGCAGAGGACCCCCTGGTCAGAACTGAGAGAGGATGGATGATAGTGTAGATAGGCAGCGGCCAACTGACTACATATGATGTCTCTATAGTAGTTCAGTTTGTCCTCCCTCTCAGCGGGTGTAAAAAAGGCCCCTATTTTGGACCGGTAGCGAGGGACCAACAAGGTGGAGAGCAAGAAGTCCTCCCTCCACCGAATGCTGACAATTAGGCTGTCACTACCCAAGCAAGTGAGCATGCAGCAGGCCATTTGCGCAAGTGACTCGGAGGGACTCCCTGCCTCCATCTCCACTGCATACTGCCACGGTGTGCCTGGGTCATCTGTCTAGTCTTCTTCATCTCCCTCTTGCTCCTCCGGCTGCTCCTGCTCCTCCTCTCCTGTCACCTGTGTAGAAAAACCACCCATTTCTCTACACATTGCTTGTGCTCCAATGTCCTCCTCCTCCTCCAGTTTAGCCCCCACAGGGCTTATGTGGCCGTGAGATGTAGGCGCCAGGTCTCCAGTCCCCTGATCAGCCAGATTTACCAGCATATGAAGCAGTAGAAGGACGTTGTTTATCCCGTAGTACTGGCGACTGACAAATAACGTGGCATCCTCAAAGGGCCTGAGCAAACGGCAAATGAGCTGCCACTGGCTGACATCAAAGCTACACAGGGGAGTACTCCTGTCCGCTTGGATCATCAAGAAATCGTTGATGGCCTTTCTCTGCTCGTATAGTCTGTCCAACATATGGAGGGTGGAAACGCTGCATATCAGCCTATGTTGGGGGACGCCGTTCTGCAGCTGCAGCTCAAGGAGGGTGTGCTTGGTGGTGTATGAGTGGCTGAAGTGCATGTAAAGTTTCCTGGCTATTTTTAGGATATCTTGCAGATGGGTGGAAGACTTCAGGAACCGCTTAACAACCAGATTGAACACGTGTGCCATGCAGGGCGCATGGCTCATCCCTCCTTGACGCAGCGCCGACACCATGTTCTTCCCGCTGTCGGTCACCATGGTTCCGATTTGGAGTTCTCATGGAGAAAGCCAGGATTCGATTTCTTGATGAAGGACACAGAGCAGTTCCTCCCCTGTGTGACTCCGTTTGCCCAGGCAAAAGAGGTGTAGAACAGCATGACACCGCCATGCCCTGCACATGTGGTATGCTGGAGAAGTACTGCGAATTATCCCAGCAGTGGAGGCTGAGGACACGGTGGAGGATGAGCAGGCAGAGGCGGACATTGTCGCAGGACCAACGGCGTGAGAACGTGGAGGTGGAAGCGGCGTCACCTGGCCAAGTTGCTGGTTTGGCTGGGCAGGAACCACATACATTTACCCAGTGGGCCGTAAAGAAAATCGTTACAGCTCCACACGTGGGCGCTGCCGTGCACTTTGGCAGACACTGACAGGCTCAAGGACTGGCCCACCTTTTGTTCTACATATTTGTGCAGGACTGGTACTGCCTTTTTGGCAAAGAAATGATGGCTTGGGACTCTCCACCTCGGCTCACAAACCATCAGTTCTCTGAAAGGTGCAGAGTCCACCACTTGGAAAGGGAGGAACTGCTGCACCAGCAACTTGGCCAGGAGCATGTTCAGCTTCTGCGCCGTTGGATGAGTGCATGCATACTGTTGTCTCTTGGCAATTGCTTCGGTGATTGATTGCTGACGGAATGACTGACGAGGAGTAGGAGGGCGAGGAGCAGGAGCATCAGGACCGGTAGACGATGGGAAGGACAGACCGCTCCTTTGCCTGAGGTGGGTGCGTGCCACTGGGTGATATAGCGATTGCTGCGACAGGCTGGACCACCACATTGGGGCCACGGTCCTCCCAGGCCACTTTATGGTGTCGCTGCATATGTTGATGCAGGGCCGTGGTGCCAACATTGGCACCCTGGCCACGCTTCACCTTCTGCGCACAGATTCGGCAAATGGCCATGTTCACCTCCTCCAGCGGCTTAACAAAAAAAAATGCCACACCGCCGAGTAGGTGATTTTACCACAACACTACGCACTGACTGACTGCTACCGCCGCACCACTACTTTCCGGGCAGGTAGGCTACATTATCATCAAGTACTGTCTGCACGTCACTGATGTCCTCCTCAAAAGTCTCTGAGCCAGGAGCCTGACCGCTCGCAACACAAGCTTCCACTCCACTCCTCTTCTTGCCTGCCTACCAGAATAAGCAGCGGATGTCTTCTCCAGATCTTGGCTGGGCAGTAGCTGCTGACTGTGCTCTAGTAGCTCGTCCTCGCTGTATAGTGGAGCTGAGCCCACAGCATATAATACTTCTCTGGCTGAGGGAACAGAAAAGGACAGAGGCAGGTTGAGGACAGGTGAGGGCACAGGGCCTGATCCAAAGCCCTGCCAACTAAGGGTTGTGTCTGACGAACCCACCGACTCTTGGCTGGGGGTGTCTGATGTCACTTGGGATAACCGAGTCAACCATTTAAGTGGAGGGTCCTTAAAAATGATTTTACGGATTTAGGTCACAAGCTTAGAGCAAGGACCATAAAGATAGTGTTTTCCGAAATAGCACCTGTACCACGAGCCACACAAGAAAGGCAGCAGTAGATTAGGGAGGTTAACAAGTGGTTCAAGAACTGGTGTAGGAAGGAGGGGTTTGGGTTCCTGGAGAACTGAGCCGACTTCTCTGTCGGCTACAGGCTCTATCGTAGTAATGGTCTGCACCTCAATGGGGAAGGGGCAGCTGTGTTGGGGGAGAACTATGACATAGTGGGAATAATAGACACATGGCTGGGTGATAGCTATGACTGGGCAGTTAATTTACAGGGTTACAGTCTGTTTAGAAAGGATCGCAAAAACCGGAGAGGGGTCTGCCTTTATGTAAAGTCCTGTCTAAAGCCCACAGTCCAAGAAGATATAAGTGTCACGACGAGGTGTGGGAGGGAACACCACACCAAACACAAGAGGGGGGTATGCGAAGGTATCTGGCCGCCTAGAAGCTTGGGAGAGGAAAATTGAAAAATGAATCCTAACCCTAGCCCTGACTGCTAACCCAATGAACGGACCTCAGTGGTAGGACCGTTCATTCACTGGAACCTAAAGCCTGACTACCCTGTAATGCCCTAAGGTAGTCATAGGGCCCAAAGACGACCCGGTGCTTAAGCTAAAGGAAAAGGGGTCTTGACTTAGACCAGATACCAGAAGGCAGGGGAAACGACACAAAACAAATACAAATGAATGAGACACTTAACTTCTAAAGTAGAAGAAAGAGCAGACAACACACACCACTTGCAAATGAAGCTATACACAGCAAGGAGTGAAGGCAGTAGCCAGACTTAAATAGTAATGACCACTATGCTGCACCTGACTAGAGAGGTGGTCATTACCATCAACAACGAAGTGAAATTAAAAGATGCTGTCAGATGACATCATGTGCAGACTGCCTCTCCGACCTTCTAACAGCTAGCCTGTGAGTGACCGTGATAATAAGTGAGGGACATGAACATGTAGAGTCACTGTGGGTAGAAATACATGGAGGCAAAAACAATAATAAATTACTAATAGGAGTTTATTATAAACCACCTAATATACCAGAGTCCACAGAAAATCTGCTACTAAACAAGATAGACGAAGCGGCAGATAATAATGAGGTCATTATTATGGGGGACTTCAACTACCCAGATATAGACTGGGAAACTGAAACTTGTACATCTCATAAAGGAAACAGGTTCTTGGCAATAACCAAAGACAAATTACCTTTCCCAACTGGTTCAGGACCCGATGTGGATAAATAGAACTGTAAAGAAAGCAATAAATGACAAAAAGAAAGCATTTAAATCACTAAAACAGGGGGGTAGCGAGGAAGCACTAAAAACTATAGAATGGAGAAGGGAAAAAAATTGAATATGTCACAAAACAAATAAAAGCAGCCAAGCTAGAGACCGAGAGATCCGCAAAACACGGATGCTGCCCGTGTGCCTTCCGTAATTTGTGGAACGGAACAGACGGCCATTTATAGAATTGACTATTCTTGTCTGCAAAACAAAGAATAGGACATGACTGAGAATTTTTGCGGGGCCACAGAACGGAGCAACGGATGCGGACAGCATACGGAGTGCTATACGTATCTTTTGCGGCCCCATTGAAGTGAATGGGACCGCACTGGAGCTGCAAAAAATGCGTCTCGGATGCAGAACCAAACCACGGTTGTGTGAATGTGCAATAAATCTGAAGGTGTCGGCAGGGGCGTAACGATCGCGGTCGCAGGGGGTGCGACTGCGACCGGGCCCGGCGGGAGGAGGGGGCCCGCTGTACTAACATGTAATGAAGAGCTGTGACGGGGCCCGGCATGAAGTACAGTGACAATGCCAGCCCCGTCAGGGCGCTCCATTACACGTTTAATATTATGAGGCAAGGTGGGGGAGGTTTGCGCAGAGAGGGGGAGGAGGAAGAGGGGGGACGCGCGCACTCACTCATATACACTCGGCCCGGCAGTTCTTGTCACTGCCGGGCTGTCTCCAGATCATCAGTGAAGCAGGAGCTCTAGCGCTCCCTCTGCTTGCCGCACATCGCGCTGCTGGCTGTGGGAGGAGCTCTGAAGGCCCGGGAAACTGCCTTCAGTACAGCCAGCAGCGCGATGTGAGTGTGGCAGTGAAACATCAGGGAAGAGGGTAAGTATGTTTTTTTTTTTTTTTGCAGACTGGGGGCAAAGGGGAAGGGGGGGCACAAAAGTGTGCATCTCTACTGAGGGGGCACCTAATCTGTCATAACTACTGTGAGGGGGGCACATATAAAGGCATTACTATGAGGGGGCACATATATCAACTACTGTGAGGGGGGGCACATAATCTGGCATAACCACTGTGAGGGGTACATATGTGGGCATATCTAATGTGAGGGGCACATAATCTAGCATAACCACTGTAGGGGGGCACGTATCTGGTCATTACTGTGAGGGGCAAATAATCTGGCATAACTACTGTGAGTGGGCACATATCTGGTCATAATTACTGTGAGGGGGAACATATCTGGCCATAACTACTGTGAGGGGCACATATCTTGCTATATCCACTGTGAGGGGCACATATCTGGGCATATCCACTGTGAAGGGGGCACATATCTGGGCATATCCACTGTGAAGGGGGCACATATCTGGGCATAACTACTGTGAAGGGGGCACATATCTGGCATAAATACCGTGAGGGGGCACATATTTGGCATAACTCCTGTTAGGGGGCACATATTTGGCATATCTACTGTTAGGGGGCACATATCTGGGCATAACTACTGTGACAGGAACAAAGGTGGGCTTAATTACTGTGAAAGGCCACAAGGTGGACATTAGTACTGTGAGGGGCCACAATGTGGGCATTAGTACTGTGTGGTAGCACTTAGGGGAAATGTCCTAAATTACCCTGCTATACATTGGCATAGCTCAGTCTACCAGGCCAGCACAGCGCCCCCTGCTGGTGATTTCATAGGGGCAGTCACCATCCCTTCCTTATGTGATTATTCATTTTTTTCTCTATCACCACAGGGACCTTGTTCTGGATCCAGTGGATATCACGCCGAAGCCAGCGACACCCTGGATGAGGTAGGACCAGATTTTATTAGGACTGGGTTAGTGTAGCCATGCATTGGGCTTAGGGCTCTTTAACACAAGCGGATCCCGTGTGGCTAATCCGCTGTGTGAAAGAGTGCCAAGCCCCGCTCCGGACAGCAGAGACACGTAGCAGTAACATAATTGATAATGCTCTGTGCCTCTCTATGATCGTTTTGCTACAAACTCACAGTGACAACTTTATCTCACTGTGATTTTGTAGTAAAAAGGTCACAGAGAGGCACGGAGCATTATCAATCATGTTACTGCTCCGTGTCTCTGCTGTCCGGAATGGAGCTTGGCCCTCATTCACGCAGCGGACTAACCACAAGGGAAAGAGCCCTTCGTAAGAAAATCTGCCGCTTCTTTGTAAAAAGGGGGGGGGGGCCCCGATCCAAAGTTTGCACTGGGGCCCATAACACTCTAGTTACGCCACTGGGTGTCGGCCCTCTACATAGTAATGAGAGGGGAGTTGCAGAGAGCGATGAGGAGAAAGCAAAGCTATTAAATATTTTTTTCTCCACTGTATTCACTAAGGAAAATAAACTTTCAGACGAAATGCAAAGTAAATTCCACATTAAAAGTGCCCTGTCTGACCCAGGAAGTAGTACAGCGGCGTCTTAAACAGATTAAAATAGATAAATCACCAGGACCAGATAGCATACACTCCCTATCCTAAGAGAATGTCATAGCCAGACCCTTATTTCTGATATTTAAAGGGTTTCTGTCACCTGAAAAATGGGCATTAAGCTGGCTGACATTAGCGATGTGCTAATGTCAGCTGAACATAACTATATTAGTGCCATCTCACTGCCTGCCACCGTTATTGAGAAAAACAAACTTTTATAATATGCTAATTAGCCTCTAGGAGCAGGGGGGCGTTGCCCCTGCTCCTAGAGGCTCCGTTCTCCCACCTCTAGCCACACCCTGCTACACTAGATTGACAGGGCCAGGCAGCGTAAGTCTCCTACCTCCGGCCCTCCTACCCATTTTTCAGGTGACAGAAACCCTTTAAAGGACTCTATACTGACAGGGAGGGTTCCACAGGATTGGCACATAGCAAATGTGGTGCCAATATTCAAAAAGGGTCTAAAAACAGAGCACGGAAACTATAGGCCGGTAAGTTTAACATCTGTCCCGGGTAAACTGTTTGAAGGTTTTCTAAGAGATACTATCTTGGAGTACCTCAATTAAAATGAGCAAATATGGCTTAATAAGGGATCAGTCATGTGAAACTAATTTAATCAGTTTCTATGAGGAGGTAAGTTGTAGACTTGAAAGCGACAAATCAATGGATGTCGTATATCTGGACTTCTCCAAAGCATTTGACACTATACCACATAAAAGGTTAGTATATAAAATGAGAATGCTCGGACTGGGAGAAAAGGTCTGCATGTGGGTAAGTAACTGGCTCAGTTATAAAAAAAAAAAAAAAAAAACAGAATGTGGAATTAATGGTATACACTCAGATTGGGTCACTAGTGGAGTACCTCAGGGGTCAGTATTGGGCCCAATTCTCTTCAATGTATTTATTAATGATGATCTTGTAGAAGGCTTGCACAGTAAAATATCAATTTTTGCAGAAGACACTAAACTGTGTAAAGTAATTAAAGAGGACCTTTCATGGATCCAGACTTTATAAACGAAGTATCAGGGTACGTAGGGCATACAGCGGGGATCCAATAGCGCTTACTATTTTTTCTGGGCACCGCTCCATTCGCCCGCTGTGGCCCCCGTTAAATTCTCTCACCCTGTATGCTAATTTTTGCATCGGTACAGGGAGGAGGAGAATGCCCTGTTTCTCAGTGGGGGTCTCCTTCTCCCTGGCTGTGAGCTGTCCAATTGCAGCAGAGAGAATCACAGCCAGGGAGAAGTTGAGTTTTTTTTTCTCCCTGGCTATGACGCTCTCCGCTGCGATTGGACAGCTCACAGCAAGGGAGAAGGCAACTGCACGTGTCCATGGGAAGTGCATAAAAAAGTAGATTACTACCTACGGTTAACAAATGGTAATTGGGAACTACAAGCAGCTAATAATACAAAATTACCTGCGCTCCATACAGCGTCCAGACCTTGAGTAAGAGGTTGGTGCTTGAAGTGACAACATGGATGGCGCCGTGTCAGATACAGTCCACAATAGAAGTCATCAGCACTTGATGATATGTGCAAGAAGTAAAGCACTTTTTATTCAATCGTCACATGCGTCAAACAGTCAACGTTTCAGGGCCACAAAGGGTCCCTTCTTCTGGGCGACATAGTGACCGTCACTATGTTGGCCAGAAGAAGGGACCCTGTGTGGCCCCGAAACGTTGGCTGTTTGACGCATGTGACGATTGAAGAAAAAGTGCTTTACTTCTGGCACATATTATCCAGTGCTGGTGACTTCTATTGTGGACTGTATCTGACACGGCGCCATCCATGTTGTCACTTCAAGCACCAACCTCTTACTCAAGGTCTGGACGCTGTATGGAGCGCAGGTAATTTTGTATCTAGGGTGTTTTAGCCCAGGCACGAGGACACTTCATTCCTACCTTCAAGGTCTGAATGTGGGCTGAGCAGTGCAGGGAAAGAGGTCAGGGTTTAGCTAGGAGGTGACCCTTCCCCTGCTTCTCGCCTTGAGCCTGGTTGTTGGTTTATCTGTGTGTCTGAGTTCCCCGTCCGCCGTGACAACCGGGCACTGTTGACAACACATTTGAAATTAGTGATGATATGATGCACTCAGCTTAACCAGCTGGAGTCCTGCTTTTATTTCTTCTGCTCCAAATATGTCCCTTAGGATTTTACCTTTCAGCATGTGAATTTCTTTTTGTACACCTTTTTTCTGCCATGGCTTTCACAAGCTGAAAACGTTCTACATTGCTTATTACTTGGGTCACATAATTACTGTAGGATGTGCTGTCACAAAAGGCACTACAAAGGCACTGACAAAATGCATCAAATGCACATGTGTTTGTGAGTCTCACTGTGTGTCCCCACACCTTTACAGGTTGCAGGTCTCTGATGTTGCCATTCCTTATTAAACCTAATTTTGCCTTTTTCATTGAGACTGATGTGTCTGCATGCAACCACTCTGTACAAGAGGAAAGGTATGTACTCCGTCTTTTTTGGAGGAATAGCAAGTCCTCTCCAATTCTCTACAACCTGTCATCTGCTGGGTAAAGGGACTTCTTATTTTCTCTACCGGTTTCAGCTATGACAGTATCATCACAGACTGTTTGTGGTAACACCTGGGAAATATTGTCTTTTACAGCTGATATTCTCATACGTCCTTCTATGTATGATAAGTGATGGATCAGAAACTTGTCAACTCGCATTGACAAGGTTTCATGTTTGAGAACAGAGTGCTTCAAGTTCTTAAACTCCGCTTCAACACTAGCAGAACTTGCTGTGACATTAAAAGTTTTGAAGAATGGAACCAATATTCCAGTCCAGAGTGGCAGGTAACAACAAAGCCATGTGATATGAGGAACAATTCCAGGTAAAAAATGTAAGTTGTCTCTATCACCATTGTCAGCAGCTAACAACTTGCATTCATCACGCAAGTGGACTACCCATTGCTTTAATTCTGTTGAGCATGCATCAAGTTTTTTTTTTTGTTTTCGGATGTCAGTTTCATCTTCAGACTCTTCAGCGGGGAATATGTTCCGTAAAGATTGACTCTGTCCGGAATGTTTGTTTACAAGAATATTTACAATGTCATAGAGATGTTCCTGATACACGCTATATCATCTTGTATTTGTATCTTATTTGATCTGAACGGATATGTATCTCTTGTATCAAACAGTCAGTATGTTTGCTTTATTGGCTGAGAAAACAATAAAAAGTTTTAAAACAAAACAGACTCTTCAGCGAGCAAATTGACACATCCTTTAGCGATTCTTTTTTTCAGGAAGATTTTGCATGACTGACATTAGTGGCTTTCCCCATTTCATCACAGCCTTCGCTTAACTTAAAGCAACTACAAAAATGGCCTTGATGAGATGCTATTATCTTACAAATGAAAGCAGCACAAATGTTAATTTTTACAGCACAAACGTAGCACTAACCAACCAGCCCGGTTTCGTGTCTTTTGACTGTGGTGGGGGCTGGGTGACCTTTTAATAAATGGTTAATAACTTGACAACGGAAGGAATGGAGATTTAAACTGCACAAACGTAGCACTAACCATCCAGCAAGTTTCATGTCTTTTTGCTGTTGTAGGGGGGCTGGTGATGTCATGATCTTAAAACAAACAATTGCTATTATCTTTAAAATAAAAGCTGCACAAATGTTAATTTTTGCGGCACAAAACAGTACAAACGTAGCATTAAAGAAACATATTGGAGTTTTTGTTTGTGCCGATTGAAGGGAGGAAGGGGGGGCCAGCTTCGCCTAGCTCACAACAGCTGATAAGTAGGATTGAGCGAACCCGAACTTTAGGATTCTTGGACTCGAACATTTCAGTAAAAGTTTGGGTTCGGTGTTTGACCATTTATTGGCGCTTTTTGAAAGGCTGCAGAGCAGCCAATCAACAAGCGTTTAACTCTGTGCCCTTAGAAGACATCACAGCCATGCCTACTAATGGCATGGCTGTGATTGGCCAGTGCAGCATGTGACCCAGCCTCTATATAAGCTGGAGTCACTTAGCGCTGCACGTCAATCTCTGTGAGGGAGAGAATAGGACAGAATCTTTAATCAGAACTGCAATTGAACTCAGCGATCTACATAGATTTAGTTGTGTGGGTGCAGTGCACAATCTTTTTACCCTGCCCTGAGCCCAGTGACACAGAAAAATAACTTTTATCCGTCTGTTAGTTAGGTGGGCGGCGGCAGCCATTTTATGCAATACTCTCCATCTTGGGCCTCTGCCACATTAGTCAGTGAGCAATTTAAGCTAGAAATACAGTTTTATTTTTCTGGGTTTTAACCACCTCAGCCCCCAGTGCTTAAACACCCTGAAAGACCAGGCCACTTTTTACACTTCTGACCTACACTACTTTCACCGTTTATTGCTCGGTCATGCAACTTACCACCCAAATGAATTTTACCTCCTTTTCTTCTCACTAATAGAGCTTTCATTTGGTGGTATTTCATTGCTGCTGACATTTTTACTTTTTTTGTTATTAATCGAAATTTAACGATTTTTTTGCAAAAAAATGACATTTTTCACTTTCAGTTGTAAAATTTTGCAAAAAAAACGACATCCATATAGAAATTTTGCTCTAAATTTATAGTTCTACATGTCTTTGATAAAAAAAAAATGTTTGGGTAAAAAAAAAAAATGGTTTGGGTAAAAGTTATAGCGTTTACAAACTATGGTACAAAAATGTGAATTTCCGCTTTTTGAAGCAGCTCTGACTTTCTGAGCACCTGTCATGTTTCCTGAGGTTCTACAATGCCCAGACAGTACAAACACCCCACAAATGACCCCATTTCTGAAAGTACACACCCTAAGGTATTCGCTGATGGGCATAGTGAGTTCATAGAACTTTTTATTTTTTGTCAAAAGTTAGCGGAAAATGATGATTTTTTTTTTTTCTTACAAAGTCTCATATTCCACTAACTTGTGACAAAAAATAAAAAGTTCTATGAACTCACTATGCCCATCAGCGAATACCTTGGGGTCTCTTCTTTCCAAAATGGGGTCACTTGTGGGGTAGTTATACTGCCCTGGCATTCTAGGGGCCCAAATGTGTGGTAAGGAGTTTGAAATCAAATTCTGTAAAAAATGACCTGTGAAATCCGAAAGGTGCTCTTTGGAATATGGGCCCCTTTGCCCACCTAGGCTGACAAAAAAGTGTCACACATCTGGTATCTCCGTACTCAGGAGAAGGTGGGGAATGTGTTTTGGGGTGTCATTTTATATATACCCATGCTGGGTGAGAGAAATATCTTGGCAAAAGACAACTTTTCCCATTTTTTTATACAAAGTTGTCATTTGACCAAGATATTTATCTCACCCAGCATGGGTATATGTAAAAAGACACCCCAAAACACATTCCTCAACTTCTCCTGAGTACGGGGATACCAGATGTGTGACACTTTTTTGCAGCCTAGGTGGGCAAAGGGGCCCATATTCCAAAGAGCACCTTTCGGATTTCACTCCTCATTTTTTCCTGAATTTGATTTCAAACTCCTTACCACACATTTGGGCCCCTAGAATACCAGGGCAGTATAACTACCCCACAAGTGACCCCATTTTGGAAAGAAGACACCCCAAGGTATTCCGTGAGGGGCATGGCGAGTTCCTAGAATTTTTTATTTTTTGTCACAAGTTAGTGGAAAATGCTTATTTTTTTTTTTTTTTTTTTTTTTCATACAAAGTCTCATATTCCACAAACTTGTGACAAAAAATAAAAACTTCCATGAACTCACTATGCCCATCAGCGAATACCTTGGGGTCTCTTCTTTCCAAAATGGGGTCACTTGTGGGGTAGTTATACTGCCCTGGCATTCTAGGGGCCCAAATGTGTGGTAAGTAGGTAAATGACCTGTGAAATCCGAAAGGTGCTCTTTGGAATGTGGGCCCCTTTGCCCACCTAGGCTGCAAAAAAGTGTCACACATCTGGTATCTCTGTATTCAGGAGAAGTTGAGGAATGTGTTTTGGGGTGTCTTTTTACATATACCCATGCTGGGTGAGATAAATATCTTGGTCAAATGCCAACTTTGTATAAAAAAATGGGAAAAGTTGTCTTTTGCCAAGATATTTCTCTCACCCAGCATGGGTATATGTAAAATGACACCCCAAAACACATTCCCCAACTTCTCCCGATTACGGAGATACCAGATGTGTGACACTTTTTTGCAGCCTAGGTGGGCAAAGGGGCCCATATTCAAAAGAGCACCTTTCGGATTTCACAGGTCATTTTTTACAGAATTTGATTTCAAACTCCTTACCACACATTTGGGCCCCTAGAATGCCAGGGCAGTATAACTACCCCACAAGTGACCCCATTTTGGAAAGAAGAGACCCCAAGGTATTCGCTGATGGGCATAGTGAGTTCATGGAACTTTTTATTTTTTGTCACAAGTTAGTGGAATATGAGACTTTGTATGAAAAAAAAATAAAAAAAAAAATAAGCATTTTCCACTAACTTGTGACAAAAAATAAAAAATTCTAGGAACTCGCCATGCCCCTCACGGAATACCTTGGGGTGTCTTCTTTCTAAAATGGGGTCACTTGTGGGGTAGTTATACTGCCCTGGCATTTTCCAGGGGCCCTAATGTGTGGTAAGTAGGTAAATGACCTGTGAAATCCTAAAGGTGCTCTTTGGAATATGGGCCCCTTTGCCCACCTAGGCTGCAAAAAAGTGTCACACATGTGGTATCGCCGTATTCAGGAGAAGTTGGGGAATGTGTTTTGGGGTGTCATTTTACATATACCCATGCTGGGTGAGAGAAATATCTTGGCAAAAGACAACTTTTCCCATTTTTTTATACAAAGTTGGCATTTGACCAAGATATTTCTCTCACCCAGCATGGGTATATGTAAAATGACACCCCAAAACACATTCCCCAACTTCTCCTGAGTACGGCGATACCAGATGTGTGACACTTTTTTGCAGCCTAGATGCGCAAAGGTGCCCAAATTCCTTTTAGGAGGGCATTTTTAGACATTTGGATACCAGACTTCTTCTCACGCTTTGGGGCCCCTAGAATGCCAGGGCAGTATAAATACCCCACATGTGACCCCATTTTGGAAAGAAGACACCCCAAGGTATTCAATGAGGGGCATGGCGAGTTCATAGAAATTTTTTTTTTTTGGCACAAGTTAGCGGAAATTGATATTTTTAATTTTTTTCTCACAAAGTCTCCCGTTCCGCTAACTTGGGACAAAAATTTCAATCTTTCATGGACTCAATATGCCCCTCACGGAATACCTGGGGGTGTCTTCTTTCCGAAATGGGGTCACATGTGGGGTATTTATACTGCCCTGGCATTCTAGGGGCCCTAAAGCGTGAGAAGAAGTCTGGAATATAAATGTCTAAAAAATTTTACGCATTTGGATTCCGTGAGGGGTATGGTGAGTTCATGTGAGATTTTATTTTTTGACACAAGTTAGTGGAATATGAGACTTTGTAAGAAAAAAATAAATAAATTCCGCTAACTTGGGCCAAAAAAATATCTGAATGGAGCCTTACAGAGGGGTGATCAATGACAGGGGGGTTGATCAATGACAGGGGGGTTGATCAATGACAGGGGGGTGATCAATGACAGGGGGGTGATCAGGGAGTCTATATGGGGTGATCACCACAGTCATTGATCACGCCCCTGTAAGGCTTCATTCAGACGTCCGGATGCGTTTTGCGGATCCGATCCATCTATCAGTGCATCCGTAAAAATCATGCGGACGTCTGAATGGAGCTTTACAGGGGGGTAATCAATGACAGGGGGGTAATCAATGACAGGGGGGTGATCAGGGAGTCTATATGGGGTGATCACCACAGTCATTGATCATGCCCCTGTAAGGCTTCATTCAGACGTCCGGATGCGTTTTGCGGATCCGATCCATCTATCAGTGCATCCGTAAAAATCATGCGGACATCTGAATGGAGCTTTACAGGGGGGTGATCAATGACAGGGGGGTAATCAATGACAGGGGGGTGATCAGGGAGTCTATATGGGGTGATCAGGGGCTAATAAGGGGTTAATAAGTGACGGGGGGGGGGGGGGTGTAGTGTAGTGTAGTGGTGCTTGGTGCTACTTTACTGAGCTACCTGTGTCCTCTGGTGGTCGATCCAAAAAAAGGGGACCACCAGAGGACCAGGTAGCAGGTATATTAGACGCTGTTATCAAAACAGCGTCTAATATACCTGTTAGGGGTTAAAAAAAACACATCTCCAGCCTGCCAGCGAACGATCGCCGCTGGCAGGCTGGAGATCAACTCGCTTACCTTCCGTTCCTGTGAGCGCGCGCGCCTGTGTGCGCACGTTCACAGGAAGTCTCGCGTCTCGCGAGATGACGCGTATATGCGTGACTGTGCGCAGGGCTGCCACCTCCGGAACGCGATCCTGCGTTAGGCGGTCCGGAGGTGGTTAAAAAACACCCTTTTTGGGCAAAATACTTAATTTTAAAACCCTTGCTGCATCTGTATGTGTGAAATTCAAGCGTTATATACTGCTGTCATATTCTGTTAGTAAAAAAAAAAAAAAAAACATGGGGCAAAATACTTAATATTGCAGCCTTTGCTGCATCTGTGATTGTTAAAAACAAGCTTGAAATACTTCAATAATTTTCTGGCTTTGAAAAAACACCAGTTTTTGGCAATACTCTCCATCTGGGGCTCTGTCGCATTAGTCAGTGTGCAATTTAAGTTAGAAATACAGCTATAGTTTTCTGGGTTTTCAAAAACACCCATTTAAGGCAAAATACTTAATTTGCGGCCTTGTCTGCATCTGTCATTGTGATATACACGCTTTAGATACTGCTGTGCTATTCTGGTATAAAAAATTTAAAAAAAACACCTATTTTGGGCAAATTTGCTGCCTTGTCTGCATCTGTACATGTGAAATTCAAGCGTTATATACTGCTGTCATATTCTGGTATTAAAAAAACACCCATTTAGGGAAAAAATCTTAATTTTGCAGCCTTTGCTGCATCTGTCATTGTGAGATACACCCTTTACATACTGCTGTGCTATTCTGGTATTAAATAAATACCCATTTTGGGCAAGATCCTAAATTTGAGAAATATGAGGAGAGCGTCAAATAAGGAATGTGGCCCCGGTCGTGGTGCTGCTGGTGGAGCTCCTGTTGCAGGGAGAGGATGTGGTCGATCTGTGCCAGCTACATGAACAAGTGAAACACCTTCCTCAGGTGCGAGTAGGCGACAGAGCCTTCAGCGGTATTTGGTCGGGCCTAATGCAGCTCTACAAATGGTGAGGTCAGAACAAGTACAGGCGAGGCGATAGTAGATGGGGTTGGTGACAGTGCCTCCAGTTCCTTCACATTGTCTCCCACCCAGTTTCCTGCTGAAAGATCAGAGTTGGCACCTGCAGCCGATGTCCATCAGTCTTTCACCTCCCCCCCTTGCAAATCAGCCAAGCAGTCTGAGCCCCAAGTCATGCAGCAGTCTCTTCTGCTTTTTGATGACTCTGTTAGCAGGGTTTCCCAGGGCCATCCACCTAGCTTTGAGTGCACCGATGCCCAACCACTTATGTTTCAAGATGAGTACATAGGAGGACTATTGCAGCAAGTCTCGGATGAAGACGAAACACAGGTGCCAACTGCTGGGGCTTTTGAAAGTGTGCAGACTGACAGACGACGGAAGGGGTGAAGACTGGGTCGAAGATGATGTGGAGGACGATGAGGTCCTCGACCCCACATGGAATCAAGGTCATGCGAGTGACCTGTGTAGTTCGGAGGAAGAGGCGGTGGTCTCACAGAGCGACCTGCACAGCAGAAGTTGGAGCAGGGTGCAAAAGCGGAGCGGCCAATCCCTAGACAGTACGCCTGCTACTGCCCACCGCAGCAAGGGACCGAGCACACCAAAGCCAGCTCCAAGGAGTTCCCTGGCATGGCAGTTCTTCAGACAATGTGCTGCCGACAAGACACGAGTGGTTTGCACGCTGTGCAATCAGAGCCTGAAGCGAGGCATAAACGTTCTCAACCTGAGCACAACCTGCATGACCATGCATCTAAGTGCAAAGCACGAGCTAAAGAGGAGTAGACACCTCAAAAACCAAGAAAGGTCTCTGGCTCCTCCTGCTTCCTCTTCTGCTGCAGTCTCGGTCTCTTCTTCCACCTCTGGAGTGACAGTGGAACCTGCCACCCCGCAAACAGAGGATCTTCCAGCAACACCACCACCTGGGTCACCAAGCATCTCCGCAATGTCCCACGGAAGCGTTCAGCTCTCCATCTCCCAAACACTGGAGCGAAAGAAGAAGTACCCCCCTACCCACCCACTATCCCTGGCCCTGAATGCCAGCATTTCAAAATTACTGGCCTTTGAAATGCTGTCATTCCATCTAGTGGAGACGGAGAGCTTTAAAAGCCTTATGGCGGTGGCTGTCCCACAGTAAGTCGTGCCCAGCCGCCACTACTTTTCCAGGCGTGCCATCCCTTCCATGCACAACCAAGTGGGGGACAAAATCAGGTGTGCATTGCGCAACGCCATCTGTGGCAAGGTGGACCTCACTACGGATACGTGGACCAGTAAGCACTGTCAGGGACGTTATATCTCCCTAACAGCACACTGGGTAAATGCAGTGGCGGCTGGGCCTGAGGCGGATAGCAGTTTGGCACATGTCCTTCCACCACCGAGGATTGCAGGGCGCTTCAGTTTGCCTCCTGTTGCATCCTCCTCCTACTCCGCTTCCTCATCCGGTCAGCATAACACCTTCACCACCAACTTCAGCACAGCCAGGGGTAAACGACAGCAGGCAGGGACAAACCCCACACCGCGCAGGAGCTGTGGACAGGCCTTGAACAACAGACCGATGAGTAGTTGGTGCCAGTGAGCCTCAAGCCCGACCTGGTGGTGTGCGATAATTGGAGAAATCTCGTAGCAGCTCTGGGACTAGCCGGTTTGACGCACATCCCTTGCCTGGTGCATGTGCTGAATTTGGTGGTGCAGAGATTCCTTAAAACTTACCCCGATATGTCAGAGCTGCTGCAGAAAGTGCGGGCCGTCTGTGCGCGCTTTCGGCGTTCTCACCCTGCTGCTGCTCGCCTGTCAGCGCTGCAGCATAACTTCGGCCTTCCGCTCACCGCCTCATATGCGACATGCCCACAAGGTGGAACTCCACCTTGCACATGCTGCGAGCACCAGCAGGCGATAGTGGAGTTTCCGCTGCAGTACACACGGGTGAGTCGCTCTGCGGAACAGCACCACTTCACCACCCATTACTGGGCCTCCATGCGAGACCTGTGTTCCTTGTTGCGCTGTTTTGAGTACTCCACCAACATGGCCAGTGCCGATAACGCCGTTCTCAGCATTACTATCCCACTTCTATGCCTCCTTGAAAAAACGCTGCTGGCGATGATGGAAGAGGATGTGGCACAGGAAGAGGGATTTCATAGGGTTTCCGGCCAGTCATTCACAATTGGCTCCGAGGGTGGGTTCCTGCACCCAAAAACGCCAGGTATACAATTGTCCAGCCAGGGCACATTTCTGGAGGATGAAGAGGTGGAGGAGGAGGAACCATGTTCACAGTAGGGTGGCACCTAGACCAGCTCATGGCCATCACTGGTGCGTGGCTGGGGGGATACAGAGGACACAGATGATACACCTCCCACAGAGGATAGCTTTTCGTTGTCTCTGGGCAGCCTGGCACACATGAGCGATTACATGCTGCAGTGTCTCCGCAACGACCGCCGAGTTCCCCACATTCTAACTTGTGCTGATTACTGGGTGGCCACGCTGCTGGATTCCCGTTACAAGGACAACGTACCGTCCTTAATTCCCTCACTGGAGCGTAATCGTAAGATGCTCGATTACAAGCGCACGCTGGTAGACGCGCTGCTGGTGGCATTCCCACCTGACAGCAGAGGCACAGTGGAAGCACAAGGCGAAGGCAGAGGAGGAGTAAGAGGTCGCCAACGCAGCTGGGGCACCGCCAGCACCTCAGAAGGCAGGGTTAGCATGGCCGAAAAGTGGAAAAGCTTTGTCAGCACACCACAACAACCAGCACCACCAGCTGATATGGAACGTCTTAGCAGGAGGCAGTATTTCAGAAACATGGTGGAGCAGTATGTGTGCACACAACTACACGTACTGAATGATGGGTCTGCCCCTTTCAACTTCTGGGTCTCCAAAGTGGGCACATGGCCTGAGCTTGCCCTTTACGCCTAGGAGGTGCTGGCCTGCCCTGCAGCCAGTGTATTATCTGGACGTGTGTTTAGCACGGCAGGGGGCGTTATCACAGACAAGCGCAGCCGCCTGTCCACAGTCAATGTTCATTAAAATGAACCAGGCATGGATCCCACAGAACTTGTCCGTACCTTGTGCAGAATAGGCATGTATACCGGCCTTAACCAGCCATTGTTATATTACAGCGCAATTGCTCATTCTTGTATTTTGGATATTTCACACTCTTTTGGATTGTGAATTAAAACCAAAAACCAGTGTTGGCTACCTCGTCCTCCTCCATCGCTGCGTCCACCTACACCGCTACGTTCACCGCCTCCTCAAACTCCTACTCCATATGGACCTCCACCTCATAATTTGTACGCATTTTATTTTGTCATTTCACAAATTTGTCTTAAATTTTCGGGTGTGATAGACCCCTGCTCTACCTAGTAGACTGGTTAATAAATTTCAATAATTTTTCTGTTACATTCTTGGGTGACATTTTACAATTTTTGCCGTCAATAAACCCCTGCTCTGCATAGGTGACAGGGACCGATTTTTTTTTAAAAATAATCTGTTCCATTGGTGGGTGACATTAACCCATTTCTGGCGATTAAAAACCCCTGCTCTGCATAGGTGACAGGGACTTAAATTTCTAAAATTCGTCTTTAATTGACCCTTTCATTCGATCCTTCTGCTTTAATAACTTGTCCCACATTTCCGCTTCATCCCATTGCAGCCATTGACCTCCCTTGGACGAGGTCTCCCTTTCTCACACTCCCTCTCCGGCGTGGAACCCTGATTCGCCGCTAACCGTGATCAACATGGTAGGCTCAGAAAAGAACATCGAAAGTTTATACAGAAGATATCCAAATGGATCATGGACGTCACAGGGACGTGCGATCAGGCAGAAGTTATCTAGAGTCAACAAAGCGGCAGCAGGGCCTCTCCTGGCTAACGTTTCCAAATCCAAAATACCGCAGTGACATTCCCTATAATTTTTTATTAATCATTCCAATAACATGGCATCTTAAGAGTCCTGTATTGCTATTTATCGTCACTAACTCCCTGAGTCGGGAGTGGGTTGTGCGTGTTGTGGCTTCATAAATGCTTTGCTGCAAACCTCGGTTGTAACGAGTGGTTATTTCAGTCAACGTTGCTCTTCTATCAGCTTGAATCAGTCGGCCCATTCTCCACTGACCTCTAGCATCCACAAGGCATTTTTGCCCACAGGACTGCCGCATACTGGATGTTTTTCCCTTTTCACACCATTCTTTGTAAACCCTAGAAATGGTTGTGCCTGAAAATCCCAGTAACTGAGCAGATTGTGAAATACTCAGACCGGCCCGTCTGGCACCAACAACCATGCCACGCTCAAAATGGCTTAAATCACCTTTCTTTCCTATTCTGACATTCAGTTTGGAGTTCAGGAGATTGTCTTGACCAGGACCACCCCCTAAATGCATTGAAGCAACTGCCATGTGATTGGTTGACTAGATAATTGCATTAATGAGAAATAGAACAGGTGTTCCTAATAATTCTTTAGGTGAGTGTATAACTGCACAGCATAAGAGCTAAAAAGACATGGAAATATTTCCTAGTAATACACCCTGTTAATGGCTGTATCACATAGCACTTGCACCCCAATAAAAAGAATGGTTTTCTGGAATTAGAGGTATCATCTATTGCAAACCTGAAAGCAGCAGTATAATTGCAATTTGGATCCCCAGTGTCACGAGGGTATCAAGAGCCACGTCTGACTCCGTTATACCCGGGGTCAGGAAGTCGCAGCGGGTGGCTGCGCGCTCTATATCTAAAGATCACGGTGTTTCTTAGTTATTGTTTTCTGTGTTTGCCTTGCTATCCTTTTTGTCTCTCTCAGGGATCCGTAGCTTCTCCTCCTCAGCTGTTTCGTGTCTGCCACTCCCTACCTCCTTATATTCTCCCCTCACACTTCTCTAGTTGCCAGTTATAGAGCTTCCTGCCTGGACATCTATACTGACCCACTGGAGTGGTTAATCCTGGTTGTTGTTCCTGTGTGCTACCCTCCGGATCCCTGTTTGGCTTATTGTTGTCTCCTGTTGTCGCCCACCTGGGAATATATGTTGAGTCTGTGTTGTCTGTCCTCCCCTTGGTGTTTTCCCTTAGAGTTAGTGGTGCGGACTAGTGTTCCCATCGCCCTGTTCACTACCTAGGGCTCAGCTCAGGGCTTTAGGCACGTGATCGGCGTACGGGTGAGGAACCCGTCTAGGGACGTCAGGGCAGCCAGGTGCCAGCCGCCAGGTGAGTCAGGGGTCACCATCTTCCCTCTCACTTGGGCAGGGCCTTCCTCGTTCCCTCCCTCTGTGTCACGTATGTGATAGCCACGCCGACCGTGATACCCAGTCAGTGCAGCAAGGTGTAATCGGATTGTTCCTATTACCCAGGCTGTAACCTCCCCTATTGAACCCTCTTCTGATTCAATACTGTGTAATGATTCCTCCCTATCCTTTCCCTATACTTTTAATGCTTTTTCCCTTAACTTCTATTCAGCAAAATAAAAGTTTTCAAGTCTTTCCTACCACTGTCCCTAGTGCCTGCTGACCTCTCTCCCTGCACTAAGTACATTGGAAAATGGCTGAATCCAAGATGGCTGAGGCTATTTATAGGTCTGTGACATTACAGGGCTGGCTGCTGATTGGCTGCATGCATGGCATTGTGGGTGATCCCTCGTTCCCAGCGTTCTTTGCTATATGTCCTAACATATGCACCAGCCTTTTTAGGTAAAAATGTGATTCTTTACCACGAAGCGTGAGCTAATTCTGAGCGAATCAAATTTTTCCTGAAATTCGGATCAAATTCCACTTCGTGAACTTAGATTCGCTCATCTCTATTTTTTACCCATTTTTGACTAAACAAAGCAACACCCCATATGCGTTCATAAAGTGCTGTATGGACATAAGGCAAGGCTCAGAAAGGAAGGAGCGCCTTATAGCTTTTGGAGGGCAGATTTTGCTGGAATGGTGTTCTGGCATTATGCCACATCTGGAGAGACCCTGAGGTACCCCTAGAGAGAAAATCCCCAAAAAGTTGACTCATTTTGGAAAATAAACCACTCAAGGAATTTATTGAATGGTTTAATTAGTGCCTTGACCCCATAGGTGTTTCATAGAATAATAACAGTAAAATGTTGATTTAACAAACACAACCAGAAACCACAGCCCTCACAATTTACCAAGGGGTGTAAGTAAGCATTTTGACCCTACAGGGGTTAACAAAAATTAATTCACAGCAGAGGGTGCAAAGTGAATATTGCAATTTTTCCACATATATGGCATTTCAGTGCCCAATATGTTGTGCCCACGTAGCGCTCAGAAGGGAAGGAGCGCTATTTGAGTTTTGGAGCATGGATTTTGCTGGAATGGTTTTCGACTACTACATCACATATGCAGATGTACCTATACAGTGGGAATGACCCCTTTTTGGAAACTACACCCTCAAGTTATTCATTAAGGGTGGACTGAGCATTTTGACATCACAGGTGTTGTGCGGAAATTAATGATCAGGGGGCTGTGCAAAATGAAAATTTCAATTTAAATGCCCAATATGCTGTGCTCAGCTAGTGCCATCTAAAACACATCACACCCTTTAAAAATTGGCGGGTTCTATTGGGCACTGAAATGCCTTAAATGTGTATGTAAACTGCTGTTTGGGTACGCAGCAGGGTTCAGAAGGGACAGACCACTTTTGGCTTTACAGCGCAGATTTTGATGGTTTAAAGCAGGCATGCTCAACCTGCGGCCCTCCAGCTGTTGCAAAACTACAACTCCCAGCATGCCTGAACAGCCTACAGCCATCAGCCTACAGCAGGGCATTGTGGGAGTTGTAGTTTTACAACAGCTGGAGGGCTGCAGGTTGAGCATGCCTGGTTTAAAGGCTACATGTTGCATTTTCACAGTTTTTCTTTTCTCGAAGGAGCTGTGTGGGGGCTTATTGTTTTTTGGGATAATCTGCCTATTTTTGGGGTACATACAGTGAGTGATATAGGCACCACATACAGTACATACACAGATATCAGAGTGGATGTATGGAGTCACATAGGCACCACATACAGTATATACACAGACATTAGAGTGGATGTATGGAGTCACATAGGCACTACATACAGTATATACACAGACAGAGTGGATGTATGGAGTCACATAGGCACTACATACAGTATATACACAGACAGAGTGGATGTATGGAGTCACATAGGCACTACATACAGTATATACACAGACAGAGTGGATGTATGGAGTCACATAGGCACCACATACAGTATATACACAGACATTAGAGTGGATGTATGGAGTCACATAGGCACCACATACAGTATATACACAGACAGAGTGGATGTATGGAGTCACATAGGCACTACATACAGTATATACACAGAGTGTATGTATGGAGTCACATAGGCACCACATACAGTATATACACAGACAGAGTGGATGTATGGAGTCACATAGGCACTACATACAGTATATACACAGAGTGGATGTATGGAGTCACATAGGTACCACATACAGTATATACACAGACAGAGTGGATGTATGGAGTCACATAGGCACTACATACAGTATATACACAGACAGAGTGGATGTATGGAGTCACATAGGTACCACATACAGTATATACACAGACAGAGTGGATGTATGGAGTCACATAGGCACTACATACAGTATATACACGGACAGAGTGGATGTATGGAGTCACATAGGCACTACATACAGTATATACACAGACAGAGTGGATGTATGGAGTCACATAGGCACCACATACACAGACATCAGTCTTCCCAGTGTCAGGGCTGGTGACACCTGTGCACCTTGCTCTACCTATGTACGCTGTAGATAAGCACAGGGAGCAGTCGGTCCTAGAGCCCACACCTCCCCATTATGTGGCAGTGACGGCTGCCAGTGGCAAGTGTGCCCCCCACCCCAGGATACTCACAGTGTAGGCTGCACACCAGGGACACATCCCCGCCGTTATGGGGAGCTCTATGGGCACTTAGCACCGCCAGTCCAGGGGAAGTGCACTGCTCCTATCCCCGTGTAGCCGCTTCCTTTCACTTTCTCGGAGCCCTCCTGACGTGTCTATGGCCGCCCCTCCTCTCTAACCACAGTGGACCCTCCCTCCTCCGCTTTCCTCCAGATCATGTGGCTGGCTGGGAGCTCTGACCCTCACAGAATGAGGACAGGGCGGTGATTCTTGTGGGGAGTAGAAACAGGCGGTAGGGAGACACGAGAACGCCTCCAGTTACCAGAGCGACATTTACCTCAGGCAAGAGCCGCACTGCCTCTGACCGGCGGCGTACAACAACCGCACTGCCTCTGACCGGCGGCGTACAACAACCGCACTGCCTCTGACCGGCAGCGTACAACAACCGCACTGCCTCTGACCGGCAGCGTACAACAACCGCACTGCCTCTGACCGGCAGCGTACAACGACCGCACTGCCTCTGACCGGCAGCGTACAGCGACCGCACTGCCTCTGACCGGCGGCGTACAACAACAGCACTGCCTCTGACCGGCGGCGTACAACGACCGCACTGCCTCTGACCGGCGGCGTACAGCGACCGCACTGCTTCTGACCGGCGGCGTCCAGCGACCGCACTGCCTCTGACCGGCGGCGTCCAGCGACCGCACTGCCTCTGACCGGCGGCGTCCAGCGACCGCACTGCCTCTGACCGGCGGCGTCCAGCGACCGCACTGCCTCTGACCGGCGGCGTCCAGCGACCGCACTGCCTCTGACCGGCGGCGTCCAGCGACCGCACTGCCTCTGACCGGCGGCGTCCAGCGACCGCACTGCCTCTGACCGGCGGCGTCCAGCGACCGCACTGCCTCTGACCGGCGGCGTCCAGCGACCGCACTGCCTCTGACCGGCGGCGTCCAGCGACCGCACTGCCTCTGACCGGCGGCGTCCAGCGACCGCACTGCCTCTGACCGACGGCGTCCAGCGACCGCACTGCCTCTGACCGGCGGCGTCCAGCGACCGCACTGCCCCAGCGACCGCACTGCCTCTGACCGGCGGCGTCCAGCGACCGCACTGCCTCTGACCGGCGGCGTCCAGCGACCGCACTGCCTCTGACCGGCGGCGTACAACGACCGCACTGCCTCTGACCGGCGGCGTCCAGCGACCG
This sequence comes from Bufo bufo, assembly GCF_905171765.1. Lineage (NCBI taxonomy): Eukaryota > Metazoa > Chordata > Amphibia > Anura > Bufonidae > Bufo > Bufo bufo. Next base: position 310,914,147 of record NC_053393.1, read on the forward strand.
CACTGCCTCTGACCGGCGGCGTCCAGCGACCGCACTGCCTCTGACCGGTGGCGTCCAGCGACCGCACTGCCTCTGACCGGCGGCGTCCAGCGACCGCACTGCCCCAGCGACCGCACTGCCTCTGACCGGCGGCGCCCAGCGACCGCACTGCCTCTGACCGGCGGCGCCCAGCGACCGCACTGCCTCTGACCGGCGGCGCCCAGCGACCGCACTGCCTCTGACCGGCGGCGCCCAGCGACCGCACTGCCTCTGACCAGCGTACAACAACCGCACTGCCTCTGACCGGCGGCAACTGCACAGCGGTGTACTGCCTCTGAATGGCGACATTCTTGGAGAAGACCATAGCAGAACAGTCTGCCCGGGGGCACAGCTCTGACTGCTATTCTGATCTCTGTATGCTCTGTGGTCTTGATATATACGGCATTGGTGTGAATAGGGAGCCTCATGAACAATATAAAATGGCATTTGTGGGTGCCAGGTTCACAGAAGATGGTAGTGTGGCACTTCAGCAGAGGGGCATAAAGCCCCTTGCCCACAATCGCTATATGCAAATGACTGTATGTAGTTCTCAGTAGTAGCAATGAAGGGGCGGCACTCACTTCCAGATGTTCTCAATAATTGTGTTTATTGTCACATATATGCCTGTGACGCGTTTCAACACTCGTGGTGTCTTTGTCAAACAGTTTGACAAAGACACCGAGTGTTGAAACGCGTCAGTCATATATGTGACAATAAACACAATTATTGAGAACATCTGGAAGTGAGTGCCGCCCCTTCATTGCTACTATTACATGGGATGCCGATCTTAGGACGCGAGCGCCACGAGGTTTATCTGCAGTGCCGACCTATTAGATAAAATACTTTGTATGTAGTTTTCAGAGCTCAGAGTCTGGATATCGGCTGTATACCTGCCGCATTTACCTCATAGTACTGCCTATTATGTGGACAGCACGCCCATGACATCCATGTGCTATCCACATTATTTGTGGCTCTATAGAAATAAATGCGGATTAGACCCAGAATATGAGGCTTTATTACTGGCGAGGCAGTCCTCCTGTTCTTCGCTGTCAGTACTCTCACATACTGTCTCTCTGCCACTGTACTAACCTGACAGAAAATTAACCTCCATATGGAATAGGGGTTACAGGCCAACGGCCTGCCCATCTCTGGGTGGTGGGGGTCCCAGTGGTCGAATCCCCACAGATCAATTATCACTTAGCCAGTGGATGACTGTGGGTAACTTTTTAGCTACTGGAATCCCCATTTTAATTGTGTTTTTGTATAGTTTTCATTTCTTGACCGCACATACCTGCCTACGCAGGGCAATGTGCTCCCAACAAACGATGTTTCACATAAAAAGTGGAATCGCCTGATGAATGAGCACAGTGGCATGGGTATATGAACATTGTTCTGGATCATTGGCCCATGTGAAGGGGTCCTAAAGGTAGTATTAAGCTGGATTTACATGGGCCGACTGAGCGGATGATTGTCGAGAAGGAAGCGTTCCTTTCCAACAGTCAGCTGCTCGTTCAGTGAAGGAGACTGCGCATTTACATGCAGAAATCTCCTTCACAGTATGAGGATGAGCGGTTACTATTATGATTAGAGATGAGCGATTTTCATATTTTGAAATTCGTTCACATTTGTTGTGTAAGGGATTGCTCTCTGAAGCAGGGTGTCGGTGACAGATTCCTTCGCAGACAACCGGATTAAAGCCCAAATTGATGCTTTATTTTATGACACTCCGGCAATTTTCAGGCAAACCCAGTTATAATTCACTAGGTACGGTGAAGTTCCAGCACCACAAAACATAAACCAAACAAAATAAGGGTACTTTCACACTAACGTTAGAATCCGGCAAGCCATATACAAACGGAAAGCTCTTTTTTCCGGATCCGTTAGACCACTTTAGCTTTTCTGGATTTTACTTACATCACCCAGTTGAAGAACCTGGGTGAGATATGCACCCCTTCCAAGACTTTTACATACAGTTTACCACATATTCCGTTACCACGGACCATAACGCAATTCTATGACGGAATGCCTTTAGAGGCATTCCATTATTTATTCCATCATAATAGAAGTCTATGGGCTGCAAAACAGATCTGTTCCATTATGCAGGGGAGGCTCCCCTGCATAACGGAAATGGGACGGATCCGTTTAGCAGCCCATAGACTTCTATTATGATGGAATGCCTCTACAGGCATTCTGTTATGCATTCCGTCATAGAATTGCGTTATGGTCCGTGGTAACAGAAACCATAATGCAATTCACCTTTTACCAACAAACGAAGTGTGAACGAATTTCATAAGCAGAAATTCGCTGATCTCTATGATCCCTCGTCCTCATACAGAAACATGGCTTCTGAGTAGCAGATCGCTGTTTAGACAGCACAATCCAGAAGCCATCATAAGTGGTGCCTGCATGAACGACAGGATCACCAGATGAACGAGCGTTTCACTTGTTCATCAGGTGATTGGCAGCACATTTACATGGCCAGATTGTCGGGAACCACTGTTCGCAGGAACGGTTGTTCCCGATAATCTGCCTGATTCTTGGGCCGTGTTAATACACCTTTAGACAGGATGAGTGCCCGGCGACAAGACTGTATAACAAAGTACTTGTTTACACAGCCAAAAATAGACATCACCATGCAACATTTCTATATCATGTGCCCTTGGACATACTTGTACTACACCTGCAGTTCTCTTCTTCCGGAGTCTCCTGCCTGATGCTCTAGCCTCCACATCCTAATCTTCGGCCGAATAACCCCCTAACTCGCTGGGGCAGGAGGTCAGCAGTGATGGCATCCATCTCTATAAAGGTTTCTTCTATAAATGCTGATGTAAGATCAATTACACAATAATCTTCCCAATGTCAAAACTCTTCCCTCTGTAAAGTTCTTAATATGGAATGTGGCAAGCCTTAAAGGGGTTATCCAAACCTGAAAAACTCACCCACAATGCCCGGGCCACTCATACAGAGAATACTTACCTGATCCCCAATGCCTTTGTCCTTCCGGATCCATGCACTGCTGTCACTGCATCACCCCAGTGTGCAGATCACAACATCCATCAACATGGGGGGGGTGCAGCCAATAGTAGGCTGCGCCGCTAACCTGCTCCCCTTGTGTCACACAAAGGTCCTACCGCTGGGACCCCAACTGATCACGAGAATTGGTGACCCATACCCCCTGAAATGAACAGAGCACCCAGTAATTTCTATGGGGGCTATGGAGATAGCTGGAATACCCCTTTAACCTATACTGGCTCAACAGAGGAGAGAGAGGACTGCCCTGTTGTTTAATTTATCTATTCATCAATTATTACATTACTTTCAGCACACCACTTTTACTGGGAGCCGCTGCATTTGCTGATTACCTCCTCCTGATGTCTAATCCAAGACAAAATGTTTTTACTGTCTGAAGTATGGAAATTGTGTCAGTTTTAAATGTGAATCCCTTATGTTAAAAGGCCCTCCTACTCCTACATGGGCCGCAACTATACCACTACGCTGAATCAATAACCTACTACCAAACCTATAAGGGCCACATGAATCCAAATAAATCACCTATCAAAGAATGTGTATGCCCAAAACATAATAAATCATACAATCTCAGTTAAAAAGTAATCTTTAATATATATCACAAAAAGGTGTTAAAAGCTATTAAAAATCCACACAGTACATGAACGGGACACCTGGAAAGGAGGCTAGCTAGAATTTATATCCATTGTGTATATCAGACATCAGTACCTAAATTTATAATATGGCGCGTTGGGTAGGTGTGGCACACTGGGATGGTTTGTGCTAGCTTGTGATAATTTGAAGTCTTTGGGTTCCGGGGGGAGTATGGTTGCAAAGCTGAAACTTAAACTAATTGACGGAAGGGCACCACCAGGAGTGGAGCCTGCGGCTTAATTTGACTCCACACGGGAATCCTCACCCGGCCCAGACACGGAAAGGATTGACAGATTGATAGCTCTTTCTCAATTCTGTGGGTGGTGGTGCATGGCCGTTCTTAGTGGGTGGAGCGATTTGTCTGGTTAATTCCAATAACGAACGAGACTCCTCCGTGCTAACTAGTTACGTGACCACACTGGATGTCACTGATATTTTGTTTACGCTCACACTCTTCACAGGATATGTGGAGCAGAGCAGCTAATTTAACTGTCCGCAGCGAACACAGTCTACGGAAAAAGTACACTAGATGTCACTGATATTTTTTTTTAAGCGCACACTTTACACAGGATATGTGGCACAGCTAATTTAACCACCTCAGCCCCCAGTACTTAAACACCCTGAAAGACCAGGCCACTTTTTACACTTCTGACCTACCCTACTTTCACCGTTTATTGCTCGGTCATGCAACTTACCACCCAAATGAATTTTACCTCCTTTTCTTCTCACTAATAGAGCTTTCATTTGGTGGTATTTCATTGCTGCTGACATTTTTACTTTTTTTGTTATTAATCGAAATTTAACGATTTTTTTGCAAAAAAATGACATTTTTCACTTTCAGTTGTAAAATTTTGCAAAAAAAACAAGATCCATATAGAAATTTTGCTCTAAATTTATTGTTCTACATGTCTTTGATAAAAAAAAAAATGTTTGGGTAAAAAAAATAATGGTTTGGGTAAAAGTTATAGCGTTTACAAACTATGGTACAAAAATGTGAATTTCCGCTTTTTGAAGCAGCTCTGACTTTCTGAGCACCTGTCATGTTTCCTGAGGTTCTACAATAGCCAGACAGTACAAACACCCCACAAATGACCCCATTTCGGAAAGTACACACCCTAAGGTATTCGCTGATGGGCATAGTGAGTTCATAGAACTTTTTATTTTTTGTCACAAGTTAGCGGAAAATGATGATTTTTTATTTTATTTTTATTTTTTTTCTTACAAAGTCTCATATTCCACTAACTTGTGACAAAAAATAAAAAGTTCTATAAACTCACTATGCCCATCACGAAATACCTTGGGGTCTCTTCTTTCCAAAATGGGGTCACTTGTGGGGTAGTTATACTGCCCTGGCATTCTAGGGGCCCAAATGTGTGGTAAGGAGTTTGAAATCAAATTCTGTAAAAAATGACCAGTGAAATCCGAAAGGTGCTCTTTGGAATATGGGCCCCTTTGCCCACCTAGGCTGCAAAAAAGTGTCACACATCTGGTATCTCTGTACTCAGGAGAAGTTGAGGAATGTGTTTTGGGGTGTCTTTTTACATATACCCATGCTGGGTGAGATAAATATCTTGGTCAAATGCCAACTTTGTATAAAAAAATGGGAAAAGTTGTCTTTTGCCAAGATATTTCTCTCACCCAGCATGGGTATATGTAAAATGACACCCCAAAACACATTCCCCACCTTCTCCTGAGTACGGAGATACCAGATGTGTGACATTTTTTTGCAGCCTAGGTGGGCAAAGGGGCCCATATTCCAAAGAGCACCTTTAGGATTTCACAGGTAATTTTTTACAGAATTTGATTTCAAACTCCTTACCACACATTTGGGCCCCTAGAATGCCAGGGCAGTATAACTACCCCACAAGTGACCCCATTTTGGAAAGAAGAGACCCCAAGGTATTCGCTGATGGGCATAGTGAGTTCATGGAAGTTTTTATTTTTTGTCACAAGTTAGTGGAATATGAGACTTTGTATGAAAAAAAAAAAATCATCATTTTCCACTAACTTGTGACAAAAAATAAAAAATTCTAGGAACTCACCATGCCCCTCACGGAATACCTTGGGGTGTCTTCTTTCCAAAATGGGGTCACTTGTGGGGTAGTTATACTGCCCTGGCATTTTCCAGGGGCCCTAATGTGTGGTAAGTAGGTAAATGACCTGTGAAATCCTAAAGGTGCTCTTTGGAATGTGGGCCCCTTTGCCCACCTAGGCTGCAAAAAAGTGTCACACATGTGGTATCGCCGTACTCGGGAGAAGTTGGGCAATGTGTTTTGGGGTGTCTTTTTACATATACTCATGCTGGGTGAAAGAAATATCTCGGCAAAAGACAACTTTTCCCATTTTTTTATAAAAAGTTGGCATTTGACCAAGATATTTATCTCACCCAGCATGGGTATATGTAAAATGACACCCCAAAACACATTCCCCAACTTCTCCTGAGTACGGCGATACCACATGTGTGACACTTTTTTGCAGCCTAGATGCGCAAAGGGGCCCACATTCATTTTATGAGGGCATTTTTAGACATTTGGATCCCAGACTTCTTCTCACGCTTTAGGACCCCTAGAATGCCAGGGCAGTATAAATACCCCACATGTGACCCCATTTTGGAAAGAAGACACCCCAAGGTATTCAATGAGGGGCATGACGAGTTCATAGAAATTTTTATTTTTTTGGCACAAGTTAGCAGAAATTGATATTTTATTTTTTTTTCTCACAGTCTCCCTTTCCGCTAACCTGGGACAAAAATTTCAATCTTTCATGGACTCAATATGCCTCTCACGGAATACCTGCGGGTGTCTTCTTTCCGAAATGGGGTCACATGTGGGGTATTTATACTGCCCTGGCATTCTAGGGGCCCTAAAGCGTGAGAAGAAGTCTGGAATATAAATGTCTAAAAAATTTTACGCATTTGGATTCCGTGAGGGGTATGGTGAGTTCATGTGAGATTTTATTTTTTGACACAAGTTAGTGGAATATGAGACTTTGTAAGAAAAAAATAAATAATTTCCGCTAACTTGGGCCAAAAAAATGTCTGAATGGAGCCTTACAGAGGAGTGATCAATGACAGGGGGGTGATCAGAGAGTCTTTATGGGGTGATCACCCCCCTGTCATTGATCACCCCCCTGTAAGGCTCCATTCAGATGTCCGTATGTGTTTTGCGGATCCGATCCATGTATCCGTGGATCCGTAAAAATCATACGGACATCTGAATGCAGCATGACAGGGGGGGGTGATCAATGACAGGGGGATGATCAGGGAGTCTATATGGGGTGATCACCCCCCCTGGAAGGCTCCAGGGAGACGCCTGTATGTGTTTTGCGGATCCGATCCATCTATCAGTGGATCCGTAAAAATCATGCGGACATCTGAATGGAGCTTTACAGGGGGTTGATCAATGACAGGGGTGTAATCAATGACAGGGGGGTGATCAGGGAGTCTATATGGGGTGATAACCACAGTCATTGATCACGCCCCTGTAAGGCTTCATTCAGACGTCGTATGCGTTTTGCGGATCCGATCCATTTATCAGTGGATCCGTAAAAATCATGCGGACATCTGAATGGAGCTTTACAGGGGGTTGATCAATGACAGGGGTGTAATCAATGACAGGGGGGTGATCAGGGAGTCTATATGGGGTGATCACCACAGTCATTGATCACGCCCCTGTAAGGCTTCATTCAGACGCCCGTATGCGTTTTGCGGATCCGATCCATTTATCAGTGGATCCGTAAAAATCATGCGGACATCTGAATGGAGCTTTACAGGGGGTTGATCAATGACAGGGGGGTGATCAGGGAGTCTATATGGGGTGATCACCACAGTCATAGATCACGCCCCTGTAAGGCTTCATTCAGACGCCCGTATGCGTTTTGCGGATCCGATCCATCTATCAGTGGATCCGTAAAAATCATGCGGACATCTGAATGGAGCTTTACAGGGGGTTGATCAATGACAGGGGGGTGATCAGGGAGTCTATATGGGGTGATCAGGGGTGATCAAGGGTGAATAAGGGGTTAATAAGTGACAGGGGGGGGGGTGTAGTGTAGTGGTGCTTGGTGCAACATATTTACTGAGCTACCTGTGTCCTCTGGTGGTCGATCCAAACAAAGGGGACCACCAGAGGACCAGGTAGCAGGTATATTAGACGCTGTTATCAAAACAGCGTCTAATATACCTGTTAGGGGTTAAAAAAAACACATCTCCAGCCTGCCAGCGAACGATCGCCGCGAAGAGCAGGGCCGCCGCAAAGATGCAATCCTGCGTACGGCGGTCCTGAGGAGGTTAACTGTCCGCTGCGGACACCGTATACGGAAAAAGTTAACTGGATGTCACTCATATTTTAGGGATGCGCAGTCGCACCCTTTACACAGGAGATGTGGCGAGGATTATTTATCTGTCCGCAGCGGCCTATTAGACGCTATTTAGCGCAGGATGCCCTAAAAATATATATTGCTGCTGTCACACACAATAGTCCTTAAAAGAGAGATAGCTGGAATACCCCTTAAAAGGACTATTGGGTCTCTGGAAAGTTTTTCTAACAAAAATAGTCCAAAATCACTCCCTACACTGTCTGTCCCTTCCTATGCGCAGCTTTCCCTGACTAAGACTGAGCTTAACATGAGTCATTGGGTGCTTTATAGCACCAGATGACACATTCCGGCTAGCCAATCACTGTAATGCCAGTAGCCAACATGGCTACGGCATTACAGCACGTGCCAGTACCTCCCTGCACGTTTATTGGCTGCTTAGCAGCCGGGAAACGTGCGGGGAGGAGACTCGAGCACATGCAGTACTCGGCTGAGTTCCGCCATATGCCGAGCATAGCCATGCTCGAGCCGAACTAGTATTCGGCTGAGCATGCTCCCAGCAAGCAGGGAACCGAGAGCCGCAAGGGAGCCTGCAAATAGGGAGGTGAGACGAACCCCTTTAATGTGACCTTTTGTAAACTTTTGAATGCACATGTCCAACTGTTCAATGTTTAAGTACTTTTTGCAAAACTTGCTGTTTTCTAACAAGGAGCTTAACAGCAAAATTCACAACAGGTATTTGATCCATGAATCGCCTAATAAATTTGAATTGGTATATAAACAGTCCCTCCTCATCATGCTGTTAAAATTTTGACATCATGAGACCAAGACGACACCTAACAATTGATCAACAGTACCTTGCCATTGTGAGGCTTCGAACAGGATGTTTTCAGATGGAAGTGGCCACTGAGCTTAGAGTGTCACAGAGAGTTATCAGCAGGTTGCAACAGAGAGACTGGAAGAGTCACAGAAAGGCACAGAAGTGGACGTCCTTTGGCCATATCCCACACTGATAACCGCTTCATTGTGAACAATACCCTGTGGAACCAGATGATGAATGCCACACAACTCCAAGACATTTAAGGGAGGTGGTAGGTCCCCAAGTGTCATGTCAGACCATTCAAAACTGTTTACATCAGCATGGCCTGCGTGTTAGATGACCTGCAAGGGTACCTGACCACAGGCGTCATCGTCTTCTATGGGCCAGGGAGCATCCACACTGGACGAGAGAGCAGTGGGCCTTATTGCTATTCACTGATGGAAGTTGATTCACGCTGAGCAGAAATGATGCCCGTCAACGATGTGGGAGACGTCAAGGAGAGCACTATGCTTCAGCCACTGTTGTCACCAGACGAGCCTTTGATGGTGTTAGTGTGGGTAGGTGTATCTAGTCAGTACAGAACTGCCCTACACTGTGCCTCTGCATGAACAACACAGGCCTAATTTCATCTTCATGGACGACAATGCGCCAGCTCATCGAGGTTGCATCATTAGGGAACGGCTGATACAGACTGGGGTACCTGAAATGGAGTGGCCTGCACTTTCTCCAGACCTGAATCCCATTGAAAACCTGTGTGATCAGCTGAGTCGCCGTCTAGAGGCTCGTAACTCTGTACTCCGGAAACTCAATGACCCAAGGGTCACCCTTCAAGAAGAGTGGGATGCCATGCCTCAGCAGACAATAAGTCGACTTGTGAACAGCATGAGACGTCGTCATCAAGCTGTAATTGATGCTCAAGGCCATATGACAAGTTATTGAGACATTAACATTTTTATGGGGGTATATCCACCACTGTTGTTGACCTTTGTTTCAATAAGTTTTTTGAGATGAGGAAATCACCATTGCATGCTTCTACTTAAATGACCTACTTCCATTATATAATATCACTGTAGCATGAATTTTTAAATTTTCCATAAATTTCACCCAAAAACCAAATATGACTTTTTGTGAGTAGTGTATATACACATTGACAAACTGCATTTATTATACAGTGCAATAGATGCAGGGGACACAGGTATATAGTATACCCAGCAATGTATAATATTATAGTATAATAGATGCAGTGTGTTAATATATAAAGTATATGTAATTTTTACCTCACATATCAGTGCGCTGCTGAATATACTGGCCAGGAACAGATCGTGGGAGGGGCTATAAATGGGGAATGGGGGCCCAATTTATATTCATGCTATGGGGCCCAGTAATTTCTATGTAAGCCTAACACCAGGTATTTTGAGACCGGAGAACGAAAAGTATGACTTCCATCACACCTTGCGTGATTGCGTAATTTCTCTCAAAAACACCCTTTATCGCTCTCAGAGCTACAAGATAAATTCCCTGGAATTAATTTTCCCTTACTTCACTACCTCTAATCTAGCGAGATGTGAGAGAAGTACTGTGCCATGTAACACCCCAGGAATGGACTTTCCAAATCAAATTTCTTATAGTAAAACCCAGTTCCCACAGAGCTGCTATTACACGTACTTATAAATTCCTTCACACTCCTATTATGACATGTCCCACAATACTAAAAGGTACTTAGATGATCCTAACGTGCTCCTTGATGCCCTGATCCATAGAAAAATCCCTCCACTTCCTCCCGACCTCTAGTTATGTAGAGATGCTTCTGAAATTGACTTACAGGGCATGTGTTACTCTTATCCGGGGATATAGAATGGGAATATTTTTCCCCATTTCTGCCTGTTTTAAATGCAGAATCTCTGAGGAAAACCTATATCATTGCACTTGGAATTGCCCGTATATACAACGATTCTGGATTGAACTACACAAATTTATTATCTGACACTTAAACACTCCTGTGGATTCTGTTTGGGAGATTATGGGCTGTATAGGTAAAACACAGCATAAAATACCAAAAAAAGGACCTTACATTATTGCCTATGGTTTCTCCGGCAAAGAAAGCTACTTTTCTGGAACAACCATTCACTCCTTCATTTAACCTATTTTTAAGCTATTTTTTATTGTGAAAATGGATTGGATAGACGAGTCCCATCATAAGTAAAGAAAGGTTAGGTCCTTCTTCATATTGTGGGGTAATTATATTGTCTGGCTCTCCAAAGAGAGACACTCTAAGCCCTCAACCACACGACAGTAGCAGGTCTGTGCCCATATTGCGGTCTGCAAACAGCGGGTCTGAAATATACAGGCACCAGCCATGTGCACACCGTACCGAATAGGTCCACAATCCAGAAGGTCTGGTGCAGAACGGAGGTACTGATCTGCAGCTCACAGCAGCTTCTATGAGTTTCTGGCCGTGCCTCCGCACCACAAAAAAGTAGTGCATGCACTACTTTTTTTGCAGTGAGGACCGTCGGATGCAGATCACGGACTCCATTCAAGTGAATGGGTCCACGTCTGCAGACAGTGGGCACACGATTGGTGCCCGTGCATTCCGGATCGCATTTTGCAGTCCGCAGGACCGGCACGGCAAGCACACGGTTGTGTGCATGAGACCTATGCTGCATTCATGTTTTTCTTTAAAGGGGTTTTGCCATCACAGACAATGGGGGCATATCACCAGGATATGACCCCATTGTCTGATAGGTGCGGATCCCACCTCTGGGACCCGCACCTACACTGAGAACGGAGCGGGGAAAGTAGTGGAGGGTGCACTGCGCATGCACAGCCTCCCTCCATTTATTTCTATGGGGCCGCCGAAAATAGCCGAGCACTGGCTCGGCTATTTCCATTGGCCCAATAGAAATGAATGGGAGCGGGGGGCGCGCATGCACGGTGCGCTCCCATTCACTTGTATGGGAGCAGTGAGGAGCAGCGCTTGGTGGTGGCCCGACCCCGGGAAACCCGGGCTCTTCCAGCCACAACTCTCCCTGCTCCGTTCTCGTAGGTGCAGGTCCCAGAGGGACGATAGAGGCGATATGCCCCCATTGTCTGTGATGGGAATACCCCTTTAACCAAATGATCCTCCAATCTCTGTTTCTTGATTTTTCGCCTACAAGTTCTGATATTTTTAATCCTTTGTTCCTATTTTTCTTCTGCCTAGCAAAAGTGGGGGTGCATGCATTAATGTTGTGTCTACTGCTAATGGGCGCTATGATACTTGATGGGTCGGCAGGGTTATCTGAGCCCTCTAAGATCACTTTCTTAGGAGTCAGGAAGGAGGCACTAGATGGGTCACTGTTTAATTATTTCATAGGTTACAGAGTTAGATATTTACCTGAATGGCCATGCATTCCTGGCCCCCAGAGTCCTGTTTCTATGGGTTCACCAGTCCTGATGGATAGTTCTACCATTTTATTTCACTTCATCATGATTGGGATACCCATCTCTTCCTAGACTCCTTTTTCTTATCCTGTCCACTCCGGACGTAGATATTTTACACATCACCCAGGATGTTGAGGGTGACCTAATGGGGGTCAGGACGGTGAGTGAAACTTAGTATGTGTTCAGAATGATATTATCATGCACTGATCATGCATGTCTCGTGAATCTTCAGGGAGTTACACGGAGCTGTATTGTCTTGCTTCTCAGTTGCTGACTGTGTTATTGCATCTTGAATGCTGATTACATCATGCTTCAGTTCTGCACTTGTTCACATGCTGTGCTATACCATATTCTTGACTATTATTTGTTAATGTTATACAATTTCAGAATGTTAATAAAAACAATAAAAAAAATAGACATCAGGAAAAATCAGATGTGTATTTGCCATGAGGATTCTGTCACAGGATTTTTTTTCAAAATCTAATTCTTTCATCTATACTAGTTCAGCTCCAGCAGATACCATTTTACTTACTTATTTATTTTTCAGATTAGCCCCTCTGTTGCGCCGCTATGCATCCCGCTCTGTTCTGGGAAGCTGTCGGCAGCAATTGGACAGCATTATAGACAGGAAGAAGAACACGACCGCTGAGGAGAGCTGAAGTCTCCTTCTCCTTGTACCTTTGCTACTCTTTCATATTTTAGCCACCAGAACAGAGTGGAGGGAATTGCGGCGCTACAGAAAAAAAACAGCACAATGGCATCTGCTGGAGGAGGACTACAGATGAAGGTACAGTGGTCCTTCAAGATACAATATTAATTGGTTCCAGGACAACTATTGTATGTTGAAACCATTGTAAGTTGAGTAATTGGTTCCAAAGCCCCAAAATGTCATCAAAGATAAGAGAAAATGAAGATTTAAGAAAAATAAGCAGATAATTAAGACAGATAAAACAAGTCCTTACATATAACAGTCAGGAATAGCTGCTAATTAGCAACTAATACAACTACTTTACCAGAGAATTGGCTTTGATTGGTTGGATCGCAGTCTGAGACATTGTATGTTGAGTCTAGTTTCACCTTACGATGGGTCAGAAAAAACTATTGTATGTTGAAAATATTGTATCCTGAGGGATCACTGTATTCGTTTTAGAAAAAACTGTGACAGGTCCTATTCAAATCCACATGGAAAAAATAACTACAAATTTCCATTGGAAAAAGAGATGGAGATTTGTCATGGATGTGACGTGGATTTCTATTGAGATATTGCAGTTCATGTCATTAGCGTTTTGTAATGACCGGCGTCACGCAAAGGGAGGGAAATAGGAAGGCCCTGTCCAAGGGAGAGGGAAAGGTGGTGACCCCTGACTCACCTTGCGACTGGCACCTGACTGCCCTGACGTCCCTAGACGGGTTCCTCACCCGTACGCCGATCACGTGCCTAAACCCTGGCTTTCCCTAGGATGAGCCCTGAGTAGTGAACAGGGCGGTGGAATCACTAGTCCGCACCACTGACACTAAGAGGAAAACACCAAGGAGAGGACAGACAATACAGACAAACATATAATCCCAGGTGGGCGACAACAACAGACCACCAAGGCCCAACAGGGATTCGAAAGGTAATGTTCTGGAACAACAACCAGGGAACACAACTACACAGCTCCAGTGGGATAATAAATACCCTAGGAACTGTATTTCCTGAACGGCGAAAACACACTTTTCAATTTTAGCATATAATTTATTCGTCCGTAGGACCTGCAGTACCTGTCTGACATGCACCTCATGTGTTTTCAGATCCGACGAATAAATTAAAATATCATCTAGGTATATCACCACAAACCTGCCGATAAGATGACTAAAAATGTCATTAACGAAATGTTGGAAGACAGCAGGAGCATTGGTCAGACCGAAAGGCATGACTAGATTTTCATAATGCCCCTCAGGGGTGTTAAAAGCTGTCTTCCACTCATCCCCTTCCTTGATACGAATCAGATAGTAGGCCCCCCTAAGATCAAGTTTGGAGAACCACCTAGCACCCGCAATCTGATTAAACAGGTCAGGAATGAGAGGAAGAGGGTATGGGTCTCGGATGGTTATCTGGTTTAATTCGCGAAAATCTAGGCAAGGACGCAGGCCCCCATCTTTCTTTTTAACGAAGAAAAACCATGCAGCCACGGGTGAAGAAGAGGGTCTGATGTGTCCCTTAGCCAAGCTCTCAGAGATATAATCTTTCATGGCTTGTCTCACTGGACACGAAAGATTATATAACCTGGTCTTGGGTAATTTTGCACCGGGAATCAGGTTAACCGGGCAATCATAAGGACGGTGAGGTGGTAACTTCTGACAACCCTTTTCAGAAAAGACGTCCTCAAAGTCCGACACAAATGTGGGTAGGGTAGCTATGGAGGCGACTAAGCAATTGCTATTTAAGCAATTTTCTCTGCACTGCTCATTCCACTCCAATATCTCCCTGGCCTGCCAATCCACCACTGGATTGTGCGCTACCAACCAGGGAAGACCCAACACCACCGGAGTGGGAAGCCCCTCCAGAACATAACATGAAAGCAACTCGTTATGGTGGTCCCCTACCCGAAGGTGTAAGTTATGGACAATGTGAGTGAGGTTTCTCTGAGACAGAGGAGCAGAATCAATAGCGAATATGGGAATAGGTCTCTGTAGCGTACAGAGAGACAAACCCATAGTGTAGGCAAAATGGGCATCTATCAAATTTACTCCTGCTCCACTGTCTAGAAAAAAAGAAATAGTCTCCGTCTTAACGTCAAAAACAACAACCGCAGGCAACAGAAATTGCGATGTTCGTATGGAGGAAACGTATACCCCCCGGCTGACATCCTCCACACAGCCTGGGGTTAGTAGTTTTCCGACGGTCTTTTGTTTTTGAGGAAGGAAGGACAGACATTAATAAAATGACCCCTCTCCCCACAGAAAAAACAAACCCCACGCCTACGGCGAGCCTCAGGAGGACGGACCTGACGAGTAGTTCCTCCTAGCTGCATAGGCTCGTCTAAGTCCATACAGACTAACTGCTGCTTGGGAGGGGTTACCAATTGCTCCGGATTTTTCAATCTGTCCCTAAGACGTCTATCTATTTTGATAGAAAGGGACATCACCGCATCAAGGGAAAAGGGAGTCTCATACAGCACAAGCGCATCCTTAATCCTTTCGGATAACCCGGAGCAGAACTGACTCCCGAGAGCCGGGTCGTTCCACTGGGTATCCGTAGCCCACCTACGGAACTCTGCGCAATACTCCTCTACTGGCCGCTCTCCCTGTAGGAGTCTCCGTAATTTTGATTCAGCCAGTGCAACTCGGTCAGGGTCATCATATATGAGACCCAAGGCCCCAAAAAATTCATCCACTGACCGGAGAGCCTGGGAATCAGTGGGTAAAGAGAACGCCCAGGATTGCGGGTCCCCCTGCAGCAGGGAAATAACAACCCCCACCCGCTGTTCTTCATTACCAGAGGAGTAAGGGCGCAGTTTAAAATATCATTTACAGGCCTCACGGAACGTCCCAAATTTGTCCCTTCCCCCAGAAAATCTGTCAGGAAGAGCAACCTTGGGTTCCGCAACAACCTGGTTACCTGTAGCAACCGCTGGGCTTGCGGTCTGTTGCAATTGCTGCTGTTGCTGGAGGACCGACGCCTTCAATCCTGCCACCTCCAAAGACAGGCCTTGAAATTGCTTTGACAAAGCAGCAATTGGATCCATACTGGATTCTAAGTAGGTAGAAAGAAAAAGTTTTTGTTTTTTTACCTACTCAAAATAAGGGCCAGATATAATGTAATGACCGGCGTCACGCAAAGGGAGGGAAATGGGAAGGCCCTGTCCAAGGGAGAGGGAAAGGTGGTGACCCCTGACTCACCTTGCGACTGGCACCTGACTGCCCTGACGTCCCTAGACGGGTTCCTCACCCGTACGCCGATCACGTGCCTAAACCCTGGCTTTCCCTAGGATGAGCCCTGAGTAGTGAACGGGGCGGTGGGATCACTAGTCCGCACCACTGACACTAAGAGGAAAACACCAAGGAGAGGACAGACAATACAGACAAACATATAATCCTAGGTGGGCGACAACAACAGACCACCAAGGCCCAACAGGGATCCGGAGGGTAATTTTCTGGAACAACAACCAGGGAACACAACTACACAGCTCCAGTGGGTCAGTATAGAAGTCCAGGCAGGAAGCTCTATATCTGGCAACCAGAGAAGTGGGAGATGGGAATATAAGGAGGTTGGGATTGCTGGACAAGAAACAGCTGAGGAGGAGAAGCTACGGATCCCTGAGTGAGCCAAAAGGGTTGTAAGGCAAACCCAGAAAGCTACCATTATGAAACAGCACTGTCTTTGTACATCGAGCGCGCAGCCACCCGCTGCGACTTCCTGACCCCGGGTATAACGGAGTTAGGCGTGGCTCTTGACACCCTCGTGACACGTTTGTAGTTAAAACAATTGAAATCTGGGCCAGTAAGGAGTAACATCACCTCTCAACAAGCTCTATTGGCCTTTGAACTACAGGATACATTTGTTTAGTGACACTGCAGACCTTAGCAGCAGGTAAGTTTTGAGGTCAGTGAACCGGCGCAGCAGCATTCCTGGCCGTGCAGACGGCTACAGCCCTGCCCACTTGAATTGGGTCTTGCTGAAGTTCCCTTGACAGGCAGCTTGGAAAAACAATGAAGGGATAGGCAGAGCCTAAAAAAGGTGCTGCTGCTTCTTCTCGGGATCAGTGGGGTAACAATATACATCACTTTTTGAGATGAGAATAACCCTGCAATAAAGCATAGCGAAGTAATATAGCTATAAATAAGAAGGAAATTGTGAGTAATTATATATGGGCACCAGGACCTTGTTCCTTAATTCTATAAGCCCCTTAATCACTTTTAGTGCACCTTGTAAGCTTTTAACAGGATACGGATTTGGTTCAGGATTTGACTGAAACCATTCTTGAAAATTTGCCAGGACCGTACAAGTGTGAGTTTTGTACATATCTATAAATAAGCAGATCTGGATTAACAAGGCGGTTCATTTATATCAGATCCAAGCCCTCCAAATATTTTGTGCTATCCTTAGCTGCTCACACTTGTATTTTTAATGTAGCTTTTTTTCCCTCTTGGTCTGTTTTGCAGAAGAACCTGTGTTTCTCCACAATGCCCACGTATACTCATGTACTTGGCTTTGGTGTCGTCTTTCTGTCCCTGAGGATAGGTCATCAGTTATAATGTCTTGGAAAACCCCTTTAATCGCCATCTTCCAGTTTTGTGGCTTTTATTCAGGATTTTTTTGTACACAAAATAATTTATTATGACCCCTATGCCAGAAACTGGCATAAAAAGTCGCAGATACCTGGTTTGCAGCTTTTTGAATGCCACTGTATATAAGTTTGGGTGCAAGTCACGTTTCTATGCTGTCCTCGCCACTGGGGATCAATACATTTACTATTATTTATGCCACTTCACTGACATAATTGACGGCTCAAAGGGGGCTAGAATAGAATTCAATCTAGGCATATGGGCTGCCCTCATCATAAATTCCGTTCATCCTACAGTGGTGTAGGAGGTTGAAAAATGACCCTTAATGTGTCTTAACACTAATGTTTTCTTCATGGTGTTTTTTTCCCTAGGTGCTGGAAAAATTCCAAAAGCTGCAAAGAAGCAAAAAGATAAAAAATGTCACCTGATGAACAAAAATGAAATGCTTGTGTGTCCTGTTTTTCCTTTTCCACTGACCTTCAGCTAACATCAGGAGCAGCCCTATAACAGAAATATGGCAAAAATGTGATAAAAAAAAGTGAGGAAAAAATGAAAAAACCTGTGTGAAAATAGCCTCAATGCCAGTATGATACTGCCCCCCATAATTCTTATTTTATAGTACCAGCCATACATAAATTCTACCAAGAGTAGTGATGTAGCAATACCAGTGTCTGGATGGATCTCTACAGTATAGAACTTTGTGTTTTTAGCAGAAAAACTATGTGAATTTCCCATCTTCATCAGGCCTTGCTCACACATCATTGTTTTGGTCAGTGATTTCCATCAGTGATTGTTAGTCAAAACCAGGAATGGAGCCTCCACAAACATAAGGTATGAGGGAAAGCTTTGCTCCTGTTCTGTGTTTTTGGCGCACAATCACCAATAGAAATCACTGACCAAACACTGAACTGTAAACGATGCTTCAAGGGGTAAAAAAATAGTGACAATCCAAAACCATAAGTATTCCAAGTAATTTTTACAAGTAATACAAAATATTATTATAAATGTGTAGCATATATTATATTAAAGGCTGACACTACCCATAAAGAAAATTGTTTTCCAAGGTCCATTTGAAAAGAGATCAATAACAAAAGAGTATCTGAGATATAGAAGACTGGTCAGACCAGTTTATAAACCCCTAATCTTATGAGAACCACCTTTAATACTATGGATTGCAGGATTTACATCAATATCTGTCCAACAATTGATTTGCCAGGTATAACAGGAAATAGAGTTTATATATAGCCTTAACCCTTTTAGGACACAGCCTTATTTCACCTTAAGGTCCAGGCCATTTTTTGCAAATCTGACCAGTGTCACTTTAAGTGGTGATAACTTTAAAAGCCATTCTGAGAGTTTTTTCCATCACATATTGTGCTTCATGACACTGGTAAAATGAAGTTAAAAAAAAATCTTTTTTATTTATAAAAAAATACCAAATTTACCCAAAATTGTAAAAAAATTGCAAATTTCCAAGTTTCAATTTCTCTACTTCTATAATACATAGTAATACCTCCAAAAATAGTTTTTACTTTACATTCCCCATATGTCTACTTCATGTTTGGATCATTTTGGGAATGATATTTTATTTTTTTTGGGGATGTTACAAGGCTTAGAAGTGTAGAAGCAAATCACTTTACGAGGCTTACATAATAGAAACCACCCAAATATGACCCCATTCTAGAAACTACACCCCTCAAGGTATTCAAAACTGATTTTACAAACTTTGTTAACCCTTTAGGTGTTGCACAAGAGTTATTGGCAAATGGGGATGAAATTTGAGAATTTAATTTTTTTGCCAAATTTTCAATTTTAACCCATTTTTTCCACTAGCAAAGCAAGGGTTAATAGCCAAACAAGACTGTATCTTTATTGCCCTGACTCTGCCGTTTACAGAAACACCCCATATGTGGTCGTACACTACTGTACGGCCACACAGTAGGGCGTAGAGGGAAAGGTGCGCCATATGGTTTTTGGAAGGCAGATTTTGCTGGACTGGATTATATACACCATGTCCCATTTGAAGCCTCCTGATGCACCCCTAGAGTAGAAACTTCCTAAAAGTGACCCCATCTAAGAAACTACATCCCTCAAGGTATTCAAAACTGATTTTACAAACGTCGTTAACCCTTTAGGTGTTGCACAAGAGTTATTGGCAAATGGGGATGAAACCCATATGTGGTCGTACACTACTGTATGGCCACACGGCGGGGCGTAGAGGGAAAGGAGCGCCGTGTGGTTTTTGGAGGGCTGACTTTTATGGACCGGTTTATTAACACCGTGTCCTGTTTCAACCCCCCTGAGGCACCCCTGGAGTAGAAACTCCCTAAAAGTGACCCCATTTAGGAAACTACGGGATAAGGTGGCGGTTTTGTTGGGACTATTTTTAGGGTACATATGATTTTTGGTTGCTCGATATTACATTTTTGTGAGGCAAGGTTACCAAAAATTTAAATACTGAAATTTCATCTCCATTTGCCATTAACTGTTGAGGAACACCTAAAGGGTTAATATAGTTTGTAAAATCGGTTTTGAATACCTTGAGGGGTGTAGTTTCTTAGATGAGGTCACTTTTACGGAGTTTTTACTCTAGGGTGGCTTCAAAAGGGACATGGTGTCAATAAAAAAGGCCATCAAAATCGGCCTTCCAGAAACCATGTCGATCCTTTCCTTTTGCGCCCTGCCTTTTAGTGATACAGTAGTTTACGACCACAACTGTGGCGTTTCTGTAAACTGCAGTATCAGGGTAATAAATATTAAGTTTTGTTTGGTTGTTAACCCTTGCTTTGTTACCGGAAAAAACGGATTGAAATGGAAAAGTGCCAATAATAGCTGTTTTGGCACTGTTTTTTTTTTTTTGGACCGTGTTAATCTGGGGGGTTAGGTCATGGGGTATTTTTATAGGGGAGATTCTTACGGATGCGGCGATACCTAATAAGTCTACATTTTTTTACAATTATTTAGGTTTTAGACTATATTATCCTTTTTGATACAAAAATTTTTTTTAGCCGATTATCTTATGTCGGGGCTCATTTTTTGCGGGATGAGAGGATGGTTTTTTGGCACTATTTTGGGGGCTATATGACTTTTTGATCGCTTGCTATTAAACTTTTTGTTATGTAAGGTGACAAAAAAATTATTTTTTTGCACCTTTTTTTTTTTTTTTTTGGACCGTGTTAATCTTGGGGGTTGGGTCATGGGGTATTTTTATAGAGGAGATTCTTATGGATGCGGCGATATCTAATTTGTATACTTTTGTTAAATCATTTTAGTTTTTACAATTTTTTTGGGTGTCTCAAGTCTGAGAACCAGTTTTTTTATCCGATGTCAGTGGCTAAATTGGGATATAAATTTAGTACTCCATGGAAGTGTGGTACTCCCTGAAGCAACCAATAATGCAGAGGCCTGGATCATCGGGGCACGTGTCACATTGAGTAGTGGTGTCCTTCTGTATCCCCCTCCTGTGACACACTCTGCACCTTTTTTGGGTTCGTCCCTTCCTTCCATTATGGGAGACCACACCTGGAAAGTGTTGGCCAGGGACGATCCGGGCGCCTCCAGTTCCCGAGGTACTCCGGCCTGCTCTTTCCCGGTCCGAAAACATCAGGGCCTTGAGGACTGCCTCATAGAACTGAAGGAATGTCCCTGTGTTGCCAGCGCTCCAGGACAGCACAAAAGAGTTGTACATGGCAACCTGCACCAAGTAGACCGACACTTTTTTGTACCATGCCCGGGTTTTGCGCTTGGTATTATATGGCTTGAGGACTTGATCATAGAGATCAACTCCTCCCATATACCGATTGTAGTCGACGATACAATCGGGCTAGAGGACCATTGCCGCGGTACCTCGCACAGGGACAGGGGTGATGCCGTTACCATGAATTGTGGACAGTACAAGGACATCCCTCTTGTCCTTATATCTGACCAGCAACAGGTTTCCAGTGGTAAGGGCACGGGTCTCACCCCTGGGGATAGGTACCTGGAGGGGGTGGGCAGGGAGGCCGCGTTGATTTTTCCACACGGTCCCACAAGCGGATGTGGATCTGGCGGTGAGGGACTGGAACAAGGGGATACTAGTATAAAAGTTAGCCACGTAAAGGTGGTAACCCTTATCTAGCAGTGGGTGCAAAAGGTCCCACGCAAGTTTCCCGCTAACACCCAGAGTGGGGGGACATTCTGGGGGTTGAATACGGGAATCTCGCCCCTCGTACACATGAAACTTGTAAGTGTACCCTGAGGTACTCTCACAAAGTTTGTACAGCTTCACGCCATACCTCGCCCGCTTTGAGGGAACATACTGGCGGAAAATGAGTCTCTCCTTGAATGCAATGAGAGACTCATCAACCGCGACCTCCCTTCCAGGTACATAGGCCTGTACAAATTTGGTCCCAAAGTGATCGATGACCGGCCGTATCTTATACAGATGGTCATAGGCAGGATCACCTCGGGGGGGACGACATGCTGCATTATCTGAATAATGCAGGCATTTCCGGATGGCCTTAAACCGGGAGCGTGTCATGGCCGTACTGTAAAGTGGGGTCTGGTAGAGGACGTCCCCACTCCAGTAATGCCTGACACTAGGTTTCTTGACTAGGCCCATATGCAGCACAAGGCCCCAAAATGTTCTCATCTCGGCTGCACTGACCGGCGTCCAGCCACCAGGCCTAGCCAAAAAGGAGCCCGGGTGTTGAGCAACGAACTGTTGGGCGTACAGGTTCGTCTGCTCCACCATTAGATTTACCAGTTGGTCACTGAAAAAATGACTAAAAAAGTCATATTCAGTGAAGCCTACTGTGGAAATCTGGATTCCTGGTTGGCCTACAAAATCAGGAATCACGGGCTCAAATCGCTCTGGGGTACACCAGACAAGTTCACCGGCAGGGGGCTCCGGTGGATTTAACTGGTGGGCCGGAAAACTAGTACCAGCCCCAGAGCTGCTTGTACTAGTGTGGTCCACAGGGTCCCTAACATGGCGGTCCCCTTGCTCTGCCTGGCGGCGTCTCCGCCGCCCTGGGGGATCATCATCATCGCTAGATGATGAGGAGGACGCGGATGACAACAGGAAAGTGGGGTCATCCTCGTCCTCACTGGGACTCTCGGAGTCGGAGGCAAGCTGGGCGTATGCCTCCTCGGCCGAGAACGTCCTGCGGGCCATACGAGAACGTCCTGCGGGCCATAGGGGAGTGTGTGTCTGCGTGTGTATGTGCGTGCGTGTAAATCTTTGTTTGGTGTGCGTGTGTGTGAGGCACGGGTGTTCACGAACTCACCCTAAGACTAAAAAAAAAAAAAGACTAACTAAAAAAAAGGGAAAAAATTTGAAAAAAAAGTTAAAAAAAAATTCAAAGCCGCTGATCAACCATCGGAAGTTAATCAGCGATGGGGTGTGCGATGCGCTAACAGTGGCCGGACGCTTAGAGTGCCGGCCACATTCAGCATACGCACAAAAAAAAAAAAAACTGCCTGCGCCCCAAAAAAGTTGGGGGGGGGGCAGGGGGATGCAGCAGCACCCCTGGGGGGTCTAGGGTCACACAGCTGTACTGTGGACCCCAGACACCCTACTTAGGGTGGTGCAAGAAAACTTGTTTTCACCACTAACTTTCCCTTTAATTTCCCTGCCTAGCCCAACCTTTCCCTATACTTTCCCTAATTACCTGCTGATAAAGATGGGGTTGCTGGGGCACAGATGGAGTTGTGATCCACACGTGCAGGCAGCGCTCCTCTCTCCTCGGGCTCCGGACACAAAAGGAGGAGGAGAGGAGCGCTGCTATCATTTGAATCTCCCGCCGGCCCGCCCTCCTACCAATCAGAGGCGATCCTGAGAGGTGATGTCACCATCACCACTCAGGATCGCAGGATGGTGATTGGTGGGGTAAAATCACACCACCGATCACCATCCTGTTTCGGGTTATTGGGTCACCAGAGACCCTTAATAACCCGGAAACGCAGAAAACCCGCAGGTCTGAATTGACCTGCAGTTTTCTGCGATCGCCGACATGGGGGGTCACAGGACCCCCCGGTGCATCTAGCCAAGGTGCCTGCTCAATGATTTGAGCAGGCACCAGGTTCCGATCACCGCCCGCCGGGTGGCAGTGATCGGAACTATACATGATGTACCGGTACGTCATGTGTCCTTAAGTACCAGGACAACATGCCGTACCGGTACGTCATGTGTCCTGAAGAGGTTAAAGGTAGCCTGTCATCTTCAATTTAGCTATTAAACTTATCCTTTCTAAATCTTTATTGTGTTTCCCCAGTCATAAATCACAATTAGAATTAAATCTGCTGCCAATTTAACTATCTATTCTTCACTTCCCGCCATCTATGCAAATGTGCATAAAAGAGTCATAGCTTGCGTCTCTCAGCCGAGAAGAGTCATATCTTCCCGGAGTCAAGCTCCTCAGCTCCGCCTTATAAACACCCCATATCGATGTAATCTCGCGCATGCGCATTATTCTTAACATTGAAAACGAGGTTACGCCGGGATTGGAATTCAACCACGTGAGCTACGTAGTGCCCTGCGTAATGCTCAGTCCCTAATTCCTTCCGCAGATAAGAATAAGGAGCCACTTCCTCAACTAATAAGTAAGTTTGCCCTATCTCAAAGCGATTTACCCGTGGTCCTGATACCCAGTAATGTGTCCGCATGACTTTCCTTTATTTCCTATATTTCCCTCTATCTGCTGGGCAAGGGCAATTGCGCATGCGTGCGATTTCAGACGCAATTTCGAGCGAAGATGCAGAATATTGGCTGTCAATCAAAGTCTAGGGGGAGGAAAATAGGCGCTGATGGTGTGAGAGTAAGGAATTAATTATGCTAATTAGTATAACAGCGGGAAAGCTTTAGGGGGTGATATATTAGGATATGGGGGTCCAGAGAAGGTTGTGGATGGATCGCTTGAAACTCTCATGGTAGACAAGATTCAAGGTACAAACCGGATTCCAAAAAAGTTGGGACACTATACAAATCGTGAATAAAAATTGAATGCAATGATGTGGAGGTGCCAACTTCTAATATTTTATTCAGAATAGAACATAAATCACGGAACAAAAGTTTAAACTGAGAAAATGTACCATTTTAAGGGAAAAATATGTTGAATCAGAATTTCATGGTGTCAACAAATCCCCAAAAAGTTGGCACAAGGCCATTTTCACCACTGTGTGGCATCTCCCCTTCTTCTTACAACACTCAACAGACGTCTGGGGACCGAGGAGACCAGTTTCTCAAGTTTAGAAATAGGAATGCTCTCTCATTCTTGTCTAATACAGGCCTATAACTGTTCAATCGTCTTGGGCCTTCTTTGTTGCACCTTCCTCTTTATGATGCGCCAAATGTTCTCTATAGGTGAAAGATCTGGACTGCAGACTGGCCATTTCAGTACCCGGATCCTTCTCCTACGCAGCCATGATGTTGTGATTGATGCAGAATGTGGTCTGGCATTATCTTGTTGAAAAATGCAGGGTCTTCCCTGAAAGAGATGACGTCTGGATGGGAGCATATGTTGTTCTAGAACCTGAATATATTTTTCTGCATTGATGGTGCCTTTTCAGACATGCAAGCTGCCCATGCCACACGCACTCATGCAACCCCATACCATCAGAGATGCAGGCTTCTGAACTGAGCGTTGATAACAACTTGGGTTGTCCTTGTCCTCTTTGGTCCGGATGACATGGCGTCCCAGATTTCCAAAAAGAACTTCGAATCGTGACTCGTCTGACCACAGAACAGTCTTCCATTTTGCCACACTCCATTTTAAATGATCCCTGGCCCAGTGAAAACGCCTGAGCTTGTGGATCTTGCTTAGAAATGGCTTCTTCTTTGCACTGTAGAGTTTCAGCTGGCAACGGCGGATGGCACGGTGGATTGTGTTCACTGACAATGGTTTCTGGAAGTATTCCTGAGCCCATTCTGTGATTTCCTTTACAGTAGCATTCCTGTTTGTGGTGCAGTGTCGTTTAAGGGCCCGGAGATCACGGGCATCCAGTATGGTTTTACGGCCTTGACCCTTACGCACAGAGATTGTTCCAGATTCTCTGAATCTTCGGATGATGTTATGCACAGTTGATGATGATTTTTCGCTGGGTAACACCTTTCTGATATTGCTCCACTATCTTTCTGCGCAACATTGTGGGAATTGGTGATCCTCTACCCATCTTGGCTTCTGAGAGACACTGCCACTCTGAGAAGCTCTTTTTATACCCAATCATGTTGCCAATTGACCTAATTAGTGTTAATTGGTCTTCCAGCTCTTCGTTATGCTCAAATTTACTTTTTCCAGCCTCTTATTGCTACTTTTTATCTTTCTTATTGCTACTTGTTCCAACTTTTTTGGGATTTGTTGACACCGTGAAAATTGGAATAAACGTATTTTTCCTTTAAAATGATACATTTACTCGGATTAAACGTTTGATCTGTCATCTACGTTCTATTACAAATAAAATATTGACATTTGCCATCTCCACATCATTGCATTCAGTTTTTATTCACAATTTGTTTAGTGTCCCAACTTTTTTGGAATCCGGTTTGTACCTTTAGTTTAATATGTAAAAACATGGTGACAGGTTCCCTTTAAAGGGTTTGTTTAATTAGGAAAAATTCTCTAGAAAATTGTCAAGTTGGGATAAAAACATTTAAAAAAGCATAGTCACCAATTCCCCACCACCTTGGTTTCCAATATTTATCAGGTCTCTGCTGGTCTCTACTTCCTGGTTATATCTCAACACATAAATGCACCTGCTCAGTCAATCACTGGGTGCAGTCATTGGCTGAGCAGGCATCTTCAGACATTTCCTACATGTCAAAAGCAGAAAACAGAGAACAACTGGGACACGGTAAACATTAGAACAGGAGTGGGAGGGGAATGGTGAGAGTGAGTATCCCTTCTTTTTTTTATTTTACATGAATATTTACATGTTTTCTAAACAAAACCACAAATTCTTTAAAGGGAACTTGTGGCCAACTTTATGCTGCCCATACTAACGGCATAAATCACTGCAAAAGGTGCACCACAATGATATGTAACTGACAATAATGGCTAATCCCTCAGGCTGATGTTAAAAACTAAGACTTTAGCCAATGTATTCCAGCCAGGAACACAACGGAGCCCTTTTGCACCACCATCAAGGTATCTCAGTGTGGTATGGGTCCTACCACTAGACTACCTATCTGCACACTGTCTGAATGGTGCTAAGATCTAACTCACAGCCAAGCTCCCACATACCTCCATAGTGAAATAACTCATGCAGTGGGAGAAGGGATAGGGCTGCAAGCCCCACCTATAACAGGCCATGTGACACAGGCTACCAGGGGCACTAGAATGTTACAAGGATTACGCAATGGCACATTCCATACATATAAAGAAAAATTACTAAAATAAAGTGGCCTAAATGGGAGGAAATGCTTAAAAACCCCAAACACTGTAGTGTGTTTATAACCGGGGGAGCAATTCCTCCCCATGTGGTCCGTTGATAGCGGCAATCCCCAGCAGAAAATGCATACAATGGAGGATGTCGGCCAAGGACCACATGCACCACAAAGGCATCCTACACAAGATGGAGTAGTGTGTGGATAAAAATATACAAATACATAAATCACTGCAAAAGGTGCACCACAATGATATGCAGCTGACAATAATGGCTAATCCCTCAGGCTGATGTTAAAAACTGAGACTTTAGCCAATGTATTCCAGCCAGGAACACAACGGAGCCCTTTTGCACCACCATCAAGGTATCTCATTGTGGTATGGGTCCTACTACTAGACTACCTATGGTGTGTGAACACGGTCTGAATGGTGCTAAGATCTAACTCACAGCCAAGCTCCCACATACCTCCATAGTGAGATCACTCATGCAGTGGGAGAAGGAATAGGGCTGCAATCCCCACCTATAACAGGCCATATGACACAGGCTACCTAGGCTACCTAGGCTACCTATATGGCACTAGAATGTTACCAGCATTGCACAATGGCACATTCCATACATATAAAGAAAAATCACTAAAATAAAGTGGCCTAAATGGGAGGACTGCCGACATCCTTCATTGTATGCATTTTTTGCTGGGGATTGCCGCTAGCAACGGACCACAAACTGAGGAATTTCTCCCCCGGTTATAAACACACTACAGTGTTTGGGGTTTTTGAGCATTTCCTGCCATTTAGGCCACTTTATTTTAGAGATTTTTCCATACTAACGGCAGCATAAAGTAGAGACAGGTGAGTTAATTTCAGCAGTCTGTCATTTACAAGTTAGATGTAAGTGGTTGCCGAGAACCTACAGATGTGTCATCGCTACCGCTCCCTTATTTCGCAATTTGTTACTAACTAAACGCGATTTTATCTCCTCCAGTCTATCAATACACACCAATGCCAGTAGATGGCAGTGTTGAGTTAAAGTTAATATCGCTATCCAGCTCCTGATACAGCCCGTAGTAATCCCGACACTATACAGGAGCCGGGCGATGGCACCTCAACATTAAATCATAAAAAAAAAATGGTCCTGTACCCCACTGCACCCGACTGTACTGTCCTGTGCTCCACTGCACCCGACTGTACTGTCCTGTACCCCTGTCCTGTAAAAAATATGTTCAGTACATATAAGGCTACTTTCACACCTGTGCTAGGTGTGGATCCGTCTGGTATCTGCACAGACGGATCCGCACCTATAAATGCAAACGATGGTATCCGTTCAGTGCGGATCCGTCTGCATAACAGCTTTTTCAGATCTGAGTTTTCACGATCGTGAAAACTCAGATCAGACAGTATATTCTAACACAGAGGCTTTCCCATGGTGATGAGTTAGAATATACTAAGAACTGTGTACATAACTGCCACCTGCTGCCTGGCAGCACCCGATCTCTTACAGGGGGCTGTGATCCGCACAATTAACCCCTCAGGTGCCGCACCTGAGGGGTTAATTGTGCGGATCTCAGCCCCCTGATCGGGTGCTGCCAGGCAGCAGGGGCCTGACCCCCTCCTTCCACCGTATTAAAAGCATTGGTGGCCAGTGTGGCCCCCCCTCCCTCTCTCCCCAGTATTAAAAGCATTGGTGGCAGTGGCCACAGGCTAACAACCCCCCTCCCCCCCATCATTGGTGGCAGCGGAGCGGCATTTCCGATCAGAGTCCCAGTTTAATCGCTGGGACTCCGATCGGTTCCCATGGCAGCCAGGACGCTACTGCAGTCCTGGCTGCCATGGTTACTTAGCTTATACTTACATGCGATGTCTGTGGCCGGCCGATTAAACTGGGACTCCGATCGGAAATGCCGCTCCGCTGCCACCAATGATGGGGGGGGAGGGGGGTTGTTAGCCTGTGGCCACTACTACCAATGCTTTTAATACTGGGGAGGGAGGGGGGTGGCCACACTGGCTACCAATGCTTTTAATACTGGGGAGGGAGGGGGTGTGGCCCCTGCTGCCTGGCAGCACCCGATCAGGGGGCTGAGATCCGCACAATTAACCCCTCAGGTGCGGCACCTGAGGGGTTAATTGTGCGGATCACAGCCCCCCGTAAGAGATCGGGTGCTGCCAGGCAGCAGGGGGCAGTTATGTACACAGTTCTTAGTATATTCTAACTTGAAGCATCCCCATCACTATGGGAACGCCTCTGTGTTAGAATATACTGTCGGATCTGAGTTTTCACGATCTAACTCAAATCCAATGTTATATTCTAACATAGAGGCGTTCCCATGGTGATGGGGATGCTTCAAGTTAAAATATACCATAGCCTAAAAATATGTTAAAATTACACAGGCAGTAATATAACCCAGCTAGAGCGCTTATTAATATCATACTGGTGCAATCCAAACCAAGTATGATATTATTAAGCTATCTATCAATTTATCGATCTAAAAGTAAAACTTTTTGGTGTGCACACCTTCTGTGGGTCTTGCATCTAAGTTTATTTAACAAATAGCACTGTGAGATAACATACTCCTAATGATTAAAAATTTAAAAATAAAATAGAAAAAATAAGCATAGAAAGATAGCCTAATCGCCTAATTAAATAAAAAAAATACCTACAGTACAGATATATAATGAAGTGTTGTATACAGATATGTAATCGATCCGTGTACAGTATACAGATATATAATGTAGTGGATACAGAGTGTATTTATTAGCTATGTTCCTGACAGAAGGGGGGGTGGGGGGTCGGTGGGGGGTGCCGTCAAGGAGGAAATGATCAAAAGGCTTTGCTAAATACAAATGTATCCATACTGTACATGTTGTTTTTCGATACTGTATTAACATTCAGCCACTATAGGAACATAGCTAATAAATACACTCTGTATCCACTACATTTTATATCTGTATACTATACACTGCTCCATTACATATCTGTATACAAAACTTTATTATATATCTGTACACACCGCTCTATTAACATATTTTTTGCCCCATAAGACGCACTTTTCCCCCCCAAAAAAATGGGGAGAAAATGCCCCTGCGTCTTATGGGGCGAATGCTGACAGTTTAACATCGCAGTTTGCGATGTACGAGCGAGCAGGAAAGAGACTGGGAGGAGGAGCTGGGGGCCGGCAATTGCGGTGGGGCGGTGCAGTCACTGTACTATAGCCCCGCCGCTCCAGTGCTGCACAAATATAAAAGGTCTTATTCAATTAAAAGTTATTACACATGCCCCCCAACTTCTAATAGTACCGTACATCCTAATAGCTTCTGTACAATGCCGGCAGGCAGGCAGGGTGGGCGGCAGCGTAACTCCCTGATGTCACGTGCCTGCGCCGCCTACTTTATGAATGAAGCAGGCGGCGCAGGCAAGTGACGTCAGTGAGTGACGCGCCGGCCGCCCGGCCTGCCTACCAGCATTGTACAGAAGCTATTAGGATGTACGGTACTATTAGGAGTGAGGGGGCATGTGTAATCATTTTTAATTGCATAAGACATTTTATATTTGTATACTGGGGAGGGGGGGGGGCGGCGGCGGGGGGGGGGATCTGTGGATGGCATTGTTATGGGCTGGGGGGTGGCACTGTTATGGGGTGGGGGGTCTGTGGATGGCACATATATAACAGTGCCATCCACAGATCCCCCCTGTAACAGTGCCATCCACAGATCCCCCCTGTAACAGTGCCAGCCACAGATCCCCCCTGTAACAGTGCCAGCCACAGATCCCCCCTGTAACAGTGTCCGTCATCCACTGATCCCCCCCATAACAGTGTCCGTCATCCACAGATCCCCCATAACAGTGTCCGTCATCCACAGTTCCCCCCATAACAGTGTCCATCAGCCACAGATCCCCCCATAACAGTGTCCGTCATCCACAGATCCCCCCATAACAGTGTCCGTCATCCACAGATCCCCCCATAACAGTGTCTGTCATCCACAGATCCCCCATAACAGTGTCCGTCATCCACAGATCCCCATAACAGTGTCCGTCATCCACAGATCCCCCCATAACAGTGTCCGTCATCCACAGATCCCCCATAACAGTGTCCGTCATCCACAGATCCCCCCATAACAGTGTCCGTCATCCACAGATCCACCCATAACAGTGTTTGTCATCCACAGATCCCCAGTAATAGTGCCATCCACAGACCACAATTAGTTCCAAACCCACCAAAAGCACACCTTTTGGTTAAAAAAATTTTTTTTTCTTATTTTCCTCCCCAAAAACCTAGGTGCGTCTTATGGGCCGGTGCGTCTTATAGGGCGAAAAATATATATCTGTATGTAGTAGACTGCAAAAAATCCAGTACAATGTATCACCAGGTGTTATCCAAATCTAATCCACTTGTATCACAGATCTAAAGACATAATGGAGCGGTGTATACAGATATATTATAGAGCTGCATATGCAAATATATAGTCTAATATTCTCGATGTACTGAATCATAATTGTGATCGATGTATAAATATATGAATGTACAGTTAGTCGATTGTACAGTAGTTTATTCTTTTTTATTTATTTTTAACCCCTCCAGCCCTATTTTTAACCCCTCCAGCCCCTCCTCGTCCGTGTGAAAGGGGCCTTAGATCCTATTGTAGCCATACTGAGAGTGGGGGGTAGGGTGTAAAGTAACACCATATACAGTAATATATTTTTAACCCCTCCAGCCCTATTGTACTATGCTTTCTGTATTAAGAATGCTATTATTTTCCCTTATAACCATGTTATATGGGAAAATAATAATGATTGATCGGGTCTCCATCCCGATCGTCTCCTAGAAACCGTGCGTGAAAATTGCACCACATCCGCACTTGCTTGCGGATGCTTGCGATTTTCACGCAACCCCATTCACTTCTATGGGGCCTGCGTTGCTTGGAAAACGCACAAAGAGGAGCATGCTGCGATTTTCACGCAACGCACAAGTGATGCGTGAAAATCACTGCTTATCTGCACAGCCCCATAGAAATGAATGGGTTTGGATGCATTAATTTTTAAATTATTATTTTTGCATTTTTCCTATTTACATACATTTACATATATTTTATTGATTTATTTATATAAGGACCAGTCAGAAAAGAAAATGGCAGTCTACATTTTTTGATGCATGATAATATATATATATATATACACACATATAAATATATATATATATATATATAGATAGATAGATATATTTATATACACGCACAAACATATATATACATACATGCATGTATACACAGACACACACACATATATACACATATATGCACACATGTATATACACATATATATATATACACTCACCTAAAGAATTATTAGGAACACCATACTAATACGGTGTTGGACCCCCTTTTGCCTTCAGAACTGCCTTAATTATATGTGGCATTGATTCAACAAGGTGCTGATAGCATTCTTTAGAAATATTGGCACATATTGATAGGATAGCATCTTGCAGTTGATGGAGAGTTGAGGGATGCACATCCAGGGCACGAAGCTCCCGTTCCACCACATCCCAAAGATGCTCTATTGGGTTGAGATCTGGTGACTGTGGGGGCCATTTTAGTACAGTGAACTCATTGTCATGTTCAAGAAACCAATTTGAAATGATTCGAGCTTTGTGACATGGTGCATTATCCTGCTGGAAGTAGCCTTTAGAGGATGGATACATGTTCTCATTCTGTTTACGCCAAATTCGGACTCTACCATTTGAATGTCTCAACAGAAATCGAGACTCATCAGACCAGGCAACATTTTTCCAGTCTTCAACAGTCCAATTTTGGTGAGCTCGTGCAAATTGTAGCCTCTTTTTCCTATTTGTAGTAGAGATGAGTGGTACCCGGTGGGGTCTTCTGCTGTTGTAGCCCATCCGCCTCAAGGTTGTGCGTGTTGTGGCTTCACAAATGCTTTGTTGCATAGCTCGGTTGTAACGAGTGGTTATTTCAGTCAACGTTGCTCTTCTATCAGCTTGAATCAGTCGGCCCATTCTCCTCTGACCTCTAGCATCCACAAGGCATTTTTGCCCACAGGACTGCCGCATACTGGATGTTTTTCCCTTTTCACACCATTCTTTGTAAACCCTAGAAATGGTTGTGCGTGACAATCCCAGTAACTGAGCAGATTGTGAAATACTCAGACCGGCCCGTCTGGCACCAACAACCATGCCACGCTCAAAATTGCTTAAATCACCTTTCTTTCCCATTCTGACATTCAGTTTGGAGTTCAGGAGATTGTCTTGACCAGAACCACCCCCCTAAATGCATTGAAGCAACTGCCATGTGATTGGTTGACTAGATAATTGCATTAATGAGAAATAGAACAGGTGTTCCTAATAATTCTTTAGGTTAGTGTATATATATACTATGAATTAACACATGTTAAATTATTAAAGAAACGCGTGCAGCCATTATTGCGTTGCATAAAAATGGCTTCACAGGCAAGGATATTGTGGCTACTAAGATTGCACCTCAATAAACAATTTATAGGATCATCAAGAACTTCAAGGAAAATTCTTGTTAAGAAGGCTTCAGGGCTTCCAAGAAAGTTCAGCAAGCGCCAGGATCGTCTCCTAAAGAGGATTCAGCTGCGGGATCGGAGTGCCACCAGTGCAGAGCTTGCTCAGGAATGGCAGCAGGCAGGTGTGAGCGCATCTGCACGCACAGTGAGGCCAAGACTTTTGGAAGATGGCCTGGTGTCAAGAAGGCCAGCAAAGAAGCCACTTCTCTCCAAAACAAAACATCTGGGACAGATTGATCTTCTGCAGAAAGTTTGGTGAATAGACTGCTGAGGACTGGGGCAAAGTCATATTCTCCGATGAAGCCTCTTTCCGATTGTTTGGGGCATCTGGAAAAAGGCTTGTCCAGAGAAGAAAAGGTGAGCGCTACCATCAGTCCTGTGTCATGCCAACAGTAAAGCATCCTGAGACCATTCATGTGTGGGGTTGCTTCTTATCCAAGTGAGTGGGCTCAATTTTGCCCAAAAACACAGCCATGAATAAAGAATGGTACCAAAACACCCTCCATCAGCAACTTCTTCCAACAATCCAACAACAGTTTGGTGAAGAACAATGCATTTTCCAGCACGATGGAGCACCGTGCCATAAGGCAAAAGTGATAACTAAGTGGCTCGGGGACCAAAACGTTGACATTTTGGGTCCATGGCCTGGAAACTTCCCAGATCTTAATCCCATTGAGAACTTGTGGTCAATCCTCAAGAGGCGGGTGGACAAACAAAAACCCACTAATTCTGACAAACTCCAAGAAGTGATTATGAAAGAATGGGTTGCTATCAGTCAGGAATTGTCCCAGAAGTTGATTGAGAGCATGCCCAGTCGAATTGCAGAGGTCCTGAAAAAGAAGGGCCAACACTGCAAATACTGACTCTTTGCATAAATGTCATGTAATTGTCGATAAAAGCCTTTGAAACGTATGAAGTGCGTGTAATTATATTTCACTACATCACAGAAACAACTGAAACAAAGATCTAAAAGCAGTTTAGCAGCAAACTTTGTAAAAACTAATATTTGTGTCATTCTCAAAACTTTTGGCCACGACTGTACACAGACACACACACATATATACACATATATGCACACATGTATATACACATATATATATATTAAATTTTACTACTGAAAAAATTTACTTTACTGGGGCTCTGATTGTCTACGGGCTATTGTCTATGGGCTTTCAGTGAATGGGAGGGCAGGGCCATTTATATGGATACACCTTAATAAAATGGGAATGGTTGGTGATATTAACTTCCTGTTTGTGGCACATTAGTATATATGAGGGGGGAACTTTTCAAGATGGGTGGTGACCATGGCGGCCATTTTGAAGTTGGCCATTTTGAATCCAACTTTTGTTTTTTCAATAGAAAGAGGGTCATGTGACACATCAAACTTATTGGGAATTTCACACGAAAAATAATGGTGTGCTTGGTTTTAACGTAACTTTATTCTTTCATGAGTTATTTACAAGTTTCTCTTTGTTTACAGCCATTGACATGTCGCCGAGGTTAACACGTGAGGAGCGGGTAGAAATTGTGTTGATGTCTGGTGAACGCAGTAACCGGGTCATTGCAGCAGATTTCAATGCAAGACACCCTACGAGACCACCCATCTCCCATGCTACAGTTAGCAAACTGATTGCTGAGTTTCGTGAAACTGGTTCAGTGTTGGATTTGCCAAAATGTGGACGCATGAAATCTGTCTCTAATGAAGAAACATCAGTGGCTGTCCTAGCTTCATTCAGCAAGAGCCCACAGCGTAGCACTCGCCGCATGTCACTGGAGAGTGGCATTAGTCGAACATCCCTTCGGCAGATATTAGCTACTCACAAATGGCACCCTTACAAACTCCAGCTACTGCAGCATTTCAACGAGGATGACCCAGATCGGCGCACTGAATTTGAAGAATGGGCAAAACAAAAATTGGAACAGGACCCTCAGTTTACGCAGAAGATTTTGTTCAGTGATGAGGCAAACTTTTATGTGAATGGTGAAGTTAACAAACAAAACCACCGCTATTGGTCTGACACTAACCCACATTGGATAGATCCCTCCAAGACGGTTGGAACAATAAAATTGATGGTATGGTGTGGTATATGGGGTACAAAGATAGTGGGGCCATTCTTCATCAATGGAAACCTTAAGGCCACTGGATATGCGAAATTGCTACATGATGATGTGTTTCCCTCTTTATGCACTGAAGCTGGCACGTTCCCTGAGTTTTTCCAGCAAGATGACGCACCACCACATTATGGGTGTCAGGTCCGAGCATTCCTAGATGAACAGTTTCCTGGAAAGTGGATTGGTCATCATGGGCCAGTTGAATGGCCCCCAAGGTCTCCCGATTTGACCCCCTTAGACTTTTATCTTTGGGGTCATCTGAAGGCAATTGTCTATGCTGTGAAGATACGAGATGTGCAGCACCTGAAACTACGGATACTGGAAGCCTGTGCTAGCATTTCTCCTGCAGTGTTGCTATCAGTGTGTGAAGAGTGGGAGAAGAGGGTTGTATTGACAATCCAACACAATGGGCAGCACATTGAACACATTTTATAAGTGGTCAGAAACTTGTAAATAACTCATGAAAGAATAAAGTTACGTTAAAACCAAGCACACCATTGTTTTTCTTGTGAAATTCCCAATAAGTTTGATGTGTCACATGACCCTCTTCCTATTGAAAAAACAAAAGTTGGATTCAAAATGGCCGACTTCAAAATGTCCGCCATGGTCACCACCCATCTTGAAAAGTTTCCCCCCTCACATATACTAATGTGCCACAAACAGGAAGTTAATATCACCAACCATTCCCATTTTATTAAGGTGTATCCATATAAATGGCCCACCCTGTACTTTAGGTCACAACAATGACCAAAATTGTCACGTGGAATGTGAAGGGGTTAAAGTCACCACACAAGAGAATCATGGTCCTAAGGCATTTGAAACGCCTACACACAGACGTTGCTTTGCTCCAGGAGACTCATTTATCAAGATCTGATTTTCACCGAATGCAACGTCTGTGGGTACATCAGGTCATTGGTTCGCCGGCAGATGGATCCATGGGGGGGGGGTGCTGCTTTTGATACATAGACGTTTACAGTGCAAAATCGTAGATAGCAAGGAAAACAACGAGGGCTCACGCTCTTCTTCAATTATCAACAGAGACCTTAAGCATTTATAACGTCTATGGACCAAATGAGAGCAACACTATTTTTTTTGATAACCTACGCAACATGGTCATGCATGATTCAACACCACTCTATATAATAGCGGGAGACATGAATACGGTTATGTCCTTCTCAGAGGATAGGTGAAGTGATGCAAAACACCAACCTAAACCTAGAAATAGAGATGTAATATTAGGTAGAATTGCGGCTGATCTGCAAATGTATGATGTTTGGAGGTCCACCCATCCAGAAGATAGGGAATTCACCCATTTTTCCCAACCCCACAACTCTTGGTCACGTATCGACTATTTTTTGGTCACTGAATCTCTCCTACAGCGCACAATATCAACGGAAATAGGAGATCTAGTCATTTCAGATCACTCCCCGGTGATCATGGAAATTACAGATTCAATACCGAGGGGAAGTGATTTTCTTTGGAGGTTCCCTTCAGATCTAGTCTCCAATGAAAATTTCGTAGAAATGTTGAATCATTGGTGGTTAGAATATTGGGAGGAAAATTCTCCCACGAGTGAATCCCAGCTGGTTTGGAGGGCAGGTAAAGCAGAGGCAAGATACTGGCATATATTGCCAACTGGAAGAAAAAGGTAAATGGGAAATTACGAGAACTTACAGAGGTACTTAGGAAATCCTACACACAGCATTTATTACACCCCTCTGTATCTACCAAAGCAAGTTGGATAGAGGCTAAAGATGCATATGATAGTTGGCTTAGAAAGAGAGAAGAATTAGAGGGAAAGAGGCAAAATACTATAAGTATGGTAACAAAGCGGGAAGACTTTTAGCCTCCCTAGCGAAAGGCTTAAAGCCCCCTACCCAAATAGCAGCATTGAGGGATAATGAGGGTTCTCTGTTCACAAGACCCAAACAGATAGTGGATATCCTTAAAAAGTTTTATTCAGATCTTTATACCTCCACTGTGAACCCTGAAGCTCAAGGAAAAACATGGCTGGACAGTTTGTCCCTGCCGGTGGTCTCTCAGGAGGAGCTACAGACTTTAAATAAACCTATCACAATAGAAGAGGTTCAGAGGATCATTCAGAACTCTAGCAATGGGAAAGCGCCGGGACCGGACGGCTTTACTAATGAGTTTTATAAGGCATTGAACCCTTAGATTGCCCCGGCTCTTACATCCATATACAATCAAATCCTGCAAGGACAAGAGATACCTCAGGATATGAATACGGCATACATAAAAGTGCTACCGAAAGAGGGCAAGGACTGTACCCTACCTACATCCTATCGCCCAATATCCCTGATCAATAATGACCTAAAATATACAAACCGGATTCCAAAAAAGTTGGGACACTAAACAAATTGTGAATAAAAACTGAATGCAATGATGTGGAGATGGCAAATGTCAATATTTTATTTGTAATAGAACGTAGATGACAGATCAAACGTTTAAATGTATCATTTTAAAGGAAAAATACGTTGATTCCAATTTTCACGGTGTCGACAAATCCCAGAAAAGTTGGGACAAGTAGCAATAAGAGGCTGGAAAAAGTAAATTTGAGCATAACGAAGAGCTGGAAGACCAATTAACACTAATTAGGTCAATTGGCAACATGATTGGGTATAAAAAGAGCTTCTCAGAGTGGCAGTGTCTCTCAGAAGCCAAGATGGGTAGAGGATCACCAATTCCCACAATGTTGCGCAGAAAGATAGTGGAGCAATATCAGAAAGGTGTTACCCAGCGAAAAATTGCAAAGACTTTGCATCTATCATCATCAACTGTGCATAACATCATCCGAAGATTCAGAGAATCTGGAACAATCTCTGTGCGTAAGGGTCAAGGCCGTAAAACCATACTGGATGCCCGTGATCTCCGGGCCCTTAAATGACACTGCACCACAAACAGGAATGCTACTGTAAAGGAAATCACAGAATGGGCTCAGGAATACTTCCAGAAACCATTGTCAGTGAACACAATCCACCGTGCCATCCGCCGTTGCCAGCTGAAACTCTACAGTGCAAAGAAGAAGCCATTTCTAAGCAAGATCCACAAGCTCAGGCGTTTTCACTGGGCCAGGGATCATTTAAAATGGAGTGTGGCAAAATGGAAGACTGTTCTGTGGTCAGACGAGTCACGATTCGAAGTTCTTTTTGGAAATCTGGGACGCCATGTCATCCGGACCAAAGAGGACAAGGACAACCCAAGTTGTTATCAACGCTCAGTTCAAAAGCCTGCATCTCTGATGGTATGGGGTTGCATGAGTGCGTGTGGCATGGGCAGCTTGCATGTCTGGAAAGGCACCATCAATGCAGAAAAATATATTCAGGTTCTAGAACAACATATGCTCCCATCCAGACGTCATCTCTTTCAGGGAAGACCCTGCATTTTTCAACAAGATAATGCCAGACCACATTCTGCATCAATCACAACATCATGGCTGCGTAGGAGAAGGATCCGGGTACTGAAATGGCCAGTCTGCAGTCCAGATCTTTCACCTATAGAGAACATTTGGCGCATCATAAAGAGGAAGGTGCAACAAAGAAGGCCCAAGACGATTGAACAGTTATAGGCCTGTATTAGACAAGAATGGGAGAGCATTCCTATTTCTAAACTTGAGAAACTGGTCTCCTCGGTCCCCAGACGTCTGTTGAGTGTTGTAAGAAGAAGGGGAGATGCCACACAGTGGTGAAAATGGCCTTGTCCCAACTTTTTGGGGATTTGTTGACACCATGAAATTCTGATTCAACATATTTTTCCCTTAAAATGGTGCATTTTCTCAGTTTAAACTTTTGTTCCGTGATTTATGTTCTATTCTGAATAAAATATTAGAAGTTGGCACCTCCACATCATTGCATTCAGTTTTTATTCACGATTTGTATAGTGTCCCAACTTTTTTGGAATCCGGTTTGTATCTCCAAGATTTTGGCAGACAGGTTAGCCACTTTTCTGCCTCGGCTCATTTCTCCTCATCAAGTGGGTTTTATTCAGGGTAGGTCAGCGGTGTATAATATCCGTAAGGTCTTGGTGGTACTTGATGACATCAAGATTAATCCGCATGTTCATCCATCTCCAGCTTTGCTCGCCATTGACGCGGAAAAAGCGTTTGACAATGTGAGCTGGAGATTGTTGAATGAGGTGTTGGATGTGATGGGATTTGAAGGACCTTTTCGAGAATACATCAAGACTTTATATAACTCCCCACTAGCTAAGATTTCAATTCCGGGATTCCTGTCAGAACATTTTGTGTTGCAAAAGGGTACCAGGCAAGGGTGTCCGCTTTCGCCTTTGCTATTTAATATTGCCTTAGAACCATTGTCTAGAGCCCTTGTCCAGAACCACTCTATTAGAGGAATTAACATCAAGTCCCAGACTCTTAAACACGCACTTTTTGCGGATGAACTCTTATTATTTTTATCGCATCCCCAAGCTGATATCCCCATATTATTCAATTTATTAGAACACTTCGGCCAGCTATCTGGTTTTAAAGTCAACAGATCTAAGTGTGAATTAATAAATTTGTCCCCTTCACCTAATCTAAATCCCAAAATGCTACAAGATTTACCAGTTGCGGTGGCAAGCACCTGTATTAAATACCTAGGTATAAAAATAGGTAGGACGCCGGATACTTTGTACACTTTAAACTATCCCCCTTTATTTAAAAAAATCGCTGCAGAGCTCAATTCCTGGACAAACCTGCCCATCTCGCTTCTTGGTAGATGCTGGTTGATAAAGATGAAGAGTTTTCGCAAACTCTTGTATCCTTATGCAGACATTGCCTATTCTCCTGAAGCACAAGGACATCCAAAATCTACAAAAGATTTTTAGATTGTTTATTTGGAGATCTAAGTGGAGTAGAATATCCTTAAAGACTCTGACTAGACAAAAAGATAGAGGAGGGGTGGGATTTCCTGACATCAGAAAATACAACCTTGCTAGTTCACTGAGACATAGTCTAGACTGGATGCATAATACGTCACATTACTCAGTTTTACAGGTAGAGAAGGAAATGGCCAGACCTTGGTGCTTAAACGCGCTTCTACATACCAAATATGCGCAAATGCCTTCCAGTATAAAACATAGCATTTTATTCAGGGACATCATAGCCGCTTGGAAGGCAGTGAGAAAGATGTTTGATCTTCCCTTACTGGTTTCCAAACACATGTCCCTTTGGGATCACCCAGAATTTAAGGCCCTATCCATTAATGCCCAATTCGCCCAATGGAGGGCTAGGGGGATTAGTAGTGTAGAACATGTATGGAACCGAGAGGAAGGTAAATTTTTATTCCTTTCAAGAATTGAGGTCGAAATACCAACTGCCAACATCTCACTTCTTGGCATACCAACAATTGATGTCATTCTTGTCTTCCAGAATCAGAGAGTTGTCACGCAAATTTACATCCAACACTTTTGACTCTTTCCTGCTCTCCAAAGAACCAAAAAAGGACCTGGCAACCATATATGGTTACTTAAGAGATCTTGACACTAAAGTCATGGCTCAAGTTTTTCCCTGATCTTGTTTTACCGGACCAACTTCTGGATGGGTGGATCCTTATAAGGAGGGTAGTGGGTTGTGAGATTTGGCGGGAGACGTATTTTAAAATCATACATAGAGCAATCTATGGATTTTACTTGCCGAAATCTACAAACCAGATGTTGACCGATAAAATGACACACTGTCCGAAATGCAAAATGCCGGACACTGACGTCACTCATGAGCTGTGGGAATGCACTATGGTCCACACCTTTTGGAGGGCTCTTCTTGACATGCTAAACACTAAATGTAATCTGAAGATTAATATGGATCCAGAGGTCTTACTATTTCATGTCGGGCGGTCAGAGATATCTCCAAAAATTCCATCAGCTTTTCATGTGTTAATTTTGGCCTCCAAAAGGTGTCTCCTAAACCATTGGCTGCAATCAAAAGTTCCAACAATAGCAGAAGTGGTGCAACAAACTACCAATTGTCTGATACTTGAACGAATAGAGGCAGAACAAACCAAAACGAAACTTACAGAGCCTTTCTTTAAAAAATGGAGGCAGTATATGGAAGCCTTAATGTCAGAACAGGAAATATTAACACATATAACTCTGTTTGTTAATACAGAATGGTATTTGAAATTAGATATCACAGATTCTTGGTTTCAACTTCACAAAAAGTTCTCGTTGCCTCTGATAGAGATGGGGTGATGGATGTGGACGAAAGATATCGCCGGCTTTCTCTCTCTCTAAGTCTTGGGTCTTCAAGAGGGGGCTAGATGAAGGATGGCTCCTAGATCCCTAGTTTTCGAATCCATAATTCGGAGACCAGCTAAGCATATAATAAATAGTTTTGCAACTAGAACGTATCTGAGATGGGGGTTTGTTTGGGTGGGGGGAGGGGGGGGAAAGGGTTAAGTGGGTTTAAAAACAAGAAAAATAGAAAATCTTGGTCATGTATAACTCTGTACCTATCTTGGTGTGAAACGATGCATGGAAAGTAAGATTGTAAACATTGATTGTACACAGATGTATATCTTTCCTGTCTGATTGGTGATTGTACATGTACTTTTCAATAAAGAGAAGTTTAAAAAAAATAATATGTGTTCCCACGTCCAGTCATGGAATAAAATAGTTTAATGTGAATAACTTTTATCAAATGACCCAAAATCTTCAGAATATGTTGGCATAGAGAGAATCTAGTAGGATGGGAAGTTTGGGGGAAGTTGGTTAATATCTGAGTTGTTTTTTGTACGTTAAGCCACATCAAGCTCCCCAAAAAAACAAGCTTAATAATATCCCTCATTTGCCTTGTGGGTAGCCAAAATCCATGAAACTTCCAGGATAGGTTTGGGAAGCTGGAAACTTAGGTTGTGCAAAGTTTCAAGGCAATTGATTGAGGTTTAGGCACATTATGGTACATTAAGCTCTTTTTACATTAAGCTAAATGTTTTAAAAAATGAATAAAATAGTTTAATGTGAATAACTTTTGGTATGTTTTATCAGATGACCCAAAATCTTCAGAATATGTTGGCATAGAGAGATTCTAGTAGGATGGGAAGTTTGGGGGAAATTGGTTGACATCTGAGTTGTTTTTTGTACGTTAAGCCACTTTAATCTCCCCAAAAAACAAGCTTAATGTCACTCATTTGCCTTGTGGATAGCCAAAATCCATGAAACTTTCAGGATAGGTTTGGGAAGCTGGGAACTTAAGTTGTGCAAAGTTTCAAGGCAATTTAGTGAGGATTAGGCCCATATGGTAGATTAAGCTCTTTTTACATTAAGCTAAATGTTTTCAAAAAGGAATAAAATAGTTTAATGTGAATAACTTTTGGTATGTTTTATAAAATGACCCAAAATCTTCAGAATATGTTGGCATAGAGAGAATCTAGTGGGATGGGAAGTTTGGGGGAAATTGGTTAACACCTCAGTTGTTTTTTGTACGTTAAGCCACATTTAGCTCCCCAAAAAACAAGCTTAAAGGGTTTCTACCACTTCGTTTCACATAATTAGCTGTCAGACACTAGCGATCCGCTAGTGTCTGCTCTGCCAAACCATCCTAATATAATTGTTTTTTGGGCAGCCGTTTCGCTAAAAAAAGAACTTATATTGATATGCTAATGAGCCTCTAGGTGCTATGGGGGCGTCATTAGCACCTAGAGGCTCGGTCTACCTTCACAAAATGCCGCCGGACAGCGCGTCCCTCCAGCCTGCCCATCTCCTCCTGAATGCGATCCTCCCTGTGAGCGCCTGTATTCGGCGCATGCACAGTGAATGTCTGACCGCTTCCCTGCTCAGACATCTCCACTGCGCCTGCGCGATGACGTCATAGTGCTCCGAGGAACAGGCGCAGTGGAGATGTCTGAGCAGGGAAGCGGTCAGACATTCACTGCGCATGCGCCGAATACAGGTGCTCACAGGGAGGATCGCATTCAGGAGGAGATGGGCGGGCTGGAGGGACGCGCTGGGCGGCGGCAGTTTGTGAAGGTAGACCGAGCCTCTAGGTGCTAATGACGCCCCCATAGCACCTAGAGGCTCATTAGCATATCAATAAAAGTTATTTTCACAAAATGCCGCCGCCCAGCGCGTCCCTCCAACCCGCCCATCTCCTCCGGAATGCGATCCTCCCTGTGAGCGTATGTATTCGGCACATGCGCAGTGAATGTCTGACCGCTTTCTACACAGACATCTCCACTGCGCCTGTTCCTCGGAGCACTATGACGTCATTGGCGCAGGCGCAGTGGAGATGTCTGAGCAGGGAAGCGGTCAGAAATTCACTGCGCATGCGCCGAATACATACGCTCACAGGGAGGATCGCATTCCGGAGGAGATGGGCGGGCTGGAGGGACGCGCTGGGCGGCGGCATTTTGTGAAGGTAGACCGAGCCTCTAGGTGCTAATGACGCCCCCATAGCACCTAGAGGCATATCAATATAAGTTCTTTTTTTAGCGAAACGGCTGCCCCAAAAGCTATTATATTAGGATTGTTTGTTAGAGCAGACACTAGCGGATTGCTAGTGTCTGAAAGCTAATTATGTGAAACAAAGTGGTAGAAACCCTTTAACAAAGTTTGTAAAATCTGTTTTGAATACCTTGAGGGGTGTAGTTTCTAGAATGGGGTTTTTGGAGTTTCTACTCTAGGGGTGTATCAGGGGGGCTTCAAATGGGACATGGTGTCAAAAAACCAGTCCAGCAAAATCTGCCTTCCAAAAATCGTATGGCATTCCATTCCTTCTGCGCACTTCCGTGTGCCCGTACAGAGGTTTACGGCCTCATAAGTGGTCTTTCTGTAAACTACAGAATCAGAGCCATGAATATTGAGTTTTGTTTTGTAACTGTAAAAAAAATATTAAAATGGAAAATCTGCCAAAAAAAGTGAAATTTTAAAATTGTATCT
The DNA here is from genome assembly GCF_905171765.1 of Bufo bufo. Taxonomy (NCBI): domain Eukaryota; kingdom Metazoa; phylum Chordata; class Amphibia; order Anura; family Bufonidae; genus Bufo; species Bufo bufo. The sequence goes on from NC_053393.1 coordinate 310,958,545, forward strand.
CTATTTTCCATTAATTCTTGTGGAACACCTAAAGGGTTAACAAAGTTTGTAAAATCAGTTTTGAATACCTTGGGGTCACTTTTTTGGAGTTTCAACTCTAGGGATGCATCAGGGGGGCTTCTAATGGGACATGGTGTCAAAAAACCAGTCCAGCAAAATCTGCCTACCAAAAACCGTATGGCATTCCTTTCCTTCTGCGCCCTGCCGCTTGCCCGTACAGCGGTTTACGACCACATATAGGGTGTTTCTGTAAACTACAGAATCAGAGCCATAAATATTGAGTTTTGTTTGGCTGTTTACCCTTGCTTTGTAACTGGAAAAAAATTATTAAAATGGAAAATCTGCCAAAAAAGTGAAATTTTTAAATTGTATCTCTATTTTCCATTAATTCTTGTGGAACACCTAAAGGGTTAACAAAGTTTGTAAAATCTGTTTTGAATACCTTGAGGGGTGTAGTTTCTAGAATAGGGTCATTTTTGGGTGCTTTCTATTATGTAAGCCTCACAAAGTGACTTCAGACCTGAACTGGTCCTTGAAAAGTTGGTTTTTGAAAATTTCTGAAAAATTTCAAGATTTACTTCTAAACTTCTAAGCCTTGTAACAACCCCAAAAAATAAAATGTCATTCCCAATATGATCCAAACATGAAGTAGACATATGGGGAATGTAAAGTAATAACTATTTTTGTAGGTATTACTATGTATTATAGAAGTAGAAAAATTGAAACTTTGAAATTTGCTATTTTAAAATTTTTTTGGGTAAATTTGGTATTTTTTTATAAATAAAAATTATTATTTTTTATAAATAAGAATGGCCTGGATAAGTCAAAGCGTTTTAAAGTTATCACCACTTAAAGTGACACTGGTCAGATTTGCAAAAAATGGCCTGGTCCTTAAGGTGAAATAAGGCTGTGTCCTAAAGGGGTTAATGTCACTCATTTGCCTTGTGGGTAGCCGAAATCCATGAAACTTCCAGGATAGGTTTGGGAAGCTGAGATCTTAGGTTGTGCAACGTTTCAAGGCAATTGATTGAGGTTTAGGCACATTATGGTACATTAAAGGGGTTCTGCAGTTTAAACTGATAATCTATTCTCTGGATAGATCATCAGCATCTGACCGGCAGGGGTCCGACACCCGGGACCCCAGCCGATCAGCTCTAGGAACGCTGCGGCCTTCTCATTGTTTACTGCTGGCCCAGTGACGTCACGACTAGTATCAACTGGCCTGGGCAGGGCTAAGATCCATTAGAGTAAACGGAGCTTAGCCGCGCCCAGGCCAGTTGATACTAGTCGTGACGTCACTGGACCAGCGCCGCTGCCTTCTCAAACAGCTGATCGGCGGGGGTCCCAGGTGTCGGACCCCCGCCGATCAGATGCTGATGATCTATCCAGAGGATAGATCATCAGTTTAAACAAACTGCAGAACCTCTTTAAGCTACATTAAGCCATTTTAACATTAAATGTTTTAGGATGTCCCTTTCCAAAGAAACACATTTCCAAACAGAAAATTATTTTTCATCCCCCTCCAGCAAAATCCCCAAAATTTAAAGTGTAACTGCGATTCTATATTTTTTTTTGTAATGTGTAGGGACAGTGATGCTGACCATTTTTGTAATATACTTTAATTACTGAAATCATACATTTCTATTGGAAAAATAACTTTAAAGTCGCCCATTTTGAGCCTTAGCAAAGCTCCTCTGTCTTCTATTTACATAACACAGTCAATGCTGACCAGATCTCCACTGTTATGTAAACAGGAGACACAGGCTCAAAATGGGCCGCTTTGGAGCTATTTTTCTAATAGAAATGTATGATTGGGCATGGTCAACTGACATGACTAGCTTCAGCGGTGATGTGGCCACAAACCAACAACTCCCGATTACCTAAATCATAGTTTATTTCCACTAGGTGAAAAAAAAAAAAAACATGGATGCAATGTATAGTCCTGAGGATGCTCTTGTGAAAGTATGGCCCCTACGTCCACTTCAGAAGCATCTACCTCAATGATAAGCTGCAGCTCATCAAGATTTTTCAAAATAGGACCAGACGAAAATAATGTCTTGAGGTTAGAAAATAAATAGCTGTATTAAACAGCCCAAATCTGCAGGCGACTGTCGGGAGGGAAGAGTTCCTTCCCGGCGATCGCCTGCTCGATAACAGAGGAGCAGTTTGCTCGTTCATTAGGTAACCGGCAGCAGTATTACACTGCCAGATGATCACTAACAAGCCTTACTACAAACCCTCATTAGCGATCATCTGGCAGAAAATCTGCCTGTGTAATACAGGCTTAAGGGCCATTCTGATAGATTAACTCCTTTTTTTAGTACAATTAAGTCTTATGCTTCTTCGACAACGTATGGGCGTGTTCCTGCATATACCTTTGCCAAAAGACAGAACTGGAAAACCAGAAATTGTTTTCTCCCATAATCCAAGAGCAAATCTTACAGCAATGGATGCACTAGCTCAAAACTGGTATTTCAAGCTGGTCTATGATTTTCCTCCTCTTTCCAGCTTATTGAAAAAGGAATCATATGGATCTGGTCCATTCTGCTCTAGAGATCTGCAGCCAGAGAAGATCTGTGGAGGGTCCAGTGAAAAGTCCTAACATCAAAACCATACACTTCCTGGTTCTACAGTGGGATGCGAAAGTTTGGGCAACCTTGTTAAACGTCATGATTTTCCTGTATAAATCGTTGGTTGTTACGATAAAAAATGTCAGTTAAATATATCATATAGGAGACACACACAGTGATATTTGAGAAGTGAAATGAAGTGTATTGGATTTACAGAAAGTGTGCTATAATTGTTTAAACAAAATTAGGCAGGTGCATAAATTTGGGCACCACAAAAAAGAATTGAAATCAATATTTAGTAGATCCTCCTTTTGCAGAAATTATAGCCTCTAAACGCTTCCTGTAGGTTGCAATGAGAGTCTGGATTCTGGTTGAAGGTATTTTGGACCATTCCTCTTTACAAAACATCTTTAGTTCATTCAGGCTTGATGGCTTCCGAGCATGGACAGCTCTCTTTAAGTCACACCACAGATTTTCAATTATATTCAGGTCTGGGGACTGAGATGGCCATTCCAGAACGTTGTACTTGTTCCTCTGCATAAATGCCTTAGTGGATTTTGAGCAGTGTTTAGGGTCGTTGTCTTGTTGAAAGATCCAGCCCCGGCGCAGCTTCAGCTTTGTCACTGATTCCTGGACATTGGTCTCCAGAATCTGCTGATACTGAGTGGAATCCATGCGTCCCTCAACTTTGACAAGATTCCCAGTCTCTGCACTGGCCACACAGCCCCACAGCATGATGGAACCACCACCATATTTTACTGTAGGTAGCAGGTGTTTTTCTTGGAATGCTGTGTTCTTTTTCCTCCATGCATAACGCCTCTTGTTATTGCCAAAAAACTCAATTTTAGTTTCATCAGTCCACAGCACCTTATTCCAAAATGAAGCTGGCTTGTCCAAATGTGCTTTAGCCCACCTCAAGCGGCACTTTTTGTGCTGTGGGCGGAGAAAAGGCTTCCTCTGCGTCACTCTCGCATACAGCATCTCCTTGTGTAAAGTGCGCCGAATGGTTGAACGATGCACAGTGACTCCATCTGCAGCAAGATGATGTTGTAGGTCTTTGGTGCTGGTCTGTGGGTTGACTCTGACTGTTCTCACCATTCGTCGCTTCTGTCTATCTGAGATTTTTCTTGGTCTGCCACTTCGAGCCTTAATTTGAACTGAGCCTGTGGTCTTCCATTTCCTCAATATGTTCCTAACTGTGGAAACAGACAGCTGAAATCTCTGAGACAGCTTTCTGTATCCTTCCCCTAAACCATGATGGTGAACAATCTTTGTCTTCAGGTCATTTGAGAGTTGTTTTGAGACCCCCATGTTGCTACTCTTCAGAGAAAATTAAAAGAGGAGGGAAACTTACAATTGACCCCCTTAAATACTCTTTCTCATAATTGGATTCACCTGTATATGTAGGTCAGGGGTCACTGAGCTTACCAAGCCAATTTGAGTTCCAATAATTAGTTCTAAAGGTTTTGGAATCAATAAAATGACAACAGTGCCCAAATTTATGCACCTGCCTAATTTTGTTTAAACAATTATAGCACACTTTCTGTAAATCCAATAAACTTCATTTCACTTCTCAAATATCACTGTGTGTGTCTCCTATATGATATATTTAACTGACATTTTTTATTGTAACAACCAACGATTTATACAGGAAAATCATGATGATTAGCAAGGTTACCCAAACTTTCGCATCCCACTGTAATTATAAGCGGGTAATTTTAAGGAGGAAGCTACTCTCTACCCTTTAGAATAGTAGAAAAAACATCTTCTAAATATCTTTGGGAAAATATATCTTTGAGAAAAATTCTTGTCCTGGTGCTGAACAGAGGGACTTCTGTGTCCGAAAATTCCCCCTAGAATCTGGACTTTCTCCAGGAAGGCTTGAATGAAAGACTTTGCCGTGGTAACTTAAAGGGTCAGTTTGTTACCCTAAGGAGTTTCTTTGACACTGAGTTTTCAGAACAGTATTTGCTTCTATTGTTACTGCATCTGTTGATTTTGGCAGAATTTGACAAATTTCATTTTAGACATATTTATGAAGGAAGAAGCCTGTCCATAGAGAGAGTATGGATTAGCAAATAGCAGTGTGGCTTTGCTTGGAATGGGCATGTCATATATTTTTGCACCAAAATAGGCAGGCTCACATAATTACCATCTAATATAGAGCAGTGTAGTGAGAATCCATCCTCTCACTCACCTAGTCAGTTCTGCAAGTGGAGTGTACCAGTTTTGCTTACAGTCTAGGACAGGTAGTTGCAGCCATTTGAAATGATTTCTGGATAAGGTAATTAGGGTACTTTCACACTTGCGTTGTTGGAGTCCGGCAGGCAGTGTGCAAACGGATAGCATTTGTTTCCGGATCCAGATGCGGATCCGGCTGACAAATGCATTGAAACACCAGATCCGTCTCTCTGGTGTCATCCGGAAAAATGGATCCGGTATTTTTCCCCCCACATTTTTAAAGGTCTGCGCATGTGCAGATCGGGAAACCGGATCCGGTTTTCCGGAACACTTGGTACCAGATCCGGCATTAATACATTTCAATGGAAAAAAAATGCCGGAATCTGCATTCCGGCAAGTGTTCCAGACTTTTGGCCGGAGAAAATACAGCAGCATGCTGCGGTATTTTCCCCTGTGATGGAACTCAATACCGGAAAACTTTAACGCAAGTGTGAAAGCACCCTTAATGTAAAAATACATTGCATTCAGAAAGTCTTCTGACCCTTTAAGATTTTATTATGTTGCAGCCTTGTGCTAAAAAAAAAGTTCACATTTTTCCCCATCATTCTGCACTCAATACCACTTAACGTCATAATCAAAACAGAATTTTCAAAATCTTTGCTAATTTATTGAAAAGAAAAAACTAAAATATTGCATTGACATAAGGTTTGCACATCAGGATTTGGGGATTTTTTTTTACCTTTCTTCTCTGCAGATCCTCTGAAGCTTTGTCAATATTACAGGCTATAGCTACTAGAGAGGGGCCGCTGATCCAGGGAGTTATTCTGATTGCATGATTGGAGTCGGGAAGGAATTTTTTATTCCCCTAAAGTGGAGAAAATTGGCTTCTACCTCACAGGGTTTTTTGCCTTCCTCTGGATCAACTTGCAGGATAACAGGCCGAACTGGATGGACAAATGTCTTTTTTCGGCCTTATGTACTATGTTACTATGTTACTATGTTACTATGTTAGGTTGGATGGGGAATATCTCTCTAGAGATATTCTATTGGCATTGTCTTGGCTGTGTACAGTCATGGCCAAAAGTTTTGAGAATTACATAAATATTGGAAATTGGAAAAGTTGCTGCTTAAGTTTTTATAATAGCAATTTGCATATACTCCAGAATGTTATGAAGAGTGATCAGATGAATTGCATAGTCCTTCTTTGCCATGAAAATTAACTTAATCCCAAAAAAAACTTTCCACTGCATTTCATTGCTGTCATTAAAGGACCTGCTGAGATCATTTCAGTAATCGTCTTGTTAACTCAGGTGAGAATGTTGATGAGCACAAGGCTGGAGATCATTTTGTCAGGCTTATTGGGTTAAAATGGCAGACTTGACATGTTAAAAGGAGGGTGATGCTTGAAATCATTGTTTTTCCATTGTTAACCATGGTGACCTGCAATGAAAGGCGTGCAGCCATCATTGCGTTGCATAAAAATGGCTTCACAGGCAAGGATATTGTGGCTACTAAGAATGCACCTCAATCAACAATTTATAGGATCATCAAGAACTTCAAGGAAAGAGGTTAAATTCTTGTTAAGAAGGCTTCAGGGCGTCCAAGAAAGTCCAGCAAGCGCCAGGATCGTCTCCTAAAGAGGATTCAGCTGCGGGATCGGAGTGCCACCAGTGCAGAGCTTGCTCAGGAATGGCAGCAGGCAGGTGTGAGCACATCTGCACGCACAGTGAGGCGAAGACTTTTGGAAGATGGCCTGGTGTCAAGAAGGCCAGCAAAGAAGCCACATCTCTCAAAAAAAAACATCAGGGACAGATTGATCTTCTGCAGAAAGTATGGTAAATGGACTGCTGAGGACTGGGGCAAAGTCATATTCTCAGATGAAGCCTCTTTCCGATTGTTTGGGGCATCTGGAAAAAGTATTGTCCGGAGAAGAAAAGGTGAGCGCTACCATCAGTCCTGTGTCATGCCAACAGTAAAGCATCCTGAGACCATTCATGTGTGGGGTTGCTTCTCATCCAAGGGAGTGGGCTCACTCACAATTTTGCCCAAAAACACAGCCATGAATAAAGAATGGTACCAAAACACCCTCCAACAGCAACTTCTTCCAACAATCCAACAACAGTTTGGTGAAGAACAATGCATTTTCCAGCACGATGGAGCACCGTGCCATAAGGCAAAAGTGATAACTAAGTGGCTCGGGGGACCAAAACGTTGACATTTTGGGTCCATGGCCTGGAAACTCCCCAGATCTTAATCCCATTGAGAACTTGTGGTCAATCCTCAAGAGGAGGGTGGACAAACAAAAACCCACTAATTCTGACAAACTCCAAGAAGTGATTATGAAAGAATGGGTTGCTATCAGTCAGGAATTGTCCCAGAAGTTGATTGAGAGCATGCCCAGTCGAATTGCAGAGGTCCTGAAAAAGAAGGGCCAACACTGCAAATACTGACTCTTTGCATAAATGTCATGTAATTGTCGATAAAAGCCTTTGAAACGTATGAAGTGCGTGTAATTATATTTCACTACATCACAGAAACAACTGAAACAAAGATCTAAAAGCAGTTTAGCAGCAAACTTTGTGAAAACGAATATTTTTGTCATTCTCAAAACTTTTGGCCACGACTGTAGATAGGGTCATTATCTTTTTGGAAGGTAGACCTTGCGGCATCATACCAGTCCCAATCTGAGGTCCAGAGCTGGATCAGGCTTTCATTAAAGGGATTATCCAAAAAAGAATATTGATGACCTACCTACAGGATACAGGATAGGTAATTAATATTGCATTGGCAAGTATCCAAGTCCTGGCACCCTCACTGATCAGCTGTTTTGGGAAGCTACAGCGCTCACTGGAGCTCTGGTGAGTGCAGCAGCCTCCCAGGCTCTTACCAAGTATTGCGCTATGCATCATATAGCAGCTGTGCTTGGTATTGCAGTTCAGCCCATTGACTTGAATGAGGCTGAGGTGCAACTAGGCCATGTGACCAATGTATGGTAACGTCACATGGCCTAGGAGAATACCATAGTGCTCATGGAGCGCCTGGCTTTTTCTAACAGCTGGGGGTCCTGGGTGTCGGACCCCTCCTCATCTGATGATTTATCCTGAGGATAGGTCATCAATATTAATTCCTGGATAACCCCTTTAAGAATATCTCTATACTTTGCTCCATTCAGCTTTCCTTCAACTCTGACCAGTCTCTGTGTACCAGTCTCTGAAAAAGAAAAAAAAAAAACACGGCATAATGCTACAACCCCCATGCTTCCCTGTAGAGATGGTATTGGCAAATGATGAACAGTGCCTGATTTCCTCCAAATATGATGCTTAGAATTGAGGCCAAAAAGTTCAACCTTCGTTTCATCAAACCAAGGCATCTCTTTTTCACAGTCTGAGAGTGCTTTATGTGCTTTTTTTTTTTAACTTTGATGTGTCTTTTACTGAGGATAGGCTTCTTTCCGGGCAGATTGGTAATGCTGCAGTGATGGTTGACCTTCTGGAAGATTCTCCCTTTGGGTTCTTGGTCACTTTCCTTACCAAGGCCATTTTCCTCTTAATTACTTAGTTTGGCGGGGTGGCCAGCACTAGCACTGTTCCAAATGTCTTCCCTTTAAGAATTATAGCAGGCCATTGAATTCTTGGGAACTTTCAGTACAGCAGAATTTTTTGTACTCTTCTCTGTGTTTCTACACACAATCATGTCTCTGATCTATACAGCTATTTCTTTCCTCCTCATGGCTTGGTTTTTACTCTCATATACATTGTCAGCTGTGAGACCTTATAATAACAGGGTTGTGTTTTTCCAAATCATGTCCAATCAACTGAATTTACCACAGGTAGACTCCAGTCAAGGTGTAGAAATATCTCAAAGATGATCAGGAGAAATAGGAGGCCCTCAGAGATAAATTTCAAGTGTCATAGCAAAGGGTCTGAATACTTACATTCAAAGAAAATGTTGGCTCCTCCTTTTTAATAAATTTGCAAACATTTCTAAAATTCTGTTTTAACTTTCTCAATAAGGGGTATTGCGTGCAGATTCATGGGAGAAAACTTGATTATTTTTATTTTTTTGCAAATGCACCTTGTAGAGTGATATTTTCACGATTAATAAGCTATGGGAAAAAAATATTAAATGGTGCCTTTAATCTAACACGTGTAGTGAATGCATGAGGGACACTTGTAAACGTGTTATTAAATATGCAATGGCTGAACCTTCTTAGCTGGCTTATTGACACAAGCTGACAAGACTCAACGAACACGTCAGTAGTTCAGTTGCAGCCAAGTTAGAGGACACACCCGTCACTGAATAATACCACATTAGTTTCCCTTAACTAAGTGCCAATATGTAGTGTCTGCCATGTGTTAAAAACCTACAGTATAGAGGAGCATGGCTAGCGCTTGAGGGAAATGGCCGCTTGAGTTTGCAGCTCTCCCTGACTGACTTTGAAAAGCGACTTAACACCTGCAAACTGTGGATAAATCCCACATATTTGGGGATCTCATGTCATCTAAGATGCCTAAAAGAAGGAAGAATGCCACAGGTCAGAAAAAAAATATCGGACTTCTATTTCTCCCAGCATCAAGAGTTGGCACGAACTGACGCTAACTCACCTACTTCATCCTTAACATTTGAACCTGCTCCAGCAACAAAGAATGGAAAGATCCAGCTCTCATCTAGAAGACGTAGCGGAATCAGAACCTTGACCCACCCGCAGAAGGGAGAACACTCCAAGGAGCCTCTCATCTAACTCACCCGGTGAATACGCAACACGCAGCAGCGGCCATCTTAGATTGGAATCGCGCCATGCGGGACAAAAACAGCCAAATATGCTAATGCATCCGATCACAACGGCGTTGAAAGAACATCATATCTTATACTGATGGGGATTCCCTACACGTTTAATTATTAAACATAACAATGACGTGCTAGTGATCAAGACCCCAGCAGAAGGAGCCAACCTCCTCCAGAAGCTGCAGATCAAAATATCATTGGATTCACAGAAAATACCCCCTCTCCAACGCGCCACCTTGGCCTGGCGCACAGCACCAGATTAACTTGCTCAAATAACACAGTTATTTATTTTATTCTTACAAATGTTAGTCGGGGAGATCCTGACCCAATTCAGGCAGAACTTTCGCCTGAACACTAAAGGATGGAGATTGAAAGGAAAGACTCAAACCATCCACCTTACAAGATAAGTTCTGACAACTTATTGTTTCTGCAAGAAGGGCCTAAACCCTGCTTGAGTGTCCAGCACAGCAGAAACAACTACCACCATGTTTATACTGTTTTACTTTTAGTTTTGTTGTTTAGCCAGATATATGTGGAGAGCAGTGCGGGATCAAGGTACCGTTGGAAGATGAGTAAGATGGGACTGGAAACACTGGGAAACCTGAGGAGCTGCCCTGCCCTTGTTATAATACCATGGTATTACACATATCATCCTTAAACATCAATGGGCTTAATAGCCCTCACAAAAGAGCTTAAATGTGGTCAGAAGCTCTAAACTTGAAATGCAACATTTTCTGTGCACTAAAAACCCACATAATACCTAAAGATGCACATCGTATTAAGCATACGGGATTACCAGAGATATTCCAGTCTCACTTCACCACAAAGTCCAGAGGGGTATTAATTGCTATAAAAAAAACACAGTGGCGTTTAAACTGATAGATCAACACAATGATACACAAGGACGGTACGTGATACTGGTTTGCTCTATCATTAATACAATCTACAACTTAGCTGCAATATATGCACCAAATAGACAACAAATACGGTTTTGCAAAAAAGTACTTGTGTAGAAAAAGTGAAGCAAGGCAAACTTCTTGGAGATTTTACCTGCATACTGAACCCAATATTAGACACAACAACCCCTTCTAGACACACATCAGCATCACCGCTGAGAAAACTATTGTGGAAGGAAGATTTATATGATGTTTGGAGAACATTAGGTGAATCAGAAAGAGTTTACTCTTTCTTCTCAGCTTCTCACAACAACTATTCCAGAATTTACATTATACTGATAGATAGAGATACACTTCTTCAGACTAAAGAAGCCTCAATTGGCACTATTTCATGGTCGGACCATGCTCCGGTTAATATCAGATTAGAAAAATCATTAAGATGTTCCCCAACTCCAGTTTGGAGGTGTAACTCACAGCTCTTGACGCACCCAATTCACAAAAAGATTATTGAACAGGACATACAAATGTATTTTGACCTTAACACAGGTTCAGTCACTGATCCGTTCTGTCTATGGAACGCCCACAAGGCAGTCATTAGAGGTTAAATCCTAAAACTAAGTCATATAGTGAAGAAACAAAAAACTCAAAAACTGTAATCCCTTCTTCAAGACATACAAAAACTTAAATCCCAAAACAAAACCTTTCAGACCCAAAATCTCCAAGCCCAAATTCACACTCTAAGACCACAATTAAGAGAACATCTACTTGCAGATTATAATAAGCATCTGTTTTACACCAAGGCAAGATACTATTCACAAAATAGCAAGGCAGGAAAATGACTGGCCACATGACTTAAAGCACAGAATATGAAATCTCTTATCCCCTACCTCATAGATCTGACTAACATGGCAAAGAATACACACCTGAATAAAATTGCCAACCAATTTAAACAATTCTATGCGTCCTTATATAACCGAAGCTCAGACCCACTTACAACACAGCCCTCTCTACCTGACACTCAAACATTCTTGGGGAAAATTACTCTCCCATCTCTCACAGAAGAACAGTTAGAAGCAATAAATAAAGACATCTCCTTGATGGAGATCATGCCTGTCATTCAGAACCTCCCTACAAGCAAATCATCAAGCCTAGACGGCCTTACAAAAGAATATTATAAAGAATACAAACATCTCCTAGCACCCTTTCTGCAAAAAAATATGTCAAAAAGCTATTTGCGAAGGATCTTTCCCATGAGAAAACCAAGAAGCCTTGATAGTCACGCTGCCCAAATCTGGTAAAGACCCGGACAGACCCCAACATTTTTGGCCAATTTCACTCCTCAATATAGACCTAAAAATCTATGCTAAAATCATAGCAAATAGTGATGAGTGGCAGGGGCAATATTCGAATTCGCGATATTTCGTGAATATTTTGTAGAATAGTCATCATATATTCGAGAATTTGAGATTATATTCTTGATTGCGAAAATCGGAAATGTATTATTCGCGTAATGCACGCAAAATACCGGCGCGGGTCACTTATGCTACATTTTTCAAGTTGGTATAAGTTTCCTGAGACTGGAGAAAATGGTTGGCACGGCAGAACATTAGAATAGCTTTATATGCAGATAGAGTGCTCCAATATATTTGCGCTTGCGAATTTTCAGCAATTAATGATGCACATATTTTTTTGCAATATGTGCAACTTGTGACATCACAGCACTATGCCTGTAGCATGTATGTATGGACAGCAGAACCTATTACACTGCCTAACACCCTACACTATAGATCAATCTAACCTACACTGACTATCTCCCCCTAACTATCTGAATTATATATATAAGTTAACTGTCTAATGTGATATAACAAAGCACAGATGTCACGGCGGGGAGTGGTACCAACTAGGCCAGGACGCCGGGATCAGGGAGCAGGTCACCTCCTATTGCATCCCTAATCCTCTCCCTAACTCCTAACCGTATGAGCGGACCCTGATGGTGGGACGGCTCATACCCTGGATACCTAATATCCTGAGTCGCCCTGGAAATCCCTCACTTAGGAGCAGGGGAGAGACGACCTGTTCATCCACAACACGGAAGAACAGGAGTCTCTAAAGGCCTAGAAGCAGGGAAAGGGAAACACATACAGCTTAGGAGATGGCAGGTAAGCGAAACCAATAACACACTTACCTGCCACAGACACACTGACTGGAACCCGTGCACAAGTGCTGGTGTCCACACCGACATTAAAGGACACAGCACACACCACAGACCACACAGGAACCCAGGACACCATAGCTGCAATGACATGAGACAGGGGAATGTCTAGCAAACATGACACCAAACACCACCAGACATGTAACACCAAGCTAGACATATAAACACCCTGAACATAACCCACTCCATACAAATAGGGACAGGAAGGGAAGGAGACACCGGGATGACATTGAACATCTTACATTGTATGGTGGGGGGTTTCCCCCACTCCCCGACGTGACAGTATGACCACAAGGGTGGCCCTCACTGGACAGATGGTAAAGCCAGGAGCAGTGAACTACCAGCACACACCAAGCCTGGAGGAACCACTGACTCCAGCCAGGAAACCACAGAAGATAAGCCAAGTGACCACACCTAGTCAGGGAGTTAACCCTTACAGCACCAGACAGAGGGAGGCTACCACTTAAAGGGGAAGTGCACACACAAGCATACCAAACAAAGTAACCACCGGCAACAGCATGTGTGGCAACCATGTCACGGCAATCACCCAGAAGGCCAAGACACTGCCACCGCATGCTCACACAGCAACATGTTGCCGCGGGCAACCGCAAGTGTGCCAACAGTGTCACAGCGTACACCATAGGCAGTGACAACAGAGCACAGCAATTACACTGCTGTCTCTTTCATAACTGCAATAAACTTTTGAAAATACCTGCTGGGGAGGTTCTTATATAGTAAGAAGTAGGCAACTTTTCTATTGGTTGCTAGGGATGTTGCTAAGCTGTGACAAAGCCTCCTCATTGGCCCACAAGCTTGAAGAAGCGAGAGATGCTCACCTGATGTTTACTGTGTTAAAAAAAAATACGAATATTCGTCATTACGAATATATAGCACTATATTCTAAATATTCACAAATTCTTGAAGTGACGATATTCGCGATCGAGTAGGATTTATCAAGTCTAGACAAGTCTTTGACAGTACTAGAAGGGTACTAAATATACTACACTATATCAACTCCTACAAAATACCGTCAATATTAGTATACTTAGATGCTGAGAAGGCATTTAACCGAATTGGCTGGTCTTATGCATTTTCGGTCCTGGAGCGATTTGGGTTTGGAGATGGGATCCTAAAGGCCATTAAGGCTCTATATTTGGCCCCTTTGGCCAAGGTGCTGACTAATGGAGCCTTGTCGAATAGCTTTAGTATTACCAACGGCACGCGCCAAGGTTGCCCTCTCTCACCATTAATATTTTTCTTGTGCATGGAGCCATTGGCGACTCTTCTTCTTAGGACAGATCCGAAGGTGAGAGGCATTCACATAGGTAATTGGGAACATATCATCTCCCTGTACGCAGATGATGTGATACTGACTCTGTCGGACCCTGAATGTCCATTACCCAAAGCCTTAGGATGGATCCGACAATTTGGACAAATATCCTTATATAAACTCAACACATCTAAATCACAAGCCATACTGGTGTCTTTCACCTCCTCCTCAGTGTCTTACTTACATTTCCTCCTAGACTGGCAGACACAGAAAATTGCATACCTTGGTACTAATATCTCCCCCACATTTGGTCAATTATATAAACATAACTATCTTCCCATGCTATCAATTATAAGAGAAGAAACATCCCGATTATCTAAATCTGAAATATCTTGGATAGGCAGAATTGCAGCTTTTAAAATGTTACTATTGCCCAAATTATTATACTTATTTCGTACAGTACCCATAAAAGTACCGACTAGATTTTTCACAGAACTCCAACAGTGCACATTACAATTCATATGGGCAGGCTGTAAACCCAGAGTAGCATACTCACTGTTAACTAAACACAACTACACAGAGGCATAGAAGTACCTAACATTAAGGCATATTACATAGCGATATAAATTGAGATGAAAGCTAAGTGGAAAAATGGAGTAGTCCTGAACTGGACACAGAGAACAACCTAGTCCTTCCAACATCTCTCCAAACTCTCACTTTTGAACATACAGAAAAGCCATCTCAAATAGATAACGCTTCTCCCCTGATGCAGGCTACATTACAATGCTGGAGGGAGTTCCACTTGAAAACTTCAGGAGAAAACAGATTATCCTGGGACATGGTACCACTGCAATATTTGAACATCCACATTCGTGATTTAGATATCTCGAAGTGGATGAACAAAGGTATCACACAAATTTCCCAACTATACAATGAGGAATACCTTTGAACAATTAACAAAAACATACTTCATTCCCAACTTGGAAATTTTTAAGTACCTGCAAATAAGACACTCAATACTAAACACCAGGGAATCAGTGCAAAACATCCACAAATATTGCCAATCATCCAAAATAAAATTAAGATCATATGCATATGGGCTACTTGACTGCCAGGCTTCCTTTTGTAAATCTCAACTGTATACAAGATGGGAAGAAGATCCGGGCTGTACCTTTGAAAAAAAAAGTGGATATCTGCTCTACACATAGTCAATTTAGCATGTAAGTGTAGTTCACATTACGAAGCAGCAATGAAAACGTTCTTAAGGTGGTAAATGACCCCAGACAGACTCCACAATAAATATCCTACGACCTCCCCAATGTGTTGGAGAAATTGTGGTCAGAAAGGCACCCTAATACATATCCTATGGTCTTATCCTACATTAAAGGCATACTCGGAGGAAATTTTCCACATTCTGTCTTCTATTATGGGATTTACAATACGTAATTCAGCACATATGACATTGCTATATTTAGACTTAGATGAAATCTCACAAAAAGGCAGAACATTATGCTGTAAAATCTTAGTGATCGCTAAGTTAGTGATCACTAGACATTGGAAGGAACAAACAGCCCTTCTAATAGATGAAGTACTATCAACTATTAATATGGCAAATGAGGAAGAAAATATAAAGAAAGGGGCGGCACTCACCACTGCTGAATAAAAACAGTCCTTTATTCTTTACTTAAAAAGGCATAACAACAGGAGCATAACATGCGAGCTTCACGGATCCAAGGGCGACGGCCGTTTCGCACTAACTCGCGCTTCGTCTGGCCCCTGACTTCACTGCGCTAGCTTGCGTCAGTATTTATTGGCACAGCGCTTAGTTGTCATAGCAACATAGACGCTTGTCCAATAATCCAGGGTACATAAAACCAATAATTGCCACAATTCAACGTCGAAAAACAAGCAGGGACATAAATGAAAACAGTGAGGATTATATCAGACAAATACACTGAAGTCATTCCTGTCATTCAGTCCCAGAGGACCGAGTGCGACTGCCTTCATGATCCACCTGGCCTCTCTCCTTAGGAGTGAACGGTGACTGTCACCCCCTAAGGGCATGCTTGGCTCCAGCTCAATCCCTGCGAAAGTAAGGCAATGTGGATCGCCACCATGTGAATTTCGGACATGTTCAATCAACCTAGTGCAGCCCTTCCCGGTTCTCAAGGAGTTAAAATGCTCTCTGATCCTTTCAAATAGGGGACGTATAGTCTTGCCTATATAAAAGGCTCCACATATACATTTGACCAAATACACAACATAGCTGCTTCTGCTTCTGGGAGACTCCCCCAAACGTGAGGTATTTAAGTTGGTTATTGAAACCGCAGAAGGAGCAATGTCCACATTTGTGGTTGCCTGTAGGTCTATTTGTTGTCAACCAATTTCTCACTCCCCTGGGACGTATTCTGCTCCTGACCAATTTATCTTTAATGGTATGACACCTTCTAAAGGCTATTATGGGTCTATTTGCAGTAAAACTAGATAAACTAGGTTCATCTTTTAGGATGTCCCAGTTTTTGGAGATGATGCGTTTTATCGATTCGGTTAGTGGGCTGTATTTAAACGTGAACACAAACTTATCATTTTTATTATTGTGTATACTGCGTTTTGCTCTACTGAGGAGTGCCTCCTGTGAAAACGATCCTGCTCTCTTCCTAGCGATCTCTATGTCATTTTCAACATATCCTCTGCAGAGCAACCTATTTTTCAATTCCTCTGACTGTTTGACATATCCCTCCTGTGTGCTATTCGTTCTTCTAAGCCGAATAAATTGGCCGTATGGGACGGATTTTTTGACACTGGTGTGATGAAAGCTATTGAAATGCAGTAGGGAATTGGTGGCAGTCTATTTTCGATAGACAGTGGTTTGCAAATTGCCTTCCTGAACAGATGTTAACACATCTAAGAATTCAAGGGAGGTCCCTCCAATGTTCAAAGAGAACCTCAAGTCCCTACATTGCATTTCAGTGCCTGACCGTATAATAAAGATATCATCGACATACCGTAGAAAGAGTTGAATATACTGTACAAAAGGGTTGTCTAATTAAAACACATATTTATCCTCAAACACCGCCAAAAATAGATTGGCATATGTACAGGATACAGGGGTAGCCATCGCTGTACCAACTTTTTGCCTATACCACTGTTTGCCAAATTTAAAGGTGTTATTAGTGAGGAAAAGCATAAGTGCTTCCCTGATAAATTTCAGGTAAGTGACACTTTTCTCAGTTTTGTTCAAGATCTTACAAACAGCCTCCACCCCAGCAGTGTGGGGTGTACGTGTATACAGGGAGTGCAGAATTATTAGGCAAATGAGTATTTTGACCACATCATCCTCTTTATGCATGTTGTCTTACTCCAAGCTGTATAGGCTCGAAAGCCTACTACCAATTAAGCATATTAGGTGATGTGCATCTCTGTAATGAGAAGGGGTGTGGTCTAATGACATCAACACCCTATATCAGGTGTGCATAATTATTAGGCAACTTCCTTTCCTTTGGCAAAATGGGTCAAAAGAAGGACTTGACAGGCTCAGAAAACTCAAAAATAGTGAGATATCTTGCAGAGGGATGCAGCACTCTTAAAATTGCAAAGCTTCTGAAGCGTGATTATCGAACAATCAAGTGTTTCATTCAAAATAGTCAACAGGGTCGCAAGAAGCGTGTGGAAAAACCAAGGCGCAAAATAACTGCCCATGAACTGAGAAAAGTCAAGCGTGCAGCTGCCAAGATGCCACTGCCACCAGTTTGGCCATATTTCAGAGCTGCAACATCACTGGAGTGCCCAAAAGCACAAGGTGTGCAATACTCAGAGACATGGCCAAGGTAAGAAAGGCTGAAAGACGACCACCACTGAACAAGACACACAAGCTGAAACGTCAAGACTGGGCCAAGAAATATCTCAAGACTGATTTTTCTAAGGTTTTATGGACTGATGAAATGAGAGTGAGTCTTGATGGGCCAGATGGATGGGCCCGTGGCTGGATTGGTAAAGGGCAGAGAGCTCCAGTCCGACTCAGACGCCAGCAAGGTGGAGGTGGAGTACTGGTTTGGGCTGGTATCATCAAAGATGAGCTTGTGGGGCCTTTTCGGGTTGAGGATGGAGTCAAGCTCAACTCCCAGTCCTACTGCCAGTTTCTGGAAGACACCTTCTTCAAGCAGTGGTACAGGAAGAAGTCTGCATCCTTCAAGAAAAACATGATTTTCATGCAGGACAATGCTCCATCACACGCGTCCAAGTACTCCACAGCGTGGCTGGCAAGAAAGGGTATAAAAGAAGAAAATCTAATGACATGGCCTCCTTGTTCACCTGAACTGAACCCCATTGAGAACCTGTGGTCCATCATCAAATGTGAGATTTACAAGGAGGGAAAACAGTACACCTCTCTGAACAGTGTCTGGGAGGCTGTGGTTGCTGCTGCACGCAATGTTGATGGTGAACAGATCAAAACACTGACAGAATCCATGGATGGCAGGC
The DNA here is from genome assembly GCF_905171765.1 of Bufo bufo. Taxonomy (NCBI): domain Eukaryota; kingdom Metazoa; phylum Chordata; class Amphibia; order Anura; family Bufonidae; genus Bufo; species Bufo bufo. Next base: position 310,976,938 of record NC_053393.1, read on the forward strand.
TTTTGAGTGTCCTTGCAAAGAAAGGTGGCTATATTGGTCACTGATTTGTTTTTGTTTGTTTTTGAATGTCAGAAATGTATATTTGTGAATGTTGAGATGTTATATTGGTTTCACTGGTAAAAATAAATAATTGAAATGGGTATATATTTGTTTTTTGTTAAGTTGCCTAATAATTATGCACAGTAATAGTCACCTGCACACACAGATATCCCCCTAAAATAGCTAAAACTAAAAACAAACTAAAAACTACTTCCAAAAATATTCAGCTTTGATATTAATGAGTTTTTTGGGTTCATTGAGAACATGGTTGTTGTTCAATAATAAAATTAATCCTCAAAAATACAACTTGCCTAATAATTCTGCACTCCCTGTAGAGGCTCTCTACATCTAGTGAAACCAGGTTAAATCCCTCCTGCCACTCAAATGCACTGATGGCGCAGAGGAAATCACCGGTGTCGCAAAGATATGTAGGAGCACTATAAAGGAGGGGTCTTTATAGCCAGTTTATATATTTAGACAGAACCAATACCTGCAACAATGGGGCGATTTATGGATTTTGAGGACAAAGTACCAAGTTGGTTTACTTGGATGCTGGGGTATCAACCTATCTAACATATCTGCTGGAATAAAGTCGGCCGCTAAATATTTCCATAGCAAATCTTTCAACTGCGACAAAACAACTGCTGTGGGGTCACTCCTTAACCTCTCATACACAGTGTTGTCTATCTACTATTAATACCACTTGGCAATATGAAAAAGCATTAACTCTCTCTATTATGTCACCTACTTCTATACATAATATATGGCATTTATGGTCTAAGAGCATATATAGCTCAAGAGATTGAACAAACCTTAATCACCCGATCTGGATTATAATTACCTACAGTACAGACCAAAAGTTTGGACACACCTTCTCATTCAAAGAGTTTTCTTTATTTTCATGACTATGAAGGCATCAAAACTATGAATTAACACATGTGGAATTATATACATAACAAACAAGTGTGAAACAACTGAAAATATGTCATATTCTAGGTTCTTCAAAGTAGCCACCTTTTGCTTTGATTACTGCTTTACACACTCTTGGCATTCTCTTGATGAGCTTCAAGAGGTAGTCCCCCGAAATGGTCTTCCAACAGTCTTGAAGGAGTTCCCAGAGATGCTTAGCACTTGTTGGCCCTTTTGCCTTCACTCTGCGGTCCAGCTCACCCCAAACCATCTCGATTGGGTTCAGGTCCGGTGACTGTGGAGGCCAGGTCATCTGGCGCAGCACCCCATCACTCTCCTTCATGGTCAAATAGCCCTTACTTTCAAAGTTTTCCCAATTTTTCGGCTGACTGACTGACCTTCATTTCTTAAAGTAATGATGGCCACTAGTTTTTCTTTACTTAGCTACTTTTTTCTTGCCATAATACAAATTCTAACAGTCTATTCAGTAGGACTATCAGCTGTGTATCCACCTGACTTCTCCTCAACGCAACTGATGGTCCCAACCCCATTTATAAGGCAAGAAATCCTACTTATTAAACCTGACAGGGCACACCTGTGAAGTGAAAACCATTTCAGGGGACTACCTCTTGAAGCTCATCAAGAGAATGCCAAGAGTGTGCAAAGCAGTAATCAAAGCAAAAGGTGGCTACTTTGAAGAACCTAGAATATGACATATTTTCTGTTGTTTCACACTTGTTTGTTATGTATATAATTCCACATGTGTTAATTCATAGTTTTGATGCCTTCAGTGTGAATCTACAATTTTCATAGTCATGAAAATAAAGAAAACTCTTTGAATGAGAAGGTGTGTTCAAACTTTTGGTCTGTACTGTATATTGGATTATACACTTGATATCCGCTGACCAGAAATGAAACCTCCACAATATAATGGCTTGTTAATATGATTTAATGTTATTGTATTGCTTGATTATATTTCACGTAACAGCAATGTTCAACATGCAGCAGCATACTTTGTTAGGCTACTTTCACACTAGCGTTTCACGGATCCGTTTGAAGGGCATTTCAAACGGATCCGTCAATAAACTGACTAAACGGAGCCAAACGGAAGCCATTCAGACGGATCCGTTTGTACGGATCCGTCTGTTTTACGGATCCGTTTGTCACGTTTGTTTCCGTTTTGTCATCCGTTTAGCGGATCCGTTTTGGAAGGAAAAGCATCTCTAGGTTCCATCTTCATGTATTCAGATCTATAGGGTTGTAATGCTCCTATATTTCTCCAGGGCTATCTTGTTGAAGTTCCAAAGCTGGTCCGGCTTTGATAATGGACCACACCTTTCGGACTCTTGTACATGACTACATGCACTTAAAGATGTATAGTGTTCGTTAGAGGGCCATATGTCCCTGATCATCATTGATCGTGCGTACAGGAGTACAGAGCATCATGATGCTGACCATGTTGTGCCGCAAACTGGGCTATTGTCCCGCACTCATATGATCTATTAGTGCAAGACAATATCCCCGCGGGCAGCTCGACTTGCACAGGATGATTGTACACTATGATGCTGTGTGCTCTCGTGCACACGATCAATGCCACTACGGGACATATGGCCCGCTCACGGACCGTATGTCTCTTGGGGCATACAGTCGTGTGCAAGAGGCCTTAAAGGGGTTTTCTCATCTCATACAATGGGGGCATACCACTTTAAGATATACCTACATTGTCTTATAGGTGCGGGTCCCACGGCTGGTACCCTCACATATATTGAGAACGAAGCCAAGAAAGTAGATGAGGTCGCACTGTGCTGCCGCCCTCCATTCACTTCTATGTGAGAGGCGGGGATTAGCGCTTGGTGGTGGACATACCATGGGAAATGTGTCCTACAGCAACAGTGCTCCCCGCTCCGTTCTCGATATAGGTGCGGGTCCTACCAATGTTTACCCACACCTATCAGACAATGGGGACATATTCAAGTGAAATCCCCCCATTGTCTATGTGAATACCCCTTTAAAAACTGTATGTCCCTTGCGTGTCCCTTGTGGTAATCACACTAGTTATATTAGCGTCATCGGGAAATCATTAAACGTTAAAATCACAATTTATTAATGAATTCCTGAAGATGCTGATGGACCGTGACTCCCACAAGGGCTCATATGAAAGGGCACAAGATTGAACAATGAACAAGCATTTGCTTGTTCATGTGCCAATCATAGGGTCTACGATCAATAAAGAGCCAAAAGATAGCTCATTATTGATGGTCAGGTTTTAATGGATCTTACGACATTGGCACTAATGCTGTTTTGATATAAAAACTACCAAGGGTGTTGTAATAAACGCACAGTAGTGAGACTAGGGTAGTTTTAATTTCAACACAGCTGTAGTGCCAAGGTTCCCTGTACAGGACAATAAAAACACAGACACAGTGAAGTAAAGTATAAACATTTTTTTATTTTTTATACAGAAAATAAATAAAATAAATATAAACAAAAATTATATTTATAATTGTTCAAAATGTTGTGGGGAGGTGGACTGTCGTGGGGTTGATGGTCTGGGGCTGGCAATGGTAGCCCTCCTGTCCTGGCGATCCACTGAGGTAAAACTACGGGCCACAGGAAAGGATGCAGGGCGTAATTGCGGGGTGTGGAGAAAGGAAGGGTCTGAGGAGGAGGGGACCCGAGCATGTGTAGAGGTGGAGGGAGGTTGAAAAGGAGTAGGAGGAAAATACAGGGCAGGAGAAGAAAAAGAAGCAGAAGGAAACACATGCTCGGGGGGGTGGGAAGGGAAAGGTTGGCGGTACTGGCCACTCGTGTGGGATGGGGGGTAGGTGTGGGATGGGGGGTAGATGTGGGAAGGGGGTGGGGGTTGGGGGCGGTGCATGATTTCCCATGACCCGTTCTCTAGCATGATCTTAAACTCATGCAACTGCTCGGGCGTCATTGAGTCCATCAAACTGATCATGCTTAGCCCATTATAGTAGTTTGGGCTGCGTTGAAACGCCGACTCCGCCCCCTCTCAGCGGCGAATCAAGTCAGCACCAAACTCCATCTGATGTTGGGCAAAACCTTCTAGAGCGTCGGAAACGACCTCTACAAGGTTCGCATAATCAGCTCGATTTGGCCTACTGGATCTCTGCCTGCTCACCACAGTTGTTATAAATATTTACCTTTTTGGTGCCATTGCCTTTCGTAGGAACCCCAGGGCCGCCGTATGGATGTAGGTGGCCCCTGAGGTTCCTCCGGAGCCACTCGGGGCCTGAACCTCCTTGTTGTAATCCCTCCTGAAGTGGTCCCGAATAGATCGCCAACGCGTTGTAACCAGTTTGACTATCGAAAAAAACAATAAAAACTAAAATCAGCATGATGAAAGGAAAAGAACAATATTTTAAAGTATTAAAATACATATTGTTTTACTTACCATATTTCTCCTGAGCCGCCGCATCGAGATCCCCCCAGGTCTCAAAAACTTCAGCACAGATGTCCCTCCAGAGCCGCTGGGTACGACGATGATCGGCGTGGTGGCGGTCGGAGTGGTCCCATAATGCTGGACGCGCCTCCACCAGTTGGATGAGGAGCAGGTTATCTATGCTCGGAACCCCGAACTCCTCATCTTCCCTGGTGGAGCCTACGGAACCCTGAAAAAAAGGAAATACAAAATTTTATGTAAATCCTAATACAAAATGCTAATTAAAACTACTTAATTCAATACTTACACGTCTACGACCGCCACACTCATTCCCGCGGACTCTGGAGGCGACTGGGGGATCCTCGCTGGCGGCTCTAGTTGCAGATTGCTAAAAACAAATATTTTTTTTTTAGAAGACTGTACTTAAATAAAATTAAAAATTACAATATCTATATATATACAGTGGGATGCAAAAGTTTGGGCAACCTTTTTAATCGTCATGATTTTCCTGTATAAATCGTTGGCTGTTACGATAAAAAATGTCAGTTAAATATATCATATAGGAGACACACACAGTGATATTTGAGAAGTGAAATGAAGTTTATTGGATTTACAGAAAGTGTGCTATAATTGTTTAAACAAAATTTGGCAGGTGCATAAATTTGGGCACTGTTGTCATTTTATTGATTCCAAAACCTTTAGAACTAATTATTGGAACTCAAATTGGCTTGGTAAGCTCAGTGACCCCTGACCTACATACACAGGTGAATCCAATTATGAGAAAGAGTATTTAAGGGGGTCAATTGTAAGTTTTCCTCCTCTTTTAATTTTCTCTGAAGAGTAGCAACATGGGGGTCTCAAAATAACCCTCAAATAACCTGAAGACAAAGATTGTTCACCATCATGGTTTAGGGGAAGGATACAGAAAGCTGTCTCAGAGATTTCAGCTGTCTGTTTCCACAGTTAGGAACATATTGAGGAAATGGAAGACCACAGGCTCAGTTCAAGTTAAGGCTCGAAGTGACAGACCACGAAAAATCTCGGATAGACAGACGCGACGAATGGTGAGAACAGTCAGAGTCAACCCACAGACCAGCACCAAAGACCTATAACATCATCTTGCTGCAGATGGAGTCACTGTGCATCGTTCAACCATTCGGCGTGCTTTACACAAGGAGATGCTGTATGCGAGAGTGATGCAGAGGAAGCCTTTTCTCCGCCCACAGCACAAAAAGTGCCGCTTGAGGTGGGCTAAAGCACATTTGGACAAGCCAGCTCCATTTTGGAATAAGATGCTGTGGACTGATGAAACAAAAATTTTGTTATTTAGCCATAACAAGGGGCGTTATACATGGAGGAAAAAGAACACAGCATTCCAAGAAAAACACCTGCTACCTACAGTAAAATATGGTGGTGGTTCCATCATGCTGTGGGGCTGTGGGGCTGTGTGGCCAGTGCAGGGACTGGGAATCTTGTCAAAGTTAAGGGACGCATGGATTCCACTCAGTATCAGCAGATTCTGGAGACCAATGTCCAGGAATCAGTGACAAAGCTGAAGCTGCGTCGGGGCTGGATCTTTCAACAAGACCACGACCCTAAACACTGCTCAAAATCCACTAAGGCATTTATGCAGAGGAACAAGTACAACGTTCTGGAATGGCCATCTCAGTCCCCAGACCTGAATATAATTGAAAATCTGTGGTGTGACTTAAAGAGAGCTGTCCATGCTCGGAAGCCATCAAACCTGAATGAACTAAAGATGTTTTGTAATGAGGAATGGTCCAAAAATCCTTCAACCAGAATCCAGACTCTCATTGGAACCTACAGGAAGTGTTTAGAGGCTGTAATTTCTGCAAAAGGAGGATCTAAATATTGATTTCATTTATTTTTTGTGGTGCCCAAATTTATGCACCTGCCTAATTTTGTTTAAACAATTATAGCACACTTTCTGTAAATCCAATAAACTTAATTTCACTTCTCAAATATCACTGTGTGTGTCTCCTATATGATATATTTAACTGACATTTTTTATCGTAACAACCAACTATTTATACAGAAAAATCATGACGATTAACAAGGTTGCCCAAACTTTCGCATCCCACTGTATATATATATATATATATATATATATATATACTTACTTCTTGACAGCCCCGGTCCCGGCTTGGTCCACCTCCCCTGGACGCTGGCGATTGGGCAGGTGAGCTGGCCATAGCTGGAGAGCCCTCCGCAGATGATGAAGACGAAATCTATAATAAGAGCACATACTGATTAATGCAACAAATCAAACAGTAAAAACTCCAAGTGTTGATTTTATACTTACCGGCCACTGAATACGGCGGCGCCTTCTGGGTGGGTTACTCCAGTGAATGGTTGTCTTCTTTGAGGACATCTGTACGCAACAGAATACCAGACAAAATGCAGATAACGTTAAAGGAACTTGTAGAGCACTATTTCCTCATATATCAACAATTTTTTTTTTTCAATACTTACTTTTTAAAATATAGATCTGGGCTTACCCACCGCAGATATTTTCTTTTTTCTTTTTTTGGGAACGACCCTAATAATAAAATGATTAAAAAAATTAATCCGACAGGAGCCATAATCCCCCCCCCCCCAACTGCCATAAACACCCCCAGAGACAGCAGCCCCGCATAGTGCCAGCAGCCCCCCACAATGACATCAGGCCCCCAGTTCCAAACAACCTTCCCACAGTGCCCTCAGCCCCCCCAATGCCAGCAGCCCCCACAGTTCCAGCCACAAACACCCCCGCAGTGCCAGCAGCAACCACAGTTCTAGCCACAAACACCCCTGCAGTGCCAGCAGACCCCACAGTTCCAGCCACAAAAACCCCTGCAGTGCCAGAAGCACCGCACAGTTCCAGCCACAAACACCCCCGCAATGTCAGAAGCACCGCAAAGGTCCAGCCACAAAAAACCCTGCATTTCCAGAAGTACCGTGCAGTTCCAGCCACAAACACCCCCGCAGTGCCAGAAGCACCGCACAGTTCCAGCCACAAACACCCCCGCAGTGCCAGAAGCACCGCACAGTTCCAGCCACAAACACCCACGCAATGTCAGAAGCACCGCACAGTTCCAGCCACAAAAAAACCTGCAGTTCCAGAAGCACCGCGCAGTTCCAGCCACAAACACCCCTGCAGTGCCAGAAGCACCGCACAGTTCCAGCCACAAACACCCCCGCAGTGCCAGAAGCACCGCACAGTTACAGCCACAAACACCCCCGCAATGTCAGAAGCACCGCACAGTTCCAGCCACAAAAAAACCTGCAGTTCCAGAAGCACCGCGCAGTTCCAGCCACAAACACCCCCGCACTGCCAGAAGCACCGCACAGTTCCAGCCACAAACACCCCCGCAATGTCAGAAGCACCGCACAGTTCCAGCCACAAACACCCCCGCAATGTCAGAAGCACCGCACAGTTCCAGCCACAAAAAAAACTGCAGTTCCAGAAGCACCGCGCAGTTCCAGCCACAAACACCCCCGCAATGCCAGAAGCACCGCACAGTTCCAGCCACAAACACCCTCGCAGTGCCAGCAGCAACCACAGCTTCAGCCACAAACATCATACCATTGCCAGCAGACCCCCCCCAGTTCCAGCCACACACGCCCCCCCCCAGTGCTAGAAGCCCCCCATAAAGGCAGCCCACACCACCAGTGCCAGCGGCTCCCCCTGTTCCAGACACACACCCCTTCCCAAGTGCCAGCAGCCCCCCCACCCTAGAAATAGAGAGATAGATAGATAGATAGATAGTAAAAAAAGAAAGATAGACAGACAAAACTTCATACTTACCAGTCTCACCAAGTCGATAATCCAAAATGGCCGACGATGAGGGGGAGGGACAGGAAGTTACTGGGCATGCGCAGAGACGTGAACGGTTTCTAATGGATCCGTGTCAAAGCGGAGCCAGGACAGACGGATCCGTCCCCATTGACTTCCATTGTAAGTCTGAACGGATCCGCACGCCTCCGCACGGCCAGGCGGACATCAAAACGCTGCAAGCTGCGTTCGGGTGTCCGCCTGCTGAGCGGAACGGAGGCTGAACGCTGCGAGACTGATGCATTCTGAGCGGATCCTTATCCACTCAGAATGCATTGGGGCAGTACGGATCCGTTCGGGGCCGCTTGTGAGAGCCTTTGAACGGAAGTCACAAGCGGAGCCCCGAACGCTAGTGTGAAAGTAGCCTTAGATATATTCTTTGCAAACTATGAGACAGGTCTGGTAATAGACTTGTTTGACTATGTTATGTACCTAAAAACCTAATAAAAAGTATTGAAACAAAAAACCTACAGTATAATAAAAAAATATATTAATAAAAGAAAATTTAACAACTCTGCAAGGGTGGATACTGTGAAGAACCTTGAAGATTTGTGGGCATGGACGCTGAAATTATATATATTAATTCATGCAATGAGGTTTATAGCATTGTTAAAATCTGGGAATCTAGGGCTAATACTGCGTTCTTCCAGAAGGTTACTCACAGGAGAGACTATCTGGATGTGACTACCACCATGACAAAACTCATGAATTGTAGCACCTTCTTCTAGTCCTTGCGTGTTTCGGTGAAACATAGACCATTTATACACGCTAAGCTCTATATATAAGCTTTTTTTTGTCAATACTGGTTACATGTATATTTTAATTTGCTGATATTCATTTACAGTAATGTTAGCATTGATGCAGTTTTAATTTTAGAGTGGACAAATTTCATTATAGTTAAATTCAAATTATTGACCATTGCTTACAAATTTCAGGATGTAGAATTCTAATTATATCCTGTCTTAACCTAAGCAAAATATGTTTGGGGATTTCAAAAAATTGTGTTTTTGTTACCTGACACTGAAAAAATAATATATGATGAAATGACTGTTGCTGGAAGTTAGGTAGCACTGGGAGAGACTGCCAAATAATGTTATTTCACATAATTTTTCTCTAAAATAATGAAAAATAAAACATCTATATATATATACTGTGCATATATATATGTAGGTAGTGTTGGTCACTTTAACCTGATTGTTGTATTACTGAAATGTGTGAAAGAAGGTTCTCTTCTGTCAAGTTGTATCACCTATCTTGTGGATAGGTGATATATGTTGTCCAGATTCTTGCGCTTAAAGGGGATTGTCTGAGTTATGTAAAAAAAATAAAGCACTGTAAATCTGATGGTCAGCAATATATACATAAGCTAAGCTAAGTTTTAGGCCAAAAAAAAAAAATAGAAAAAAATAAATATATATATATATATATATATATTGTGGCAATGTGAACATTGAGATGTGCAGTAAAGTGCCGGGGAAGCATGATAAAAGGGGTGTTGTTTGCACCGGGAGGGTGTCAGGCCCGGCCTTGGTGGAGTAAAGGCCCCTAGATAGGTGGCCACTAAGTTAGCTGGTGGACACCAATATAGTTAGAATAGCTGGTTCCAGCCAGTCCGAGGCGGGTTTTTACTGGGAATAGGCAATGTGCTGGGTGGGTGCCTGTTCCCCATGCTCCAGTGCGGGACTTGGGGCATGCTCACGTCTAGGGATTCCATTTAATCTGGTTTCTGGAATTGGGTGTGTCTCACTCTGGAGAGTGTGCAGACAGAGGCCTGGTGGGGCTCTGTCGGTGTGCTCTCAGCTAGGCAATGCTGAGGGGCCAAGAGGCTATGCAATAGCCTGGACTTTGGGGGACTCCGCGACGCCCGGGAACAAGCGCTGAAAGCTCAGAGTCGGGAGGACTGCTAGACCACAACCCCCTCCAAAGGTACTGCATTTGTTACAGCCTGAGGGCTGGTGGATTGTATGTCTGGGGTAAGCCGCACCTGGTTCCATGTGTAAACGCTATCGTATAGCCGAGTTAGGGATACAAGGTTTATTATGTTTAGGTAGAGCCCAGACAGGCAGGCTTTTGTTTTATGCCATGCTGTGTATGAAGAGTGTCAAATAAATCGCACTGTTTGGACCTGAAACCCAGTGGTTATGAAAATAATTCTGTGAGAATGACCCCTACAATATTGATATATATATTAAAATGGGACCTCCAGAGTAGCCCATCCCCTTAACTTTGACCTTCACAGCAGCCCGCCCCTTCAACAGTGAGTTTCACAGCACCCTACTCCCTTGACAGTGACCTTACAGTACTATGCTGCCTTAATAGTGACCTCCACAGCAGTTTCCCCTTTAAAAGTGGACCCTGCCCCCTTATCAGTGACATCCACAGTGTCCGCCCCTTTAACAGTGACCTCCACAGCACCCTGCCACTTTAAAAGTAACATCCACAGTGCCCACCTCTTTAACAGTGACCTCCACAGCGACCGCCCCTTTAACAGTGACCTCCACAGCGACCGCCCCTTTAACAGTGACCTCGATAGTGCCTGCCTCTTTAACAGTGACCTCCACAGTGCCTGCCCCTTTAACAGTGACCTCCATAGTGCCCACCCCTTTAACAGTGACCTCCACAGTGCCTGCCCCTTTAACAGTGACCGCCACATTGCCCGCCCCTTTAAAAGTGACCTCCACAGTGTCCACCCCTTTAACAATGACCTCCACAGTGCCACCCCTTTAACAGTGAACTCGATAGTGCTGGCCCCTTTAACAGTGACCTCCACAGCGCCTGCTTTAACAGTGACCTCCACAGCACACGCCCCTTTAACAGTGACCTCAACAGTGCCCGCCCCTTTAACAGTAACCTGTACAGTGCCCTCCTCTTTAACAGTGATCTCCACAGTCCCCGCCTCTGTAACAGTGACCTGCACAGCGCCTGCCCCTTTAACAGTGACCTCCACAGCACCTTGGCCCTGTAATGCTAGGGCTACACGACGACATGTGTCGCGCGACATTTTATCTCAAAAACTTTTATAATGATAGGCTATGATGTCACACTGCGATATGACAGTCGCAAAAAATCCATCCAAGATGGATGCATGTAGCAGCGTAGTTATGCCCTGGGTGTAATGCAACTTATTGTCGTCCTGAAGCCCTAGCCTAAAGCTGACCTACAGCAGTGAAGTAAAATGGCCGGGTTGTATGGAAACCTGAAGTAAAACTGTGTGTATGGCAGTTGGGATTTGAAGAGAAAGACTTGCAGGCTTGTATTGGTTAATGCAGACAATTTTTTGGGAATATCTCAGGAACGGTATGTCCTAAAGCCTTCCGGACACTTGATGTACCTGTGTGCCAAATTTGGTGAGGATCGGTTCAGTCGTTTGGTCGTGCATAAAGAACATACAGACAGAAACTCCTTTTTATATATATATATATATAAGAGATATATATATATATATATACAGTACAGACCAAAAGTTTGGACATACCTTCTCATTCAAAGAGTTTTCTTTATTTTCATGACTATGAAGGCATCAAAACTATGAATTAACACATGTGGAATTATATACATAACAAACAAGTGTGAAACAACTGAAAATATGTCATATTCTAGGTTCTTCAAAGTAGCCACCTTTTGCTTTGATTACTGCTTTGCACACTCTTGGCATTCTCTTGATGAGCTTCAAGAGGTAGTCACCTGAAATGGTCTTCCAACAGTCTTGAAGGAGTTCCCAGAGATGCTCAGCACTTGTTGGCCCTTTTGCCTTCACTCTGCGGTCCAGCTCACCCCAAACCATCTCGATTGGGTTCAGGTCCGGTGACTGTGGAGGCCAGGTCATCTGGCGCAGCACCCCATCACTCTCCTTCATGGTCAAATAGCCCTTACTTTCAAAGTTTTCCTAATTTTTCGGCTGACTGACTGACCTTCATTTCTTAAAGTAATGATGGCCACTCGTTTTTCTTTACTTAGCTGCTTTTTTCTTGCCATAAAACAAATTCTAACAGTCTATTCAGTAGGACTATCAGCTGTGTATCCACCTGACTTCTCCTCAACGCAACTGATGGTCCCAACCCCATTTATAAGTCAAGAAATCCCACTTACAGTATTAAACCTGACAGGGCACACCTGTGAAGTGAAAACCATTTCAGGGGACTACCGCTTGAAGCTCATCAAGAGAATGCCAAGAGTGTGCAAAGAAGTAATCAAAGCAAAAGGTGGCTACTTTGAAGAACCTAGAATATGACATATTTTCAGTTGTTTCAGACTTGTTTGCTATGTATATAATTCCACACGTGTTAATTCATAGTTTTGATGCCTTCAGTGTGAATCTACAATTTTCATAGTCATGAAAATAAAGAAAACTCTTTGAATGAGAAGGTGTGTCCAAACTTTTGGTCTGTACTGTATATTTATATTTCCTCATTTCCCTAGTTCTGTTCTGGCCCTTTGTTGACATGCAGTTGCAGAGCTGTTGGGGCGTGTAACAACAAAGACTGCCTTTCCCCTCCCCCTGCTCTGCAAAAAAGTGCTCCCCCATCTAGAGTCTGACTGCTGGGATACTCATGTTGTGTGTGTGGGACTACAAGTCCCAGCTGTACAGTACAATGACATGCTGATACACACAGGATCTTCCCCCTATCTGTTCTTGTGCAATGCTATGCAGACACTTCACAGCCAGCAGAAGAGTAAAGAGGAGAAAACAACATTTGTCTCATGAGTGCCTGGAGAAGTGGAAACCCTTAAGCTGCTAAGCAGCTTCAGGGTTTCCTCTTCTGTGCTGCTGATGGTAGCATACCTCCCAACTTTTTGGACATTCAAAGAGAGACACTTATGGTTCATTGTGTGAAAGATCCATTTCTCCTGCATATCTGTACACAAATAGTTTTCTCTTACGAAATAGCCCAAAATTATCTGAATATAGAAATCTCTAAAATTGAGATAGCATCAAATAATGAAATAATTTACAAGGAGGGCTCTAATATTCACTTGGGAACCATCCAAACACTTTTTGGATCACTATTGTAAATGCAATAATGAAAATCTATACGTCAGATCAAAAAGAGTGACATTTATGGAGCAAAGAGGGACTTGGACTTGGGTCAAAAAGAGGGACACTTGGGTGGTCTGTGGCAGAAGGGGTTAAACTTTCCTGAAGAATCCAGTGGGAGGGGAGACGCAGGACAGCCAGCTCAGCCAGCAGATAGGTAGTGCAGGGGGGCATGGCTTATCTCTCCAACCAGCACAGCCTTTACAGTGATGTTCTGTGCACAGAGGCAGACCTGCTTCCTCAGGCTTAGGGTCCATTCACACGTCCGTAGAATGGGTCCGCAATTATTTTCTATGGGGCAGGAATAGATGCGGACAGCACCCAGTTCGCGGCTCCGAAAAATAGGCAGTTCTATCGGGGTGCCGGCCAGGTGTATTGCGGATCCGCAATACACTACGTACGTGTGAATGGACCCTTATGCACTGAATGCAGGGAAAGAAGCTGACATCACAGGTCATGTGATGCTCAGCTAACTCGGAGAACAAGGCCACTGTAGATGAAGTAAGTGAATTGAAAACCCCTTACATTTGCTTAGTCTACTTTCACACTCGCGTTTTGGCTTTCCGTTTGTGAGATCCGTTCAGGGATCTCACAAGCGGTCCAAAACGGATCATTTTGCATTCTAATGCATTTTGAATTGAAAAGGATCCGCTCAGAATGCATCAGTTCAGTCTTCATTCCGCTTTGGAGACGGACACCAAAACGCTGCAAGCAGTCCGTCTGATGAAACTGAGCCAAACGGATCCGTCCTGGCACACAATGTAAGTCAATGGGGACGGATCCATTTTCACTGACACCATCTGGCACAATAGAAAACGGATCCGTCCTCCATTGACTTTCAATGGTGTTCAAGACTGATCTGTCTTGGCTATGTTAAAGATAATACAAATGGATCCGTTCAGAACGGATGCAGACGTTTGTATTATCTGAACGGATCTGTCCATGACGGATCCGCACAAAACACGAGTGTGAAAGTAGCCTTAGTAAGGCTACTTTCACACTAGCGTTCGGGTGTCCGCTCGTGCGCACCGTTTGAAGGGGCTCACGAGCGGCCACGAACGCATCCGTCTGGCCCCAATGCATTCTCAGTGGAGGCGGATCCACTGAGAATGCATCCGCCTGCCAGCGTTCAGCCTCCGCTCCGCTCAGTGAGCGGACACCTGAACGCTGCTTGCAGCGTTCGGGTGTCCGCCTGGCCGTGCGGAGCCGAGCGGATCCGTCCAGACTTACAATGTAAGTCAATGGGGACGGATCCGCTTGAAGATGACACAATATGGCTCAATCTTCAAGCGGATCCGTTCCCCATTGACTTTCAATGTAAAGTCTGAACGGATCCGCTCAGACAACTTTCACACTTAGAAAATTTTCTAAGTTTTAATGCAGACGCATCCGTTCTGAACGGATGCGAACGTCTGCATTATCGGAGCGGATCCGTCTGATGAAACATCAGACGGATCCGCTCCGAACGCTAGTGTGAAAGTAGCCTAAGAAACATCCAGAGAACAAAAAAATAACTTGGACAACTCATTAGGGAGATTTGCAATAGCCTAGGAAAGCTGAGTGACCACTTACAACTGTGTATTGACTGGTGTGCAGTTTTTCAGTAAAAAAAAAAAAAACATATAACAAGTTCACATAAGACGCACAATTCAGGGTATTTGCAGGTGATTTTCTTTATTCCAGGGATAATGCCAGACATACTAGCACTGATATTTAAAACTGAAAATAATCTTTGTACTCTGAAATGTTCTACAAAATATCTAACTATCTAAATATCTGACTTGGTGTGTTAGATTCATCTAATGGCTTTTGGTGCCATCTGCTGGGAAACTGTTGCAGTTGGGAAAGTATGTATCATTGTACAATTAAGGCCTCTTTCACACTTGCGTTGTCCGGATCCGTCGTGTACTCCATTTGCCGGAAGTGCCCGCCGGATCCGTAACACCGCAAGTGAACTGAAAGCATTTGAAGACTGATCCGTCTTAAAAATGCGTTCAGTGTTACTATGGCAGCCAGGACGCTATTAAAGTCCTGGTTGCCATAGTAGTAGTGGGGAGCAGTATACTTACAGTCCGTGCGGCTCCCGGGGCGCTCCAGAATGATGTCATCCATGCGCGTGGGGCACCCTGACGTCACTCTGAAGCGCCCCGGGAGCCGCACGGACGGTAAGTGTACTGCTCCCCCGCTCCCCACTACACTTTACCATGGCAAACAGGACTTTAGCGTCCTGGCAGCCATGGTAACCATTCAGAAAAAGCTAAACGTCGGATCCGGTAATGTGCCGAAACGACGTTTAGCTTAAGGCCGGATCCGGATTAATGCCTTTCAATGGGCATTAATTCCGGATCCGGCCTTGCGGCAAGTGTTCAGGATTTTTGGCCGGAGCAAAAAGCGCAGCATGCTGCGGTATTTTCTCTGGCCAAAAAACGTTCCGGTCCGGAACTGAAGACATCCTGATGCATCCTGAACGGCTTTCTCTCCATTCAGAATGCATGGGGATAATCCTGATCAGGATTCTTCTGGCATAGAGCCCCGACAATGGAACTCTATGCCGGAACAGAACAACGCAAGTGTGAAAGAGCCCTTAGCCTCATACAGAGAGCAATGCTGTTTGTACAGAAACAAATTGAACTTTGCCCAGGGCATCACATTACTACTGCTAGCTAGCTTTTTTTTCAATATAGTGCATCCTGGTGCCTTCTCTTTCCCAGGTAAGGAACGCATATACACCTGGACATCCACATGAAGTGAAAGAAAATGTGATTCATCATAACAGACCACCATCCGACATTACTCTGTGGTAAAGTTCTGGTGCTCACATGCTCATCTTAGGTACTTTCTGTGCGGACAGTGGTCAGGATAGGCACTGTGATGGTGTGCGGCCGTGCGGCCTTGTGGCCCCATATGCAGCAAGCTGCATGCGTTTTGTGGCCTGTCACCTTTCTATCATAACCAGCAGGGCTGTCTTTAACACGGGGCAAAAGGGGCAGCTGCCCTGGGCCTAGTTGCTCCTGGGGGGCCCAAGGCAGCTGCCTCTTGAGCCCTGCTGCGGCCCTGGTGACAAGTGTGGGGCGGCGACAGGGCACAGGGAGATGAGTGCTTCCATTGTGGAAGCGCTCATCTCCATAGTCATCTGTATCGCCGTCCTCAGGATAGATGTGCTGCAGCGGAGCAGGGGAGAGAGAGGCATCTCCCTTCCCCGTTTCTCTGATAGGCTGCAGGCACTAGGCCTGCAGCCTATCAGAGGCCGCTGCAGGCGGCGCGATGACATCATCATGCCGCCTGAGCCGTACAGCGCTGGACACAGGCCGGAAGAGGCCTGCATCGCATCGCTGCCAGCCTGATGGAGGTAAGTATAAGTGTTTATTTTATATATGGTACTACTTACTGGCACATGATTGGGGGGCATATATGGGGGCACTTGTTATTAGCACATGATTGGGGGGCATCTATGGAGGCACTTTTTACTGGCACATGATTGGGGGGCATCTATTGGGGCACCTGTTACTGGCACATGATTGGGGGGCATCTATGGGGGAACTTGTTACTGGCACATGATTGGGGGTCATCTATGGGCGCACTTGTTATTGGCACATGATTGGGGAGCATCTATGGGGGTACTTGTTACTGGTACATGATTGGTGGGCTTCTATGGGGGTACTTGTTACTGGCATATGATTAGGGGGCATCTATGCGGGCACTTGTTACTGGCACATTATTGGGGGGCATCTATGGGGGCACATCTTACTGGCGCATTATTGGGGGGTCCTGTGGGGGCATTCATGAAGGCAGATCTTACTGGCACATTATTGGGGGGCACTGTGGGGGCATCTATAGGGACACTTCTTACTGGCACATTATTGGTGGCACTTCTTACTGGCACATTATTGGGGGCACTATGGGGGGCATCTAGTGAGGCCACAAAGAAGGGGTATTTTATATGCAGGGCTCTGTATAGGGGCATTTTATACTGGGGCACATTATGGTGGATACTATGGGGAAGGGGAGAGAGGAGTACTATGGCTCATCTATGGGGGGCACTAAGAAGTGGTATTTTGTACTGTACAAATTATGGGGGACACTGAGGTCATCTACTGGGGCACTATATATGGGGCATTTTATACTGGTACATTATGGGGGCACTAGGAAAAAGGGGGAGAGTAGCACTATGGGGGCATTTACTGGGGGCACTATATAGGGGTATTTCATACTGGCACATTATGAGGACACTATGGGGGCATTAGCTCAACTGGGGGCATTAAATGGGGGTATTTTTTGCATTGGCACATTGTAAGGGGAATTATTACTACTGGTAGGGCATTATGATGGGCTTTATTACTACTGGGGGTTTATGGGGAACATGATTACTCGTATGGGCACTATGGGAGCATTATTACTTCTTGATCACAGTGGGTACATGTTGAGGGCACTATAGGAGCACTATTACTACCATGTGTGCTCTAGCAGAGAATTATTCCTATTGGTGGGACTTTTGGGAGCACTATTACTGTGGCGGCACCTTGGTACAGTATCAGCTTGCCACAATAATTTTTGGGGGACGTTATGTTTACACTATTAGTGTCAGGGGCACTATTTGCTGTGCGCAATTATTTTAGGGCACTGTGTGCCAATAATTATTGAAGGGCACTATCTGTATGGTACTACTATTACCAGGGGGTTTATCTGTTTCTGCAATATAGTATTGGGGAGCACAGCGGCACAGTATTGGGGGTGGTAGGATGATTTGTCCAGAAGATGGAAGGATGATAGAAAAATAGTAAACTAAGATTTTGTTTGTAAAACTGTAGAGACGAGAAATGGCTGAAAAATGGCGGTCTGGTCTGAAGGTCTGAAAGGAGAAGATAGGGAAAGAGAACATTTACATCAAAGAGACGTCACTGGATGTAAGAGGTATGTGGCGCTGTATTACCCTGTAGGTAGGGGTGGATGGAGGGGTTAGTAGTACAGTACTATCTGCACATTGTAAAAAAAAACTAAGTAATCTACAAAATACTATATATTTGTGTCAGAAGTTGTGCTTTTTTTTTACTTTTACAATAATGATACAGCCATTTTATTTGATACTTTTGTGCTGATTCTTTTTTTTTCTCTGTACTAAGGGACACTATAGTCACCAGAACCACGACAGCTAAACGTAGTAGTTCTAGTGTCTATAGCATGTCTCTGCAAGCTTTTTAATGTAAACACTGCCTTTTCAGAAAATAAAGGCAGTATTTACATTACTGCCAAGGAACACCTCTATTGGCCACTCATCATTATTACAGTTTACTACTCTACGAGGTGTGTGGATTTTTTTTTGTGTGTGTGTGTTGTGGTGGAGGGTGTGATTGCATGCTAGGGTGTGGGAAGACGGGATACAGGGGGCCCAAGTAAATTCTTGCCCAGGGTCCAATCAATATGAAAGACGGCACGTGATATCCAGCATTAACTTTTTTGCAGTTTGTGCTACAGCAACTCTTCTGCCATTTTTAGATGCTCTGACTCATCTAGCCATTACAATTTGGCTTTTGTCAGAATTATTCAGATCCTTATACTTGTCCCTTTTTCTGGCTTCCAACACATTAATCTAAAGAACTGACTGATCTCTTGCTGTCTAAAACTGTGTTCCTCAACTCCGGTCCCCAGGGCCTACCTGCCTGTCGTGTTTTCAGGATTTTCTTAGTATTCAGCAGGTGATAGAATTAGTTTCAATGCATCAGGACTTACCACAGGTATTTATTCTGGGGGATATTCTCAAATCATGACCGGCAGGTAGACCCTGAGGACTGTAGTTGAGGAACACTGGTCTAATACATCCGACTACTTGACAATTGCCATTGTAATGACCTAATCAATTATTTTTTATTACTTCACCTGCCAGTGGTCCTAACTTGTAGTTGATTAGTGCAGATTCGCTAGGTAAGGGGGGCATCTTCTTACAGTTTGTTAGATTGAATGTAAAGGGCTAAATTATTAATAGAGTGCTCTATGGTAAACTACTAGATTTGAAAGGGCAATTAGTTTTGTATTTGCTTACCATCACACAAAACATGTAAAATGTCATGGACAGCACCACTAGTCTATTACTTTATATGGGACATTCAGCAAAGGGTTGGTATTTAATTACATTCAGCCAAATGTATGCCTGTTTTGTACCACTGCTTGTCTCTCTTCTTAGGGCTCTTTCACACCTGCGTTATTGTCTTCCGGCATAGAGTTCCGTCGTCGGGGCTCTATGCCGGAAGAATCCTGATCAGGATTATCCTAATGCATTCTGAATGGAGAGAAATCCGTTCAGGATGCATCAGGATGTCTTCAGTTCCGGTACGGAACGTTTGTTGGCCGGAGAAAATACCGCAGCATGCTGCGCTTTTTGCTCCGGCCAAAAATCCGGAACACTTGCCGCAAGGCCGGATCCGGAATTAATGCCCATTGGAAGGCATTGATCCGGATCCGGCCTTAAGCTAAACGTCGTTTCGGCGCATTGCCGGAGCCGACATTTAGCTTTTTCAGAGTGGTTACCATGGCTGCCGGGACGCTAAAGTCCTGACAGCCATGGTAAGTGTAGCGGGGAGCGGGGGAGCAGTGTACTTACCGTCCGTGCGGCTCCCCGGGCGCTCCAGAGTGACGTCAGGGCGCCCCAAGCGCATGGATCACGTGATCGCATGGATCACGTCATCCATGCGCATGGGGCGCTCTGACGTCATTCTGGAGCGCCCCGGGAGCCGCACGGACTGTAAGTATACCGCTCCCCCGCTCCCCGCTCCTACTATGGCAACCAGGACTTTAATAGCGTCCTGGGTGCCATAGTAACACTGAAAGCATTTGGAAGACGGTTCCGTCTTCAAATGCTTTCAGTACACTTGCGTTTTTCCGGATCCGGAGTGTAATTCCGGCAAGTGGAGTACACGCCGGATCCGGACAACGCAAGTGTGAAAGAGGCCTAAGTCTTACTTAACTGCATACAGCAAACTATGGAGAAATGTGTTACTATAAGAAACTTTTTCTGTGAGTGGCACGATTGTTATCTATGATGATACCAGGAGCAGAGGCTGTTTATATAGGTGCTGGAGTTACATGGGGGTGGAATTGTCGCAGAATTTCTAGCAGAAAAATGGATGTACAGTATATTTATGTCGATGCTGAACAAAGTCCAGCAAATATGGACTTGAATTTATGGCAGGGTGGTCTTAAAGTCCTCAAGATAGTAAAGCAAGAAGGCAATACTGTACTATACATCATGCAGGATTAGGGTCCATTCACAGGTCCGCAAAATAGGTCCGCATCCGTTACGCAATTTTGCGGAACGGGTGCAGACCCATTCATTTTCAATGGGGCCAGAATGTGCTGTCCTCATCCGCATTTGCGGATCTGCACTTTCACATCCGTGCTTCCGTTTCCGCAAAAAAATAGAGCATGTCCTATTCTTGTCCGCAATTGCGAACAAGATTAGGCATTTTCTATTATAGTGCCGGCGATGTGCGGTCCGCAAATTGCGGAATGCACATTGCCAGTGTCTGTGTTTTGCGGATCCGCAAAACACTTACGGACATGTGAATGGACCCTTACAGTAAATTATGAACCCTTCTTGTTACCATTACTGAAGAGCTGTGATATCAACAAGCACATCACTGATTGTATGTTAGCTGAAATAAATAACTAGGCTGAGGGGAAAGGGTGGCTCACCTAATATGGCAATATGTGAGGTGCTCTGGGTCTGATCTGAAAGTATAGACCGGCACTCAAATATATGGAAAAAGCAGGATTTTAATACTAGAAAATGGGCAAGTGGGGGAGGTGCAATGTGCAAATATAAAATGATATTTTGGTATGGCAGAGTAAAACAAAATATAAAAAGCAAAATATAAAAAGCAGAGTGACCCTTTGAGTTACCCTGTGGGGTAGCTGATGTGATATAGCTGGTAATATTAGGTAAAAATAGGTAAAAGGTAAAAGTCACAGGGTGTCACTATTTGCTATAGTTAAGTTTGTGGTAACTTTGTTGCAGTATCTAATGACTGCCAGAGGTGTGTCCCGGCGGATTCATACAGCGGGAGATGTACAAAAATTATGAACAATACTGCAGACTTCGTGTGGTACAGAAGTTCGAATGGTACAATAGTTCGGATGGTATAAAAAATTTGAATAGTAAAAGTTCGGATGATACAAAAAATCAGATGATACAAAAAATCAGATGGTACAAAAATTCTGATAATTATAACTTTTACTATTCAAATTTTTTATACCATCCGAACTATTGTACCATTCGAACTTCTGTACCACACGAAGTCTGCAGTATTGTTCATCATTTTTGTACATCTCCCGCTGTATGAATCCGACGGGACACACCTCTGGCAGTCATTAGATACTGCAACAAAGTTACCACAAGCTTACTATAGCAAATAGTGACACCCTGTGACTTTTACCTTTTACCTATTTTTACCTAATATTACCAGCTATATCACATCAGCTACCCCACAGGGTAACTCAAAGGGTCACTCTGCTTTGTATATTTTGTTTTACTCTGCCATACCAAAATATCATTTTATATTTGCACATTGCACCTACCCCCACTTGCCCATTTTCTAGTATTAAAATCCTGCTTTTTCCATATATTTGAGTGTCGGTCTATACTTTCCTTAACTAATAAATATTGCATTAACTGAATTAAACTTAAAGGAAATGTCATTTAAAAGAGAGAAATGTATATTTATACATAACATAGTTACAGACTTAATTTCACCTGTAAAGTTTGTCATAAATTAAGCACACAATCATTAACATGTAAGACATGATACACTACATGGATGATTCAACCTAAGAGAAGTAATATATTAAACATTCCTACAGAACTTAATAGATGCTTTAGCAAAAAAGTAAAAACATAACTTGGAAGGCATAATAAAGGAACAAAATATTATTCACTTTCCCTTCATAGATCATGTATTCTTAAAGATCACTTGTGATAGGTTAGGCTTACAGTTAGAGGAACATGGTCTGGAAACTTGGTGGACCTCATGACTTGGTGGACCTCATGCTGTTATGCTTACATTATGATGCACTAAAATAAGTCTTCAGCTGTAAATTTACAAATTGATATATCTGTGCCAAGGTAAATGTGTTATAGGATCATATTATCATAATTATATAAATTGAAAAGTCACCCTCAAATATCAAATTACAGTTTAAGGTTTTCATATTTGGAAATTATACAATATTTGTATTGGGACCTTAAATTCGAAAATCCATGAAAACATTTATGTTTCCAGTAAAAAAAAAAAATTGAGAAATTCCTTCAATTAATGTGCCTTCAGTTTTATTATACAAATGAGGATCTGATGCTGTAACACAGAACTTACATCAATGCCTGAGAATAAGACCATGCCAGATATAAATTTTGACTTGTCCATGAAAATGAAATTCATTCCAGTGATGTTGACATCTCACAATAAAGCATAAAGGGCACATAAATATGTAACTTCCTGATATAGATAATAACAAACTTTATCAGTGAGGGATTCTGTAGGTTCTCGTGACAAACTGCAAGACAAGCTTGCAGGTGGTTATCAGCACAATGACAATAACAGTAACCAACACAATGGCTCTTATGAGAGAAAAATAAATCCTGTCATCCACATGGGCAGCAGCAGTTGTTCTAACTTCTGGTGGATTCTGCTTTAGAATAGAAATAGGAGGCCAGTCAGGCTTTGTTGTCACCTCTGGAAATAGCAAGCCAGATAAAAGTCCATTGACTTCATTTCTGAACACATCTTCAGCTTTGCGAGTCGCTGCTTGGAGAGAAATCTTCAACACATAGTCCAGTTTTCTTAGAAGATCCTTGCAATTACAGTCTTCAGCCACCACATGGTCTCCAGAATAGTCAGCAGCTGGGGCCATAATATTATGTTGTTTAAGGATTCAGGCGTCTTTCAAGGTGATTAAGCAAGTATTAATCACGCTGTATCCATAACCTGGTGCATAGCCTAGTGCATTCTATGCAACATCGATAAATAAGCAAGGACACTCACATAGATGTACACGTACCACAAGATAAGAGGAGAACAGATCTGGCATCTGGTCAGTTGGATATGTAGCAAAGCACTCCCTTTTATGCAGAAACTAATATTGCAAGATGATCTCTTGTAATTACAGATGCAGAACGTTCACTCATTGAAGTTTGACCAAGACTTCATCGAAATCAGGAAACCATGCATTACATTGACCACAGATCAATTTACTAATGAAAAGCAATGCAATTAAAGTCTCATGAGAGTACACCTAATCCTATGGCTCTATGTAATTAACATTGGAATGGTTAAGGGGAATAGAATTTCAATAAGATATATATTAACACTTTCCGTCTCTGATAAATGAAATGGGAAAATTGAGAATACTCAATTCATTAATCATTTAAAGTAACTTTTTGTCTTGTATAGGATGGTCAGATACAAAGGCAATCTAGGATGGAAAGTAGCAGCATCTTCGATTTAGGAATAGTTTATTGTAGATCAGTTCTTTGTACCAGTTCTTGGAAATGTAACCTGTGCCAGTCACCAGGAATTAACACGATTCCATTTTCTTCAGACTGTTTTTTTTACCTCAAACCTCAAAATGTGTGTGTGTGTCTGTAAATATATATAATATCATTATTTTTATTATAACTCAGAGTTGCATATACAGTTCTTCTGGATTTATAGCCAAAATCCCCTCAACCCCGCTTTCACTGCGGCTTTGATCTTAGTGACTTTTATTAGAAACCTTACCTTGCTCTAGATGTGCCATTTCTTGCTGCCATTTCCTCCCCATTTTGAAAAATTTGCAACTTTGCGGTGCATTTTTATGTGGTATACATCTTCCCCACTATAGTCAACGGGATAAAAAAAAAAACACACCATACAAATGACATAGGAAATACTGAAGTGCACAATACCAAGGCTCTGTTTACATCATGTTGCAGTTATAATAGCATAGCTAAAGCTATAATGCTGAATAAATTATCTGAAAAAGGTTGAACTTGATGAACCTCTGTCTTTTTTCATGTAACTACTGTATGTAACTATAAGTCATATGTATAAAAAAAAAGATGAGTGTGCATACATTTTCACAAACATGTGATGCTGGTGTCTAGCAATGTTTGGGTTGCTTTTATGCTAGTGGCATATTTACACTTGTAGGTACACTGTGGATGTATCCAAAGACCATAGTAGACACAGACCACTGTAAGCCTGCCACTACTCAAATTGGTCTCCATCAAATGCAGCCCATCTGTAAAGGGTAAGAAGACAGGAACACAGACCCCAGTTGCCAATCCAAGTGGGCACAGGGCCGGCGCCACCCATAAGCAGAGTAGGCCACCGCATAGAGCACCACTCTTGCTGGGGTCGCCGGCGCTCTGGAGTCTGGCCGCCAGTGGCGTTGCAAGGTAAGTGCGGCGGGCGCGGGCCGCACCGGGTGACACCAGTCTGATGGGGTGTATCACGGTCGGCGTGGCTATCACATACGTGACACAGAGGGAGGGAACGAGGAAGGCCCTGCCCAAGTGAGAGGGAAGATGGTGACCCCTGACTCACCTGGCGGCTGGCACCTGGCTGCCCTGACGTCCCTAGATGGGTTCCTCACCCGTACGCCGATCACGTGCCTAAAGCCCTGGCTTTCCCTGAGCTGAGCCCTAGGTAGTGAACAGGGCGATGGGAACACTAGTCCGCACCACTAACTCTAAGGGAAAACACCAAGGGGAGGACAGACACCACACACTCAACATATATTCCCAGGTGGGCGACAACAGGAGACAACAATAAGCCAAACAGGGATCCGGAGGGTAGCACACAGGAACAACAACCAGGATTAACCACTCCAGTGGGTCAGTATAGATGTCCAGGCAGGAAGCTCTATAACTGGCAACTAGAGAAGTGTGAGGGGAGAATATAAGGAGGTAGGGAGTGGCAGACACGAAACAGCTGAGGAGGAGAAGCTACGGATCCCTGAGAGAGACAAAAAGGATAGCAAGGCAAACACAGAAAACAATAACTAAGAAACACCATGATCTTTAGATATAGAGCTCGCAGCCACCCGCTGCGACTTCCTGACCCCGGGTATAACGGAGTCAGACGTGGCTCTTGATACCCTCGTGACAGTACACCCCCTTTCACGAGGGGCCTCCGGACACTCAGGACCAGGTCTCTCCGGATGAGAGGCATGGAAAGTCTGAATTAACCTGTTGGCGTTTACCTCTGACGCTGGAACCCACATTCTTTCCTCGGGACCGTAACCCCTCCAATGCACAAGATACTGAAGAGAGCGGCGGACCCGACGAGAATCAACAATTCTGGCTATTTGAAACTCCAGATTACCATCCACAATAACAGGAGGAGGTGGCAGCGGCGTTGGTTCTAGAGGTGGAACATACTTCTTGAGTAACGATCTATGGAAGACGTTATGGATCTTAAAAGTCTGAGGTAGCTCCAGGCGAAAAGCCACAGGGTTAATGACGGCTACTATTTTATAGGGACCAATGAACCTAGGACCCAGTTTCCAAGAAGGAACCTTCAACTTAATATTCCTAGTAGACAACCACACATAGTCATTCACTCCTAGGTCCGGACCTGGCGACCGTTTCTTATCGGCCATGCATTTATATTTACCACTCTTTTTCAAGTTAACTTGCACCTTCTGCCATACCGATGAAAGAGATGAAGAAAACCTTTCCTCTTCGGGAACCCCAGAAGACCCCCCCTCTTTGAAAGTACAAAATTGGGGATGAAAACCGTATGCACCAAGGAATGGTGACTTGCCAGTGGACTCCTGATAATGATTATTTATGGCAAACTCAGCTAACGGTAAGT